>NC_069501.1:1063280783-1063633283 GCF_027579735.1 Bombina bombina | reverse complement strand
AGGGTAGGGCATTTTATTATTTTGGGGGGCTTTTTATTTTATTAGGGGGCTTAGATTAGGTGTAATTAGTTTAAACTTCTTGTAAAAAAAATAATTCTGTAATTTAGTGTTTTTTTTTCGTAATTTAGTTTATTGAATTTAATTGTAATTAATTGTAGGTAGTTTAGGTAATTAGTTTAATGATAGTGTAGTGCTAAGTGTAATTGTAACTTTGTAACTTAGGTTAGGATTTATTTTACAGGTAATTTTGTATTTATTTTAGCTAGGTAGCTATTAAATAGTTAATAACTCTTGTACCTAGTTAAAATAAATACAAAGTTGCCTGTAAAATAAAAATAAATTATGAGCTAGCTACAATGTAACTATTAGTTATATTGTAGCTATCTTATGGTTTATTTTATAGGTAAGTATTTAGTTTTAAATAGGAATAATTTATTTAATTGTAGTTATTTTATTTAGATTTATTTCAATTATATTTAAATTAGGGGGGTGTTAGGGTTAGACTTAGGTTTAGGGGTTAATAACTTTATTATAGTGGCGGCGACGTTGGCGGCGGCAGATTAGGGGTTAATTAATTTAATATTGTTGCGGCGACGTTGGGGGGGCAGATTAGGGGTTAATAAATATAATGTAGGTGTCGGCGACATTGGGGGCAGCAGATTAGGGGTTCATAAGTATAATGTAGGTGGCGGCGGTGTCCTGAGCGGCAGATTAGGGGTTAATAATATAATGCAGGTGTCAGCGATAGCGGGGGCAGCCGATTAGGGGTTAATAAGTGTAAGATTAGGGATGTTTAGACTTGGGGTTCATGTTAGGATGTTAGGTGCAGACATAAATTTCATTTTCCCATAGGAAACAATGGGGCTGCGTTAGAAGCTGTACGCTACTTTTTTGCAGGTGTTAGGTTTTTTTTTCAGCCAGCTCAGCCCCATTGTTTCCTATGGGGAAATCATGCACGAGCACGTTTAGCCAGCTTACCGTATGCAACGCTGGTATCGAGGTGAGATGTGGAGCTAAATTTTGCTCAACGCTCACTTTTCTGAGGCTAACACCGGCTTGCAGAAAACTCATAATACCAGCGTTGTCTTAAGGGAACGGTAAGAAAAAAAGGAGCGTTAGCACCGCACAGCCTTACCGTCAAAACTCGTGATCTAGGCGTACGCTTTTTAACTTTTGATTGAATTCTGTTATTACTGAATGTTTCTTTTTTATATTTGAACTGATATACAACACACTTATTTCTGGATTGTTTGACAAATACCTATGTTGCTTCAATAAAAGTGTGTAGCTTCTCAATATTTTTGCTCAAACCTAAGGTTTAAATAAATTTGTGAACCCCTGATATAAATATATATATATATATATATATATATATATATATATATATATACACAGAATCTCACAAAAGTGAGTACACTGCTCACATTTTTGTAAATATTTTATTTTGTCTTTTCATGTGGCAACACTGAAGAAATTGTACTTTGCTACAATGTAAAGTAGTGAGTGTACAGCCTGTATAACAGTGTAAATTTGCTGCCCCCTCAAAATAACTCAACACACATCCATTAATGTCTAAACCGTTGGCAACAAAAGTGAGTACACCCCTAAGTGGAAATGTCCAAGTTGGGCCCAAAGTGTCAATATTTTGTGTGGCCACCATTATGTTCCAGCACTGGCTTAACCCTATTGGGCATGGAGATCCCCAGAGCTTCATAGGTTGCCACTGGAGTCCTCTTCCATTCCTCCATGACAACATCACAGAGCTGTTTGTCAAGGTATATGTAAGGTTAATAAATATATATATTTTAATCATATATTTTAAGGCTATGCAATACAATTATATTTATTCAGATCTGACTGATCAGTAGAAATGATTCACTTCTGTCAGACAAACTGACTTCAAACATGTTTAATTCTCCCCCACTTTTTCAATTACACAGGAAACTCTTAAAGATTACTTTAAAAGAGACATTCCTAGCTAAAGTGTGAACATGAAGCCCATACCAAATTTGCTCTAATCAACTTACAGTTTGAGATAGGATGAATCATAAAAGATAAATTAAGAGGATAGATTGTCAGATAGGTGACACCACACAGTGTATGGAGACGGGACGTCTGGAATTTTCTTTGAAGCTTGATGAGATGGAAATTAGCTTACTGGAATCTCAAAGACACATGTTAAGGTGTGACTTTGAGATTTACTAAACATACAGCAAATAATCTTTTTTTTTTTTTAATGCATGTCTCAGAATGTATTAAATATAGAAATTTGGGAAATTGTCTGATTCTCTATTATTAAATGGATATTTGCTAAGCGTGATAGGTAACTGTTATAGTCAGTCAAAAATGTTTAATAACCTCTGTATTGTTTGTATTTTTCAGACATATAATTTCAGATCTGCATGAAGAAGGTTCATACATCCAGGGCTTATTAGAAACATAAAATATGGTATATTCGTGTTAGAACACAATGCAGACAGAACTATTGGAAATATAAAAAAAGGCTGTTATTTCTATAGAAATGCCAGGATACTGATAAAATTATAATGCATTTTAAGCTAATAATTAGCAGTATTAAATTGCCTTAATATAATAAAATGTTAATAATATAACATATTTGGTATCAGAATAATCAGAAAAAACACAATTTATGCTTACCTGATAAATTTATTTCTCTTGTGGTGTATCCAGTCCACGGATCATCCATTACTTGTGGGATATTCTCATTCCCAACAGGAAGTTGCAAGAGGACACCCACAGCAGAGCTGTAATATAGCTCCTCCCCTAACTGTCATAGCCAGTCATTCGACCGAAAACAAGCCGAGAAAGGAGGAACCATAGGGTGCAGTGGTTACTGTAGTTTAAATTTAAAAATTACCTGCCTTAAAATGACAGGGCGGGCCATGGACTGGATACACCACAAGAGAAATAAATTTATCAGGTAAGCATAAATTGTGTTTTCTCTTGTAAGGTGTATCCAGTCCACGGATCATCCATTACTTGTGGGATACCAATACCAAAGCTAAAGTACACGGATGAAGGGAGGGACAAGGCAGGAACTTAAATGGAAGGAACCACTGCCCATAAAACCTTTCTCCCAAATATAGCCTCCGAAGAAGCAAAAGTATCAAATTTGTAAAATTTTGAAAAAATATGAAGCGAAGACCAAGTCGTCGCCTTGCAAATCTGATCAAAAGAAGCCTCATTTTTAAAGGCCCAAGTGGAAGCCACAGCTCTAGTGGAATGAGCTGTAATCCTTTCAGGAGGTTGCTGTCCAGCAGTCTCATAGGCTAAGCGGATTAAGCTTCTTAGTCAAAAAGAAAAAGAGGTTGCCGAAGCCTTTTGACCTCTCCTCTGTCCAGAGTAGACAACAAACAAAGCAGATGTTTGACGAAAATCTTTAGTAGCTTGTAAGTAAAACTTTAAAGCACGGACCACGTCCAAATTGTGTAACACAAGGATGGAACAACAATCTCTTGATTGATATTCTTGTTAGATACCACCTTAGGTAAGAACCCAGGTTTGGTACGCAGGACTACCTTATCCGTATGAAAAATCAGATAAGGAGAATCACATTGTAAGGCAGATAGCTCAGAGACTCTACGAGCCGAGGAAATAGCTACCAAAAAAAAGAACTTCTGGTTTGCCCCAACGATGAATCAGTTGTGCAAATGCCTCCGGATGGAGTTCCCACTCTCCCGGATGAAAAGTCTGACGACTTAGAAAATCCGCCTCCCAGTGCTCTACACCTGGGATATGGATAGCTGATAGGTGACAAGAGTGAATCTCTGCCCAGCAAATTATTTTTGAAACTTCTAACATCTCTAGGGAACTTCTCGTTCCCCCTTCATGGTTGATGTAAGCTACAGTCGTGATGTTGTCCGACTGAAATCTGATGTACCTCAGAGTTGCTAACTGAGGCCAAGCCTGAAGAGCCTTGAATATCGCTCTTAGTTCCAGAATATTTAATGGAAGGAGAGACTCCTCCTGAGTCCACGATCCCTGAGCCTTCAGGGAGTTCCAGACTGCACCCCAACCTAGAAGGCTGGCATCTGTCGTAACAATTGTCCAATCTGGCCTGCGAAAGGTCATACCTTTGGACAGATGGACCCGAGATAGCCACCAGAGAAGAGAATCCCTGGTCTCTTGGTCCAGATTCAGTTGAGGGGACAAATCTGTGTAATCCCCGCTCCACTGACTGAGCATGCATAGTTGCAGCGGTCTGAGATGTAAGCGTGCAAACGGCACTATGTCCATTGCCGCTACCATTAAGCCGATTACTTCCATACACTGAACCACCGAAGGGCGCGGAATGGAATGAAGAACCCGGCAGGAATTTAGAAGCTTTGATAACCTGGACTCCGTCAGGTGAATTTTCATTTCTACAGAATCTATCAGAGTCCCTAGAAAGGAAACTCTTGTGAGTGGGGATAGAGAACTCTTTTCCTCGTTCACTTTCCACCCATGCGACCACAGATATGCCAGTACTACGTCCGTATGAGACTTGGCAATTTGGAAGTTTGACGCCTGTATCAGGATGTCGTCTAAATAAGGGGCTACTGCTATGCCCCGCGGCCTTAGGACCGCCATAAGTGACCCTAGAACCTTTGTAAAGATTCTTAGGGCTGTAGCTAATCCCAAGGGAAGAGCTACAACTGGTAATGCCTGTCTTAAAAGGCAAACCTGAGAAACTGATGATGATCTTTGTGTATCGGAATGTGAAGATAAGCATCCTTTAGATCCACTGTAGTCATATATTGACCCTCCTGGATCAGTGGTAGGATGGTACGAATAGTTTCCATCTTGAACGACGGAACTTTGAGGAATTTGTTTAAGATCTTTAGATCCAAAATTGGTCTGAAGGTTCCCTCTTTTTTGGGAACCACAAACAGATTTGAGTAAAAACCCTGTCCCTGTTCCTCCTTTGGAACTGGATGGATCACTCCCATAACTAGGAGGACTCGAACACAGTGTAAGAATGCCTCTCTCTTTATCTGGTGTGCAGATAATTGTGAAAGGTGAAATCTCCCTTTTGGGGGGGAAGCTTTGAAGTCCAGAAGATATCCCTGGGATATAATTTCCAACGCCCAGGGATCCTGAACATCTCTTGCCCACGCCTGGGAAAGAGTGAAAGTCTGCCCCCTACTAGATCCGTTCCCGGATAGGGGGCCGTTCCTTCATGCTGTCTTAGAGGCAGCAGCAGGCTTTTTTACCTGCTTACCTTTTTTCCATGTCTGGTTTGGTCTCCAGACCGTCTTGGATTGAGCAAAAGTTCCCTCTTGTTTATTATTAGAGGAAGTTGATGCCGCACCTGCCTTGAAGTTTTGAAAGGCACGAAAATTAGACTGTTTGGCCCTAGATTTGGACCTGTCCTGAGGAAGGGCATGACCTTTTCCTCCAGTGATATCAGCAATAATCTCCTTCAACCAGGCCCGAATAGGGTCTGCCCCTTGAAGGGAATGTTAAGTAGCTTAGATTTTGAAGTCACGTCAGCTGACCATGATCTAAGCCATAGCGCTCTGCGCGCCTGTATAGCAAAACCAGAATTCTTAGCCGTTAGTTTAGTCAAATGAACAATGGCATCAGAATAAAAGAATTGGCTAGCTTAAGTGCTCTAAGTTTGCCTAGTATGTCATCCAATGGAGTCGCTACCTGTAAAGCCTCTTCCAGAGACTCAAACCAGTACGCCGCAGCAGCAGTGACAGGGGCAATGCATGCAAGGGGCTGTAGGATAAAACCTTGTTGAATAAATATTTTCTTAAGGTAACCTCTAATTTTTTATCCATTGGATCTAAAAAAAAAAAAAAAAAACACAACTGTCCTCGACAGGGATAGTAATACGCTTTACTAGAGTAGAAACTGCTCCCTCCACCTTAGGGACTGTCTGCCATAAGTCCCGTGTGGTGGCGTCTATTGGAAACATTTTTCTAAAAATAGGAGGGGAAGAGAACGGCACACCTGGTCTATCCCATTCCTTATTAATAATTTCTGTAAACCTTTTAGGTATTTGGAAAAACATCAGTACACACCGGCACTGCAAAGTATTTATCCAGTCTACACAATTTCTCTGGCACTGCAATGGTATCACAGTCATTCAGAGCAGCTAAAACCTCCCTAAGCAACACGCGGAGGTGTTCAAGCTTAAATTTAAATGTAGAAATATTAGAATCAGGTATCTTTCCTGAGTCATTAACATCACCCACTGACTGAAGCTCTCTTTCCTCAGCTTCTGCATATTGTGAGGCAGTATCAGACATGGTTCTTAAAGCGTCAGTATGCTCTGCATTTTGTCTCACCCCAGAGCTATCTCGCTTACCTCTAAGTTCAGGTAGTCTGGCTAATACCGCTGACAGTGTATTATCCATGATAGATAGATGTACTTGGCGCCATTTGAGCGTGAGTCCCTTAAGCGGGAGTCAAAGGGTCTGACACGTGGGGAAAGTTAGTCGGCATAACTTCCCCCTCGTCAGATTCCTCTGGTGATACATTTTTTAAAGACTGAAAATGATCTTTATTGCATAAAATGAAATCAGTACATTTGGTACACATTCTAAGAGGGGGTTCCACCATGGCTTTTAAACATAATAAACAAGGAGTTTCTTCTATGTCAGACATGTTTATACAGAATAGCAATGAGACTAGCAAGCTTGGAAAACACTTTAAATCAAGTTAACAAGCAAATATAAAAAACGGTACTGTGCCTTTAAGAGAAACAAATTTTGTCAGAATTTGAAAAACAGTGAAAAAATGCAGTAAATCAAACGAAATTTTTACAGTGTGTATAATAGGCTAACAGAGCATTGCACCCACTTGCAAATGGATGATTAACCCCTTAGTTCAAAAAACGGATCAAAAAAACGAAATAGACGTTTTTTAACAGTCACAACCAACTGCCACAGCAAGCTGTGGCCCTACCTTCCCCAATAAACGACTTTGTAAAGCCTTTGGGCCCTTTAGAGATGTCCTATAGCATTCAGAGGGCCTTTGAGGGAAGCTGGATGTCACAGTTTGTAATTTTAACTGCACCAACTGTAACTTTTATACTACAACAGTGGAAATTGTTTCTAGTCAAAATTTAAGCTAGCCATGTGGAAAAAACTAGCCCCAATAAGTTTTATCACCAAAGCATATATAAAAACGATTAAACATGCCAGCAAACGTTTTATATTGTAAATATCATAAGGGTATTACCCCTGGGAGTAAGCATGATACCAGTCGTTATTAAATCACTGTATTCAGGCTTAACTTACATTAATCCGGTATCAGCTGCATTTTCTAGTGTTTTCCATCTCTAGAAAAAATTATAACTGCACATACCTGATAGCAGAATAAACTGCACGCCATTCTCTCGCTGAAGTTACCTCATCTTTGTAATCCCCTCAGACATATGTGAGAATAGCAATGGATCTTAGTTACAACCTGCTAAGATCATAGAAACCTCAGGCAGATTCTTCTTCTATTTACTGCCTGAGATAAAATAGCACAACACCGGTACTATTTAAAAATAACAAACTTTTGATTGAAGAAAATAAACTAGCTATATTTAACCACTCTCTCCTACAACGTCCTAGCTTGTTGAGACTTGCAAGAGAATGACTGGGTATGACAGTTAGGGGAGGAGCTATATTACAGCTCTGCTGTGGGTGTCCTCTTGCAACTTCCTGTTGGGAATGAGAATATCCCACAAGTAATGGATGATCCGTGGACTGGATACACCTTACAAGAGAAATATAACCTAATATTAACCATCTATAATTGGGTTTATATATATTTAATGCAAAGAGTGTGATCTGATTAAATAACCATGTTATGAGAATAATTAACTTGTCAAAAATGTTTTAGAAATGTAAAGGTGAATTTGTTTTGTCTGTATGACTGCTGCCACCTAAGGGCCAATACCGGTAGAACAGTTAAGGGAATTTAACTGTTCAAAATATACGTTGCCATGGTAAACATGCTTCAACTCTAAGGGCGGACCAGGGACAAGCATGAGGGCCAATCCGAGACAAGATTTCCATTTGGGCGTTTCCAATTTCACCAGTGAGGAGAACCCATATAAAGTTATTGCAAGATAGAGAAAAAAAGATTTTGGCTGAGCTGACATGTAATTGGATGCTAGCTTGAAATACCATTTACTCAAGCAAAGCTGATCTATTCTTCTCATTGACTGCAAATTATACTTATTGGTATTTTCTGAGGTGAAAATATTCCTATCAAGGAATATTGGACATTGATTTGGTACTCTTTTTGGTAATGTATTAAAAGATTGCTATAACAAATAGATTTAAAGAGCAGATTGTACTTTTAAAACCGTGTGTCATTGTTTTGGATAGTTCTTAGCTGGCCTGTTTGTATGCAAAAACAATTTAAAATAAGCATTCATTGTTGCTGGGTTTGGCAGAGTCAGAGAAATAAATTGTATTTTAAATTGGTAGTCACAGCCTATATATTGTTTAAATCTGTATCTGATTGGCTAAGTAACCTATCTGTGAAAGTTCTGATGTTTTAAATCAATATTGTATTAGGATTGTATTGCTGAATGTTTGTAGCTGTTACTTTAAGTCTCATTGTAATATTTTAAATGCAGCTCTGAATGGTTTTAAATGCAGCTCTGCTGGTTTTAAAGGAAAATCTTTCTGGGTTTTGTAAGAAGGATAGCATATCTTAATAGCTGTTTTTAACGTATATAATATTGTGTCATATTCTGGTATTGCAAATATATTTCAAAATGTTCATGGATATTAACTAAATAAAAGAATTCAGGTATTTATATTAATTGTATGGTTTCTAGTAGATGCAGATTGGTTAAGGGTTTCTATTTTTAAGGATAATTATTATTTGTATTGTGTTATAACCCTGCCATAAGCTGATATATTATTTGGAGAGCACTACTTAAATTCTTATCATAAATACTGACATAATATATTGGAGGCACTGCTGAGATTTTCATAAATATACTGACATAATATATTGGAGGCACTGCTGAGATTTATTAAAATTCATCATATTTGATATCATATATTTGTAGTAAATAGAAATTATTATAAAAGAGAGAAAAAGTTTCATATTTCGATATTAATATTTTGAAGATATAATTTTTGAAAAGTTGAAATATTGATTTTCATATTTCGAGATTGATAATATCTTGAAATATTATTAAAGATTAATTTTTGAAAAATTTATAAAAAATATTGATTTTTCATATTTAAAAATTAATCAAAAATATAAATTTTTCATATTTTCAAAGTTAATCAAAAATATTAATTTTTCATATTTCAAAATATTAATTTTTCATATTTCAAAATTAATACTATTTTTTTTTATATATATAATTTTTTTTCTCTCTCTTTTTATTGGCAAAAATTGTATTAGCGTTTTACTTTAACTGAATACTAAACCAATATAATAATGTGTGTAGCCAGAAGTGACTCATTTAATTCTATACATAGCGATGAAAATGGTCCCATTACAATACCCATTACTAAAGGTCAGGTCCTTAAGAAAGATATCTTAAGTTACATTAAAGGGAAGTTTAATATTGCGGGTGAATTAAATGATTTTATGGATATGCTTGAAACTAGGGCTAAAGCTATTACCGTTAACAATAATATGTGGAATGAAGAGAATGAATTCTTCCAGGAATTATTAATGATTAATCAATGCAAGACTCTCAAAAAGCGAGACGAACTAATACTAAAATCTTGGCCCCTTTTAATATGCATTATTGACGAAATGTCGTTTTGTGTCATAGACAAACGATTGCAAATACAGGAGCTAGAAAATAGTATTCGTTCCTCACGCAGATGCGAAGAGGATTTAAAAATAGCCAAAAATAAAATGGATGAATTCGCCCAAAACCTAACCGCCTTAGATAAGCATAACATAGGCTTACTCGCACAGATACAAGATTTAAATAAACAGCTTGCGCAAAGCCAGAGAGAATTAAACTATTTAAAAAGGTCATATTGCCATAATGTAAACCCTTATATTAAAGGGACACTCAGGTTAAATTAAATGTTCATGATTCAGATACAGCATGTAATTTTAAACAACTTTCCAATTTACTTCCATTAAAAAAAATGTGCACAGTCCTTTATATTTACAATTTTTGAGTCACCAGATCCTACTGAGCATGTGCAAGAATTCACAGACTACACGTATATGCATTTGTGATTGGCTGATTGCTATCACATGGTACAAGGGGAGTGGAAATATACATAACTTTGAAATTTGTTATAAAAAAATCTACTACTCATTTGAAGTTCAGACTAAGTGCTATTGCATTGTCTTGTTATCTTGCATTTGTTGATTATGCAAATCTAATGTGTTGACTGGTCCTTTAACAGTGAGAATAATACAGATAATGCTAACTCCTTTAGCGAACGCGTCAGGGACAAGGTACAGAAATATATGGAACAGTATAGACAAATGACCCCTAATGGGTCAGAAATAGATTTCCCAAATAGGCAGTCACCTCATGATATAAATCCAGAGGACTGCTGTAACGCAGCTGGTGCGGGGGAGGGAAACTCTAACAGAGAATCCCAAAGTAAGTCTGATAAAGTATATGATTCCCATAAAATAATCACCTTCATACAACGCGCAGTACCTATATTCTCCAATAAGGGAACAACATCTGTAATTGATCATTTAGAGGCTTTTGAAAATGCGTTAGCTATAATGAATATTACAAGTGAGAAATTGAAAATTGAATTTCTGCCTTGGGTATTTGACAGTAAACATCACAAATTCTTTGCTTCACTAAAGGATATGAATATGCATTCCTGGAGTGGGATAAAACGACAATGCAGAAAAAAATTCGGGCAATATCGCACTAAAACTGCCGCGAAAATAGCGGTATATGGTTTAAAGTGTCGTGCGAATCAGAGTCCAATCAAATTCCTTTCTGAATTGAAAAATGCATACAGTATGGCTGAAGATAATCCCAGATTTGATGGCTCAGAATTTATAAATTTATTTTTTGAAGCATTGCCTACACCCATCAAAATTAACTTAGCTAGAGATTTTGATGAGGACTGCTCATTGGAATGGCTGATCAAAGAGAGTACAAAATTATACTCTATTCAGCAGAAAAAAAGGAATCAAAACCCAAAATTGTAGCAGAAACTAGGGTGTCACCTAGCCCCCTCAATTTGGAGTCTAAAAAGAAAACCTATGCGGAGGTGGCCAGTCAAAACAGGCCATCTCCACAGAGGTTTTATTCTGCCCCCTCCCCTACACAGGTTGAGGCGCAGGGAGACTATAACCAAAGTGGGGGACATAATCAGGTGAATAATTACTCACAAAGAGAATACTCACTAAATAATTGGTATCCGCGCAAGGGTAGATATAATAGACGGCGAAGATATTCTCAGGGTAACCAGACACCCCAGGTATATAATGCTCCCCAAAGTACTAATACTGAACAAGCTGAACTCCAGGGGCAACCACGCCAGAATAGAAATAGCGGCCCTGATTCTGAGGGAACCCAATGGTCCAGGAATCATTATCACCGGGCACCAAGAGATAGGCCCAGGGGTAGAGGTAACTTGTACAATCAGGTAGATATGCTGTTTACCCAGTTAAATCGGTTGAGCGAACAATTCGCTAATATGAGTTAACCTTCTACGGCTCAGCAACTGAACAATACTGCAGTATCACCTGAAGGGGAGGGGAGAGATATACAAAATGCATGAATAAATATCAATGATACTAATCATGTTCTCTTTCCACAGACCGGAAACGGACAATTTAGCTGTGGTGACAAGCAACCTCATCCGGGAAAAGTTAACAAATCTCTTCCTTTGCAGCACGCCCTTAACCTTATTTCCACAGATGCAGTACACAAGAATCCAGCCGACCCTATCTTAGAGGAGACCGGTAGGTATGAAGCTTCTTCTGCATCGGAAAACATGGCAAACTCAGGTAACACGTGGCGAAGCCCACAGATGTATGATAACGCCAACTTTATGTGTGAAATGGTAGAAAATGCAGGAAGGTATTATGTATTAGTTGAGCTGCAAGATTCAGTCTCCAACCCTATCATGGGATTAATTGACACCGGATCTCAGGCAACTATCTTATCCCACAGGTACTACACACAGCTAAATGAGCTAACACCCCACAAACCTAAAATAAAAGAATTTGATGGTTCCCTAATAGGTGTTGGGGGTGACTCCCTAAAAGTTTACGGTACTGCCTGGTTAAAATTTAAATTGGGGAACAGGGTCATAAGACACCCTGTCATTATAGTGGATCTGCCAACTGAACGGTTAATTATTGGTAGTGATCTCCTGAAGCGATTAAGCACCATAATTGATTGCATAAATAATATAATATGGTCACGTTAAAAGGCCTATCAATTATGAAAAATCTGGTATGTCTCGCACCCGACATAGGCCTCGCTTCCATTGAGTCGTTAAAAATGGAGCCGTAAGCTACCGAAGCGGACGACAGCTAAAGGTAATTTACGGCTCCATTTTAGTACCAGGTTTCCATTGAAAAGATTAGCGTGTTGCGCGCAGTCGCTCTTTTCGGCCGTACGTAAGTTTGCGTTGCCAACCGATGTCGGATTTGTCGAAAAGCGCGCCATAACAAGTGCATTGCCATGGTAACCCGACCTCTGTCTATAAGAATAACGGTTTGCGCCTGCGCTCTTTACCTGTGATCGCCTCTAGAGAGAAAGACACGGGAGCTAGTTGCGTTGGTAGGAGTTTTGGGTTTTTGAGAGTTGTTTGAGAGTTAGTGGAGAGTTTGATATTTGATTTCCATATATTCTTATTGTAGGCCTCATATAATATTAGGAACACACACACACACATCCATACATTAGTTAATTAACACACATTAGTTTATACACACAAATACACACACACACACATACACACTTTTATTTCATACAAACACATTCACATTTTTTTTTTCATTAACCCCCATATCCCCATCTTCCTTTATTACTCCTTTCATTAATCCCCTTATTCCACTTCCCATCCCCCCTTTGACTACCCTTCCCTTCCTCACTATATAACTTGTTTTTTTATATATACATTTTGCCCATCCTATTTTTTTTTTTTTTAACATCCCATATTTTTGGTTTCATTTGACTATATAGCTCACCCCTTTCTTAATTTGCATCCCTTATTATTTTTCTATAATTTTGTTCTAATCCTCCTTAGTTTTTCCTTTTTCATTTACATCCCTTTGTTTATTTTCACCCCCACATTTTATTTTTATTTTGAGGGATATAGAATAGAGATAGTTAGGGTCTAGATAGGTTAGGTAGTTAGTTTTGGGGCTATTTAATATAGGGTTTAGTTAGGTGACTTAGTGTAGTTAGGTAAGCTAGGGACTTTAGTGTTAGGTTAGAGTTAGGGAGGAAGGAGAAAGGGATGGATAGGCCTAGTGGAGTTGGGAAGGGGGTGGCTAGGGGGAGGGCAGTGGTGAGGGTGGATAGAGGGAGGGGGAGGGGGGAAGTAGGGAGTAGTATGGGCAGGAATAGGGGCCGAGGTTTGGGTGGAGGATTTGTCCTTCCTCAAACCCTGGCAGAGGAGGGAAGGAGAGAGGGTGGAAGAGGAATGGAGGTGGGAGGAGTGAGGAGGAGTCAGCCTCAGCTAGGCACAAAAAGAAAAGGGAAAGTGGGGCAGACTGTGGCAACTGGGGGTGGGGCTGGTGGTAGCCTGTCACAGCCTGCAGGGACAGAGGAGGTAGAGAGGGCTGGTCCCCAGTCACAGGAGGGAGAGTCTGTGTCTGCTGGCCCTTCAGGTGTGAAGGGCAGGCTTAGAGAGGAGAGGTACTCTGAGGAGGAGAAGGAGGCTCTTGTTGAGGCATACTTGGAGAGGGCAGCTCAGCTGGAGAACCCTAACCTGAGGCCGGCTGTCCGGAATAAGCTGTGGGAGGAGATTCGAGTGGCAGTCAGCTGCTTAGGACGTAATCGTTCTATTGCCAGCATTAAACACCGCTATCATGACTGCAGGAGGGAAACCAAAGCTAAGCTGGCACAGCAGGCCAAATATGCACGTGGGACAGGTGGTGGTCCTAGCAAGAGGATACACCTAAGGTCATGGGAGGAGATGATGGCCAATGTCATCTCAGATGAATCTGTTTACGGATGTAAGGGGACAATGGACACATCAGTGCCAGCTGAAGAGGTCCATGAAGGTGAATATTAAATATCATATGTAATAAATGTTTTATTTCTAACAAATATATGTTAACATCAGAAATATATATCGGCTTTGTTTTTTAAAATATAAATGTAATCATACACATGTGTAATACAGAATATAGAATGTTCATATATTATATATGTTTAGTAATCAATTGTGTTCAAGCATCAGTGGAAAACATACCTAGGTAGGATTAGTACAAGTAATGTTTTACATGGTTCAAAGTCTAATTTGCACAGTAACTTAAAGTGATAGTAAACCCAATTTTTTTATTTCATGATTCAGATAGAGCAGCAATTTTAAGCAACTCTCTAATGTACTACTATTATAGATATTTCTTTGTTCTCTTGGTATCTTTTTCTGAAAAAGTAGGAATGTAAGCTATGGAGACTTTGCATTTTTTGTTCAGAACCCTGGCTAGCGCTCGTGATTGGTGGCTACATTTAGCCACCCAATAAGCAACAGCAACCCAGGTTCTGAAACAAATATTGTCTGGCTCTTAAGCTTTACATTCTTGCTTCTCAAATAAAGATACCAAGAGAAGGAAGAAAATATGATAATAGGAGTAAAATATTAAATGTTGACTAAATTTGCATGCTCTGTCTGAATCATGAAAGTTTAATTTGTACTTCATTGCCCCTTTAATGGCATCTTAACATAGTTGTAGTGGATATATTCATCCTGATTTCTGGAGTGGCTATCTGCTCAAACAAGCAAGGGTATAGATTTAAATTCTTTCTATCTATATCATATATATGGACTATGTGTAATACAAAGAGTCGCTTAGAGGCACAATCTTTAAATATACACCTCTGGTTAAATATGTTTAAGTTCATACAGAAATTATATATATATATATATATATATATATATATATATATATATATATATATATAAAACTATATCTATAAAATTGATTTTCAAATGTTAGATGTTTCATCAGATTAATTTATAATTACAATTTATTTTTCAGAATTGGAACATGAGTATGAGTCCTCAACAAGACCGGAGGCCAGTGATGTTCCGGAATTCAGTGAGGAGGAGGAGGGGGATGTTATTGAAGCTGGATACTCCTACCTCAGCATACTTGAAGGAGATGAGCAACAGCCACTGGCCTATGAGGTTGAAAATGTTCCTGGCCCATCCCCATATTCATCTGGGAGGACATATCATCAGATGCAGCCTCCACCACCACAGCATTATCAGATGCATCCTCCACCACAGCATTATCAGATGCATCCTCCAACGCAGCATTATCAGATGCATCCTCCAACGCAGCATTATCAGATGCATCCTCCAACGCAGCATTATCAGATGCATCCTCCAACGCAGCATTATCAGATGCATCCTCCACCACCACAGCATCGGCAGATGCCTCCTTCATCACCACAGCATCAGCAGATGCATCCTCCATCACCACAGCATCAGCAGATGCATCCTCCATCACCACAGCATCAGCAGATGCATCCTCCATCACCACAGCATCAGCAGATGCATCCTCCATCACCACAGCATCAGCAGATGCATCCTCCACCGCAGCATATGTACTATATGCCACCTCAACAACACATTCAGCACCCTCCCATGGCACAACAAATGCCGCCACCACTACCACCACCACAACAATCACCACCACCCCCCACCAATGTCTGTCCTCAATTGGATATTGAGCCACCCACACAGTCCCCAAGACTGAGTGACGACAACCTCACACAGAGCCAGGAATATGTGCCGGAGACACCTATACAGCCACAAGTGCCCCCCATGGAATCCAATATCCCCGCGCAGTCCCAGCAGGATGCTCTACTGAGGCTCATTCACAGGGAGCTTAGACTTACTAGGCTCCAGCAGCAGCAGGATTTCAGGAGGCTACAGAGCCAGATGGACATACATAATGCTGCACTCGTCCGCCTGGCAGAGGCAGTGGAGAGGGTTGCAGATAGGCCGCAAACTCCCTCCTCACTCGCATCCTCCGTTATCTCCCTGCAGGACCCTGAATCACATCTTTTAGCCTCCCAGCCAGCTGGTGTGCGTCGCCCAAGACGCCACACTTCCATCCCAAGTACCTCTCCTCCAAAGGCCAAATCCCGCCGCAAGCATTAAGAAGTATTTTTCTTTTTAAATTCTTTCAAGATATATAATATCTAATTTTTTTATGAAGCACTTTCTTAAGTGTGATTTCCATCTCATAAATATGCATATATTTTTCTAATCAAAATTAGAAAATATATTTCAAAATTGTTTTAATAGCTGTTTATTTTCAAAAACATTAACAGCTTTATTCATTTTTATTTCACATGATGTCAATTAATATGCAGGTGTAAATTGTTGATAAATGTATGTGTCCTTTTATTGAGGATATTATGCCGTTTAAGAATACTTGGGGATACGTGTCTGAAATTTATACAGTATATGCTATCTAACATTGGTCAACGTGACATGTGTAAATGTTATGATTTATATTCCACAAGCATATGTTGTTTGCTCCTTCAGATGAAGCTAATAAGGCTTATACAGTTATAGAAGAGTTGAAAAGTAAATATTCCTTCCTGTTGATATGGCCAAATACCTTGCATTCATTATAGTCCTATGTGGAATGTAATATCTGAAATATATACCTATGATGACTAACGCACTCCTTTTTGTCAAGATTATTATTCAATATTTAGAATAATTAGATAAATGTATCTTTATGATATTTAAGCACTGGTGTATACACAACATATATGTGATTGCCATGATATAGAGGTGATTAATACATTTTAATTGACATCATATGAACAGACACAGACTCTCCCTGGGACCAATGCACAATGCACTTTTAAATTGTTTCAATAACTCCATGTTAAAGACAATACTTCATATCTCTTGAAGTATGTCATATTAAGCACTTATGTATTTTGGTTAATAGTCTAAATATTGCAAATGTATTATCTGCTTTAGCAGACATGACATTACATATATTTTATAAATATTAGTACTATGACACATTATAACTTTAATGTGTCATCGTTTTGTATTGAATAAATATGATTTTCACATTGAAAATTACATTTGAATGAGGGTAAATCTGTAATAATAAAACTCATCTTCATGATAAACAACTTATTTCGTTTGAATTATTTTTCTATATGTATTGAGATTATATATAGCATCCCTGGGCAAAGGTTTCATTTTGAATAGGTAGATATTTTATTTATTTTTATAATATTTTACCAGGAAAGATACATTGAGATTTCTATGGTTTTCAAGTATGTCCTGGGTCCACAAAACATTGCATTGATACAATGGGTACAATAAAATAAAAAAAAATAATAATACACCATATATGCACAAAAATTTAACATAGAACCGGTAGGAAATATATAATCAACAATGACAGGTGCATTCTGTTTTGAGATATGTAGAGAGGGATCTCTTAAAGGATATTAGGCATGGGGAAGGTTTGAAAGTGTGCGGGAGGTCGTTCCATAATTGTGGTGCTTGCATATATTTTTATATGCACATACATATTGAAATTTCTATGACAACATGGGTGCAAATATTCCTATACATAGGACCAATAAATGTAGCATATATAATGTTATTTGTACATTGAAACACTCATAATATTTTTGTGATTTGCTATTTCAATGAGAAACAGGCCTCAAAAAGCTCTTTTTTCCTCCTTTACACCTAGTTGAGCTGGGGGTAATATTTCTCAATGTATCGACAGCCTCCGACAGTGTATTAACGGTTAGCGCTTTCAATGGAAACCTGGTATAATTTATCGATTAACGGCTTCTATTACTTTCTATGGGACGCGAAAATCTTTTCGGCAGCCGAAGTCCGGCAGCCGATATTGAGGTATAACGCGCCATTGGAAACAGTCGTTAAACGCTATTGCTTTCGACAGCATATTTAACGGTTTGCGAGTGCACGCAAACTGAATTACGACTCAATGGAAGCGAGGCCATAGCTGTCACATGGTGGAAGAGAAACCAGATGCTGTGGAGATTCATTTCAGAAATAACTCTGTACCTGAAATCACTATTCTACAAATAGATGATCAGACTCCTTTTAGTGGCTCTGATGGTAATACTTTTAAAATTTCGCCTGGAAAGATAGCGAATATTTCTCTAGATGGCGATGTATTAACCATATCACTCCACAAGGGGGATCATAAAATCCCTAAGGGGGAGGCCACGCTCAATACCTCACAGGGATTGAGAGAGTTAAAGAGGATCTATTTATCCCTATACACGTACATCACCTTGGTAAAACCAAGTATGCTAAAATAAACTTAAAACAGGAAGCTAGCTATATAAGCGAAGGTTTATTAGCGCAGATAGCTGAACCTAAAGTGATTAAATATCTTTCTCCCCAAGACCACTGTGTCCACAACCTGGATAACAGGTCTGAAAGCTATAACATCACAGCTAAGTGCTTATTATCTATCTCTATTGGTAATAAGTCAGTGAAGCACCTGTTTTTAGTTTTAAATACTCCCCATAATCAAATATACATTGGCAATGATATCTTACATAGATATGCCATACAAATAGATTTGATTAATTCTTGCCTCTGGAGCAGGTTAAAGGGGGACCCTGAAGTATTTCAGGATGAAAATGCAGCCCTGAAATCAAACCAGCAATTGCCATATGCTGTGAATATGCAGGTATCTAGCGATGTTATAATTCCTGCTGGGGCTGATAAATTTCTTTTACCCTTACAGGTAAAGAGAGGTCAGAAATTAAAAACTTCTGAAACACTGATTTGCCTCTCCCATAGAATACAAAATCTGGGTGTCACAGTGACCTACACTCCTATGGTGAATATTGGAACTGTTCCAATACATATTGTTGTGCATAACATGACCCCACAGGATATAACATTATCCAAGGGAACTACCATAGGATATGCACTGGAATCAAGTTATTACACTTTTGGATTCCAGAATAATGTAATTGGGCTAATACCTGAAGGATACTTAACTGAAGAACAATTAATAGAACAATCCTTTGCATCTATGCCAGAGGGTCTATTTAATATTCAGTCTATTTATCCCTTCAGGTCAGAGGAAGGCATCTGTAAAATTGAAGAAGCCTCTCTAGTGTTTGATCAGCCAATCAAACAGCAAGAATACCCCAATTCCCAGAGTCATGGGGGCAATATAAACTATAATCAAGGGGATATCACCTCTAGATTGGAAGAAGCCTATGAAATAGGACAGCCTGAAATCTTTCCAGGATTTCAGCAAATAGTCGAAGAGCAAATATCCTTAGCTAATGGCTGTTCCAGCGATGATGAACGCCAAAAGCTGTGAGAACTCCTGATGGAGTACAAGGATATTTTTGCTAAGGATTCTTATGACTGTGGCACTACAGACTTACACATTGCAAGAATACAAACAGATCCCGATGCACCGCCTGTATTTGTCAAACAATACAGACTTCCCCTAGCCTCGTATGATTCTCTTGCAGAGATCATACGGAATTTGGAAGAAAGAGGTATTATCAGACAGGTGCACAGCTCTTATAATAATCCTATTTTAGGTGTCCTTAAGCCCAATGGACAATGGCGTTTGTGTGCTGACTTAAGACAGCTAAACAAACGAGTGTACATGTCTGGCTGGCCTGTACCATACATTGACTAGTGCCTAGCACAAATGCAGGGATCCAAAATATTCACTACCATTGATTGTGCACAGGGATATTGGACCATAAGGGTACATGAAGAGGACCAATATAAGCTAGCATTCTCCTTCCAAAAGGTCCAATATGCATTTCAAAGACTTCCTTTTGGATACATAAATTCTGGACATGAATTTGCTGTATTCATGCATAAGGCTATGCCTGACGCACTGGAAAGGGGGACCTTATCTTATGTTGATGATGTTTTAATCAAAAGCACAGACTTTGAAAAACACGTCGCAGAGCTTAAACACGTCCTCAGCCAACTTAAAAGGGCAGGTGTCAAATTATCCCTACAAAAAGCTCAATGGTGCCGCACTCATGTAAATTTCTTGGGACATGAAGTTACCTCTGAAGGATTAAATCCCCAGAAGAAAAAGGTGGAAGCTATAGTGAATTCTAAAAACCCAACTAACTTAAAGGAATTGAGATCATTCCTGGGTATGACAAATTATTCTCACAAATTCATTGATAATTATGCGGAATTAGCTAAACCACTACTATTTCTTTTAAAGAAAGATGTGAAATGGCACTGGAGTGAGTCTCAAGAGACAGCCATCTGAGAGCTGAAGAGAAAACTCACTCAAGCATCTTGCTTAGCGTACCCTGAAGGTGGTAAACCTTTCTTCTTAGAGACAGGTTACACAGATATAAGCATGAGTGCTGTTTTATACCAAAAGCATGATAATTTGAACAAAGCCATTGCTTATGCGAGCAAAAATCTATCCCCAGTAGAAATAACGTTTAACGATTGCAAAAAAGCCCATTTATCTACTGTATGGGCTCTACAAAATTTCCGCAGCTATATACAGGGTGAGAAAATTATTGTAGAAACGGCCCATCAGCCTTTGCTATATTTGCAAAGTGAAAGAATAAGAGATGGGAATTTGTCAAATAGCCGCATAACAGCGTGGACTCTTTCCTTACAAGGCTGGCCATTAGAAATTCGCTACAAGCAGAATAAAAGGAATTCAGTCACACAAGGGCTTGCTGAGCTCCACGACTGTACTGCTAGAGATCCTGGGGAAGAATTATCAGAAGATGGTTTTCTGGAGGAACAATTGCTTTCCCCATATAAAATATACAAAGAGGACCATTGTCAAACATTCCCTTGGGTGTATGTTGATGGTTGTTCTTACCATGCCACTATTGATAATGAGCACAGATTAGTCTCTGGCATTGGTATAACTGGGGCAAATGGATTCCCAAATATATCTATAGGTTTCAACATTGGACCAAGAACCAGTCAAGTTGCAGAACTAACTGCTGTTTTCAAAACCATTGAAATGGCTATTGAACATGGTATTCATGAATTTGTGATCATAACTGACTCAAATTATGTGCGTGACAGTTTTGTTGAATACCTGCCAACGTGGAAAAGGAATGGCATGCAGAAAAGCAATAACAAACCAGTCAAGCATGGCAAGTTGTTCTGCGAGATTGATAATCTGGTGGTATCCAATGATTTAACCATACACTGGAAAAAGACCAAGGGTCATTCCAGAGTTCTAGGTCCGGATAAGGAAGGCAATGACCTTGCGGATTCATTAGCCAAACATTGAGCCATAACTGGAGAACTCCTTAATATTGACCACTTAATGGGTGCAATTCAGGTAGAAGCCATTACCAGAAACTCTCCTAGTGAGGACCTGATTACTAGTCAAAAAGAAGACCCCATTGTAGGCATCTTCTATAAACACATAGAAGATCCTGAAAGCAACCCCATCTCAAAAGATGATTATATTGGCAAAGAAGATATTAGAATCTTAATAAAATCTAGATCACAATTCAAGTTACAGGATGGTTTGTTAATTAGAACCTCCAAAACTGGCATCCAGCAGTGGGTAGTACCCTCCAAGTTCAGAGGTCTAATGCTTCAACATGCCCATGATACTCCCACATCTGGTCATTGTGGTGCCAAACTCACGTATGAAATATTACGTGATTACGCTTTTTGGCCACACATGTTGAAAGATGTTCAAACCTACTGTCAAGGGTGTTTAATCTGCCCACAGTTCCAACCCACTGCACCAACGCATAGAGCGCCATTGCATAAAAGGGGGATGGTAATGACATGGTCAGATATACAAATTGATTTTATTGGTCCGGTAACAAGGTCATCAAGAGGTAACAAATACATGTTAACCGTGACATGCCTGTTCACTAAATGGGTAGAGTGCATTAGTGCACCTAACAACAGTGCTGAAACATGTGCAGCGTTGCTCATCAACCACGTATTTTCCCGATTTGGTTTACCCCAAAGAATCGAGTCAGATCGGGGGACCCACTTCACTAGCGAAGTGATGACCAAAATGTGGAAAATACTAAGGGTTAAAAGAAAGCTCCATATTGCTTATAGAGCTGCCTCAAGTGGTGGTGTAGAGCGTTACAACCAGTCCATTGTTAAAATTCTCAAAAAGTTTGTGAGTGAAACGGGTAAAGACTGGGATGTAAAACTACCTCTAGTCTTAATGGCATTAAGAGCAACTCCAAATAGTGCTACCAAGATGTCACCTTTTGAACTGATGACTGGTAGAAGAATGGTTCTACCTCAGCATCTGCTGTACCGTACATCAGACCAAAACTTGATAAACGCTGCCAATACACATCAATATGTGGAGAACCTAAGAAAGCACCTGCAATATGCATTTGCATTTGCTCAAAGGAATTTAGAGAGAGAACTGCCACTAAAACCTATTATGATCTCAAAACGTCCAAAAGGAATATGAAATAAATGATAAAGTTTATCTTTATAACTTTGGAAGAGATCAGGTTAGGGAGAAGAAATTTCTTCCCTCATGGAAAGGTCCTTTTGTCATTACTGACAAAATATCTCCAGTGGCCTATAAAATAAGGATCCCCAAAAATGAAAGTTTCATAGATAAATGGGTCCATATCAATCAATTGCGGGCATGTCACCCCAGATCCCAACTACAAGTCATAGAGGGAGAGTGAAATGTCATATCCCCAAATGCACTATAGACCTACTGTAGTTTAAAGATGCCTAGCTGATGAGCATGAAGGCTCAAAAATGACAGACTATCTACATAGAAGACTGTCTATGGTGTGTACGGTCAACATCCTCACCAAATACCATTGACTTTAGGCCAATTTAAATACATGTGTCCTACATCTATTTAAAATTGGAAGGGGGATTTATGTCAAGGTATATGTAAGGTTAATAAATATATATATTTTAATCATATATTTTAAGGCTATGCAATACAATTATATTTATTCAGATCTGACTGATCAGTAGAAATGATTCACTTCTGTCAGACAAACTGACTTCAAACATGTTTAATTCTCCCCCACTTATTCAATTACACAGGAAACTCTTAAAGATTACTTTAAAAGAGACATTCCTAGCTAAAGTGTGAACATGAAGCCCATACCAAATTTGCTCTAATCAACTTACAGTTTGAGACAGGATGAGTCATAAAAGATAAATTAAGAGGATAGATTGGCAGATAGGTGACACCACACAGTGTATGGAGATGGGGCGTCTGGAATTTTCTTTGAAGCTTGATGAGATGGAAATTAGCTTACTGGAATCTCAAAGACACATGTTAAGGTGTGACTTTGAGATTTACTGAACATACAGCAAATAATCATTTTTTATTTTTTTTTAATGCATGCCTCAGAATGTATTAAATATAGAAATTTGGGAGATTGTCTGATTCTCTATTATTACATGGATATTTGCTAAGCGTGATAGGTAACTGTTATAGTCAGTCAAAAATGTTTAATAACCTCTGTATTGTTTGTATTTTTCAGACATATAATTTCAGATCTGCATGAAGAAGGTTCATACATCCAGGGCTTATTAGAAACATAAAATATGGTATATTCATGTTAGAACACAATGCAGACAGAACTATTGGAAATATAAAAATAGGCTGTTATTTCTATAGAAATGCCAGGATACTGATAAAATTATAATGCCTTTTAAGCTAATAATTAGCAGTATTACATTGCCTTAATATAATAAAATGTTAATAATATAACATATTTGGTATCAGAATAATCAGAAAAAAATAACCTAATATTAACCATCTATAATTGGGGTTATATATATTTAATGCAAAGAGTGTGATCTGATTAAATAACCATGTTATGAGAATAATTATCTTGTCAAAAAATGTTTTAGAAATGTAAAGGTGAATTTGTTTTGTCTGTATGACTGCTGCCACCTAAGGGCCAATACCGGTAGGACAGTTAAGGGAATTTAACTGTTCAAAAGATACGTTGCCATGGTAAACATGCTTCAACTCTAAGGGCGGACCAGGGACAAGCACGAGGGCCAATCTGAGACAAGATTTCCATTTGGGCGTTTCCAATTTCAACAGTGAGGAGAACCCATATAAAGTTATTGCAAGATAGAGAAAAAAAAGATTTTGGCTGAGCTGACTTGTAATTGGATGCTGGCGTGAAATACCATTTACTCAAGCAAAGCTGATCTATTCTTCTCATTGACTGCAAATTATACTTACTGGTATTTTCTGAGGTGAAAATATTCCTATCAAGGAATATTGGACATCGATTTGGTACTCTTTTTGGTAATGTATTAAAAGATTGCTATAACAAATAGATTTAAAGAGCAGATTGTACTTTTAAACCGTGTGTCATTGTTTTGGATAGTTCTTAGCTGGCCTGTTTGTATGCAAAAACAATTTAAAATAAGCATTCATTGTTGCTGGGTTTGGCAGAGTCAGAGAAATAAATTGTATTTTAAATTGGTAGTCACAGCCTATATATTGTTTAAATCTGTATCTGATTGGCTAAGTAACCTATCTGTGAAAGTTCTGATGTTTTAAATCAATATTGTATTAGGATTGTATTGCTGAATGTTTGTAGCTGTTACTTTAAGTCTCATTGTAATATTTTAAATGCAGCTCTGAATGGTTTTAAATGCAGCTCTGCTGGTTTTAAAGGAAAATCTTTCTGGGTTTTGTAAGAAGGATAGCATATCTTAATAGTTGTTTTTAACGTATATAATATTGTGTCATATTCTGGTATTGCAAATATATTTCAAAATGTTCATGGATATTAACTAAATAAAAGAATTCAGGTATTTATATTAATTGTATGGTTTCTAGTAGATGCAGATTGGTTAAGGGTTTCTATTTTTAAGGATAATTATTATTTGTATTGTGTTATAACCCTGCCATAAGCTGATATATTATTTGGAGAGCACTACTTAAATTCTTATCATAAATACTGACATAGTGGATGTTAGAGAACTTGCGCTTCCCCACCTTCCATTTGAGGATGCCCCACAGATGCTCAATAGGGTTAAAGTCTGGAGACATGCTTGGCCACTCCATCACCTTTACCCTCAGCTTCTTTAGCAAGGCAGTGGTCATCTTGGAGGTGTGTTTGGGGTCGTTATGTTGGAATAATGCCCTGCGGCCCAGTTTCCGAAGGGAGGGGATCATGCTCTTTTCAGTATGTCTCTGTACATGTTAGCATTCATGGTTCCCTCAATGAACTGTAGCTCCCCAGTGCTGGCAACACTCATGCAGGCCCAGACTATGACACTCCCACCACCATGCTTGACTGTAGGCAAGACACACTTGTCTTTGTACTCCTCACCTGGTTGCGGCCACACACGCTTGACACCATCTGAACCAAATAAGTTTATCTTTGTCTCATTGGACCACAGGACATGGTTCCAGTAATCCATGTTTTTAGTCTGCTTGTCTTCAGCAAACGGTTTGCAGGCTTTCTTGTGCATCATCTTTAGAAGAGGCTTCCTTCTGGGACGATAGCCATGCAGACCAATTTGATGCAGTGTGCGGCAAATGGTCTGAGCACTAACAGGCTGACCCCCCACCCCTTCAACCTCTGCAGCAATGCTGGCAACACTCATACGTCTATTTCCCAAACACAACCTCTGGATATGACGCTGAGCACGTTCACTCAACTTCTTTGGTCGACCATGGCGAAGCCTGTTCTGAGTGGAATCTGTCCTGTGAAACCGCTGTATGGTCTTTCCCACTGTGCTGCAGCTCAGTTTCAGGGTCTTGACAATCTTCTTATAGCCTAGGCCATCTTTATGTAGAGCAACAATTCTTTTTTTCAGATCCTCAGAGAGTTCTTTGCCATGAGGTGCCATGTTGAACTTCCAGTGACCTGTATGAGAGAGTGTGAGAGCGATAACACCAAATTTAACACACCTGCTCCCCATTCACACCTGAGACCTTGTAATACTAACAAGTCACATGACACCGGGGAGGGAAAATGGCTAACTGGGCCCAAATTGGACATTTCCACTTAGGGGTGTACTCTCTTTTGTTGCCAACGGCAACATTAATGGCTGTGTGTTGAGTTATTTTGAGGGGACAGCAAATTTACACTGTTATACACTGTACATTATACATTTACACTGTTATACAGGCTGTACACTCACTACTTTACATTGTAGAAAAGTGTAATTTCTTCAGTGTTGTCACATGAAAAGATACAATAAAATATTTACAAAAATATGAGGGGTGTACTCACTTTTCTGAGATACAGTATATATATATATATATATATATATATATATATATATATATATATATATATATATATATATATATATATACAGTATACGCAAATACTTTGATAGAACAGGAATGATTAATAAGGGAAGGGACAGTTTTTGAAACAGAGGTATCCAATCAGACCAATTCTTCTTAGTATTCCAAAAATACATACGGATCTGGTTTCTCCCCTTGCCGTCCTATAGTGTCGGCTAGGGGTTCTATTATGAAACCAACAGCTTATTGATTCTTTTTTACAACCATGTGTGTTGGAGTTTGATACGGTTATTAAAGACACACTAATTTTTTTTTACAGAGGTTGAAGAGTAAACCATATTGATGATCAAATCTTACTAATTACATTGGACGTATCTAGTTTATACATCAATATTCCTATAAAGGAAGGCATTAATAGTGTGAGAAATATTGTTACAGAAAGTAGTCAGTACCAAGGCCCACAAATACAGTATCTGTTGAGTCTACTAGAGTTTGTACTTAATACATTTTTTAAAACAAGTAGAATCTCAATACAGAGATCCTGATAGGGGTCGCACAATATCCAATGTAAACCCAAAAATATATAAAACACTATATATTCAGATATAGGTGTAATGATACAATCATGTGGAGTAGTTAATGCCTGGATTGGCTGCTCAGCAGAGGTGGTATTGTCTCAGCATGGAAGGGGTTAAGGTTAACTGTTATTCCTTTGTATGTAATCTGTATTCAGAGAAGCTGTGGGCTGAGCCCCCTTCCCCCTCCTTAGCCTAGTAATGTAACTGTGTAGGAATGCAGAACGCTCCTCCCCTTGGGGACTGATAGTGGGAGCTAGGACTTGTTTTGCATTGGCTGAAGTCGTTGAAAATCATGGCCAGGGCGTTGTCTTTGACAAGACAAAGGAAAGTTAAGTTTTAGGTTTGCAACAGCAGGACTTTTTGGGAGAACTGCCCTTGGGACCAAGAGACTAACATCGGATGGCAGCTCTCCACATATCTAAAGGAATTTGATAATAAGTAAGGTATTGTGTAATTCTTTTTCATGTCCCATTTTGTTTTTAAAGAACTGTAGCTTTGCATATGTTATTCTGAATGTCTGTATAATTTTGCACTCTGTAACCTATGTTGATATTTTTGTTATTAAACACATAGAAAATCTCATTCTGTCTTTGGGCTCTAATATCTGAATTCACACTCCTGTTGAGACAAGGTTAAAGGCACGTTACCTAGGTATTAAATAGTGTGAGTTGTTAGTGGTTCCCCAAAACTCCCCTTTAATTTAAAAGTTTTGGTGGTGGCAGCAGAGAAATTGTTAGAGCAGCTTGGACAAGATCTGGGGTTAATGTGGTGGCTTCTTTAAGGTCCTTTTGCAGCGTTGCAAGGATAAGGGAACCAGAGCTGTGTGCCATTAACCCCTTCATGCCCACGCCCTTCTATTGTGACGCTGAGAAAGTGTGATTCGTCACAATAAGTATGAATTATATATATATATATAACCAAATAGTCCCTTATGAGGCACAGGGTCCCAGTGGTAGATCCAGATCAAGGAAATGGTGATAACTCCATTCAGAAATACAGATCAAATCAGTAGAGCTGCTCTTTCCTCACATCAATAATGGACTGACGTCTAGAAGGAAAATGGGAGAAAAAGAGAGGCGCTTGTGTGTACCAGTAAAAATAAAACAAAAGCTGAATAAATCAACAACAGGGTACTCACATTTTTCAATAGCACTCATACAGTGCTATCAGGCACATACTGGGTAATCACAGCAACCCAGCTAGCTGGAATTCCAACGTGTATACAGGAACACTTGTACTTTAAATCCTTAGAACAGGATCACAGGAACAGGCTCCAGCAGCAAGAGGCCAGAAGGCCAACAAATTCAATCCCCAATAGGGAAATAGGCGAATGGTAGTGGGTGTATGAAAAGATCAGTAGAGGTTCCAATAAAGTTAAAAATTGAATTTATTTAAAATAATAAAAACAGGAACCAAAAGGCAGGGCATATAATCACCCTCCTTGTACACATGCAACGCGTTTCTCAGCACCAATGCTGTTTCATCAGGCATATAATACATACTGATCATAACTCTTATATATATATATTTATATATATATATATATATATATATATATATATATATATATATATATATATATATATATATATATACAGCTCACCAACCTTAACAATAAAATCAATTAAGCAATTAGAAAAAATACACACACCTGAGAGTCTCCCTCTAGAGGGCCACCTCCCAGCATTTTAACCCTTCATTTTCGGTACATGCTTCACATTTGATTTGACATATATAAATATCAACATTTTTCATAATTTGTCACAATCCCTAAATTGTATATTTCATATAAACCTAATATCACTGAATATAATCCCTAAATTGTATATTTTATATAAACCTAAAATAACTTAATCTTATTAGAATAATTCCTAATATACTATAGCATGATTTCGTATTTATGTAGCTGATCAATGTAATGATCGCAGATTACACATAAATGGACATCTTTATATTCATACCTGCTTTATTAGCAATAGAGTAATAAGTTTGTTAGAAGGATTGACTATCACGTTATATCATATTTAAATAACCGATCTGTGTGATGATCAAAAAGTGCACATGTATAACAATAAACTTCTCCATATTCGTACCTGCATTATAGAAGCAGAAGTTTGCTAAAGAGATTGTGTTACACAAATTCTAAATTTTAGGTTTATATAAAATATACAATTTAGGGATTATATTCAGTGATATTAGGTTTATATGAAATATACAATTTAGGGATTGTGACAAATTATGAAAAATTTTGATATTTATATATGTCAAATCAAATGTGAAGCATGCACCGAAAATGAAGGGTTAAAATGCTGGGAGGTGGCCCTCTAGAGGGAGACTCTCGGGTGTGTGTATTTTTTCTAATTGCTTAATTGATTTTATTGTTAAGGTTGGTGAGCTGTATATATATGAGTTATGATCAGTATGTATTATATGCCTGATGAAACAGCGTTGGTGCTGAGAAACGCGTTGCATGTGTACAAGGAGGGTTATTATATGCCCTGCCTGTTGATTCCTGTTTTTATTATTTTAAATAAATTCAATTTTTAACTTTATTGGAACCTCTACTGATCTTTTCATACACCCACTACCATTCGCC
Source organism: Bombina bombina (assembly GCF_027579735.1). Lineage (NCBI taxonomy): Eukaryota > Metazoa > Chordata > Amphibia > Anura > Bombinatoridae > Bombina > Bombina bombina. The sequence continues at coordinate 1,063,603,748 of NC_069501.1, read as the reverse complement.
TATTTCCCTATTGGGGATTGAATTTGTTGGCCTTCTGGCCTCTTGCTGCTGGAGCCTGTTCCTGTGAACCTGTTCTAAGGATTTTTAAGTACAAGTGTTCCTGTATACACGTTGGAATTCCAGCTAGCTGGGTTGCTGTGATTACCCAGTATGCGCCTGATAGCACTGTATGAGTGCTATTGAAAAATGTGAGTACCCTGTTGTGGATTTATTCAGCTTTTGTTTTATTCTGACTGGTACACACAAGCGCCTCTCTTTTTCTCCCATTTTCCTTCTATACATTTTTTAAGATTGAGAAAGATTTTTATATACAAAGAGTGGGGACAGCAATGGGGTTGAATGTGGCCTCAACTTTTGCAAACAGGCATATGTCTTAGGAGACCAGGGTTATGGCAGGGACATTAATTGTTATTGTCACTACATAGACAACTTGTATTTTATATGGAAGGGCTCTATGGAGTTACTGACTTCCTTCATTAATAAATTCAATACAATGTCCTCAAAGATTAGATTTACAATGAATTTAAGTTATACACACCTAAGTTATTTGGATGTCATGGTGGTGAAGCAGAATAGGAAATTGATAATGAATCTGTTTACAAAAGACACAGGCAGAAATTTGTTATTATTGGCCTCTAGTTTCCATCCCAAACCATTATTGGACATCTTGCCTATTAGCCAATTTTCTAGGGTGAGAAGGATTGTTTCTAGAGTAGGATGCTGGTGAAATTGAGGTTTTGGAAGAGAGGATATTCTCCTGACTGTTTAAAAAAGGCTAGGGAAAAGAGTATAGGGACCAAGAGGGCTGCAAGTCCTGATGAACCACCCTCTTGTATTTTCACTCCTACCTATAGATTATCTACTTTGGAAATTAAGTGTGCCATTTTTAAACATAGGGACATTTTGTCATTGGACAGTTCTTTAGGAGGCAAAGTAGGCCCCCAATGGTGGGGTTTAAGAGAGGTAGAAGAAATAAGGACTTATTGATCCAGACCAACCCTTTGGGATGTTATGATCTGAGAAGCTGGGAGATTACTCTAGGATGTTACCGGTCTGATGGTTGTATTATACGCAACAGTTTGATTGTTGAAAATTCGTTTGGACATCCACGCACAGGTAAAAGAATTTTCCTGAAACAATATTTGACATGTACATTAAAGATGATGGTATATATTATCAAATGCCCATGTGGTCTTGCCTATGTTGGTAAAACGGAAGGCCCTCTGATGGAGAGGATGACCACCCATAGGTCCACTATCCGACAAGCATTGAAAAATGGAACTAGTGAGCATCAGGTTGGATTGCATTTTGTTAATGCGAAACTCACTGCAGAATTACGCTGCAAGCAGAATGACCAAATAAGAGACTTCCAAGGGGAGGTGATGTTAACAAACTACTATTACAGAAAGAAAACAATTGGATATACAAGTTTCAAAAGATGGCAACCTGGGGTTTAAATAAACAGATTATATTATCCTGCTTCCACTCAGGTAGATGAACATTATATTATGCAAAAATTGCATTAAAATGAGAGAGTGGATTATTTTACCTCTTGGTTCCCATACTCAACCATCTATACTAATATTTCAGTGTAGAAGCTTATTATTAGTTCTGTGATTTAAATGTGCTTTATGTTTAGAGGAGTTCAATATTAAACTTCTAGGTGACAGGTAGCGATCCCCTCTGGGTTGTGACGATACGCTCTTGTTTTGTTTATGTTTTGTTGGTTGCTATGTCAACTTTGGTTATGTTTGATATTAACCATGGCAACTGATCAAATGGTTTGGTGACGTTTTGCCAAATGCAGAGCACCGAGGTATAAAGAGATGTTCTCTGCTCTTCTTTTTTCAGTAAGTAGGTATATCTACTCAGTTTTTCTTTGAATAAGCATGTTTGTGTGTTCATAGATTTTGATGATTATTTTGATATTTTTGTGAGTGTGATTGGTGACGTCACAACCGGAAGTGGTCACATGTCATTTCCTGTCTCACTCAAGAAGTGTTTGGCAGGCTTGTTTACGTGGGTTATCTCTCTATATCAGTATGTGTTAGTTGAATATAATATACACTATTGATTGTACCCTTGATAAAGGTCCAACTTTGAGTCCGAAACGTCAAGCTATGGGCTATTTGTAGTACCACTGAGGTAAAGAAATAAACGACTTGTTTGGAATTAAATTAGAGTGCAAGGTGTTTGTTGATGGATACTGTCACAAATTTCTCAGGATTCAGCTGCTAAGGAGTTAACTTTGTGTAGCTTGCACTCAAAACAGTTATTTGTTTTCAAGACGAATTGTGTTTGTATTTTCTTTGAAGTGCCAGAACCCCCTAAATAGCCACCAAATGTTAGTGTGTATGCATTGGGTCATAAAGTCACTGAAAATCTTAGTCACAGAGATACACAGGATAAAGTTTATGGCTTAAGCTGTCAACAGAATGCCTGATGCAAAACAGGCTCTTCATTACAAAAACTGACCAGGTCACTGACAGGACATTGGTATATTATGTACATATGTGGGTTAAAAGTGTTATAACCTTAATGGAGGGTAAATATGACAACCTATGGCATATTTGGTATCAAACCAAGTCTCTCAATAAACCTAAAAGGTTCTAGACATGTAAATATAGAAATGTATTACCTAGCAGAAATGATACTGGATTGTATAATTTCAGGCAAGAAATTAGTCTATTGAAGGTTGTAAAGACAGGGGGGTTTCTTAGCCCGCCCAGGAGGGTGTGGTTAAGCAACCTGATCTCTGAAAAGTAGGGTTTAAGAATCTTATTTTTTAACAATAAGATTGTCATTCTTACAAGGGGAGCTGCTGTACAGAAGTAAGGAGCCATCTTTTCCATGCCAGCCCCTGGCGCATATCTTGAAGAGTAGGAAAGTATTAAATTCTGTTTTTCTCCTTTTTTTTTTAAAATACTGTTTGCGTGTGTAATTTTATTTGTAACAACTTTTTATTAATAATGCATTGTGCATAATATTTTTGGCATAATAAATAATTCCTTTATTAAGTTTGGCCTTTGTCTAATAATTGAACCACGTTACTGAAAGAGACTGGAATATTAGAACTGTATAATTTTAGGTTATTTTCTGCTAAATTGTATTTCTAGAGTTAATGTGTAAAGTCTGGGGTTTTCCTTAAGATTTTCCCTTTAATAAATTTTAAGTGGTGGCCGGGAATTCTGGGATAACCTACGTGGAAAACTTTTTAAATTTTCCAAAGAAAATATAATTATAGCGGGGGATTTCAATATGGTACCTGACTCTAAGCTTGATAGACTTGATAAAGGACAGCAAGGTAAAAAAACTTGTGAAAATAGATTGCTGCGAAATTTTTGTAACTCTCTGGATCTCAAAGATATCTGGCGTCTACAAAACCCGGATTTGAGAATGTATACTTGTGAGTCGAAAAGTCACAAAACATTTTCGAGAATCGATCTGTTCTTGGTTTCAGACAAAATATGTGGACTAAATGTAATAGCAGACATTGCAGATATAGTCATTTCGGACCATGCCATCTTAACATTGGTTATTAAATCTAATCTTAAGAAGGAACCAAATGATTTTTCCAAAAAAAAAATTCCTAAATACTTGGTTCATAATATTAAATTTAAGAACTGGTTACAGTCTAAATGGACGGAATTTTGCAGTTTTAATAAAACACATATAAATAAAATAGAAATCTTTTGGGAGACCGCTAAATGTTTTTTTAGAGGGGAAATAAAGGCGTATATGTGCAAATGGAAACGTAAGAATATGCAGAGGGAGTATCAATTAGCTAATGCTCTGAAGAATAGCTTCAGGACATATATTTCATCAGTAAGTGAACATAATTGGGATAAGTACATTAAGGCCAAAGCAGAGAGAGATTTATTCTTAAAGCAACAAACAACAAACAAAGAACTGAGACAGAAAGCATTATATGGGGGTTTTTCAGGGCACTCAGCGAAATATCTTGCACGTCTCACTAAGAAAAATTCAAATAACAGGATAATGGCAGTCCAATTTAACAAGCAAAGATTCACTAACAACTCAGACATTAAAAAAGTTTTCCACCAGTTTTATCAAGACCTATATGCAGAAAGGGAGGTCCACTTCGAAAATAAAGAAATATTCTGGCAGAGCATCAAAACTCCAAAACTAACTCTGGAGCAAACAAATAATCTTAATCAACCTATTTCTATGGATGAAATTAATGCAAGTATTAAAAGCTCTAAGTTAAGCAAGGCGCCAGGGCCTGATTTCCTTCCCTCTGAATTTTACAAAATGCTCCAAGATCAAGTAAGTCCAATCCTGTTTAAGTTGTTTAATGAGTATTATCAGAACGAAAAAGATTGCTCCAGTAATTTTGCAGCTTCAAATATAGCCCTGATTCTTAAAAAAGATAAAGATGCTGAAAATCCCTCTTCTTATCGTCCCATTTCTCTACTTAATGTAGATTATAAATTAATAACATCTATCCTAGCGAAGAGATTACAGAAATATCTTGATTCACTAATTCACAGTGACCAAGTGGGATTTATGACAGGCCCTAGCTCAATGAAAAGCTTGCAGAAAGTTACAATCTTGTTGGATTGGTACCAGAATAAAACCCACTCAAAAAGAACCCATCCAAGAAACGATTCAGCAATCCTTACAGTCGATGCCGAGAAGGCATTCGACTCGATCACCTGGGACCACTTATTTACTTCTCTGACAAAATTTGGCCTTACAGGACAATTCCAACAATTTATTCTTAATATCTATAGGAATCCTTGTTCGTCCCTGATTATTAATGATGAAATATCGGATAGATTCAAGCTAAACAGAGGCACTAGACAAGGGTGCCCGCTATCGCCTCTCCTTTTTAATCTCTCACTGGAACCCCTAGCGATTCTGCTAAGACAGGAACTTAAAGGGATATGTCTGGGGAAGAATAGCATGACTCTCCTTCTGTATGCAGATGACTTGCTTATCTTTCTCAATAATACAACACAGAGTATCCCTCAACTAATAAGCATTATAGATGTTTACAGCTCCATTTCAGGATACAAAATAAACACCTCTAAATCAGAGTTATTATGGATCGCGAGGACCCCCTATAGTATAAGAAGCCATCCCTTCAAAGAAGTTAAAAATATAAAATATTTAGGTATTGTTCTTAGTGCAGACCCTGCACACTGGTATGCACTAAATTTCCCTGAATTCTTTGAATATGGGAAAAAAAAACTAGAACAGTGTATGAAGCTGCCCCTATCTCTCTCTGCACGTGTGGCTCTAATTAAAACTGTTTTATTCCCTAAACTATTATATTTGTTACAAAATCTCCCCCTCTTATTATCTCGGAAAGATCTAAATGCGTTTAATCGGGTTTGCTCCGTCTTTATATGGCAAGGCAAAAGACCACGACTATCCATGCAGAAACTGGCCATGCGTAAAAGCATGGCTGGGATGGCATTTCCAAATATTCAATACTACAACTGGGTTTCCTTGTTTAAGTATGCAGTAGATTGGATCACCAAAAAAGAATACCTGACTTCATTAGAAATAGAATCGGACCTGGTCTCGCCATTCACCTTAAATGCGATCTTACACTGCTGCCCATCTAAATTACCAGCTAACATTTGCAATATGATAACCTTTCCTAATATTATCCGCGCCTGGCATAGAACATGCTTACAGATTAATGTTATACCATACGTATCCAACTATTTAACGATCACAGGGAACCCAGAATTCATTGCAGGACTGGGTCGATCAATCTTTTCAAAATGGAAGAATCAAGGATTAATATACCTTGTTCAATTAATAGATATTTCAACTGGCCATATCAAACCTTTTTGCCAGATTACTAGAGAATTCGGAATTACCCAATCTGAATTTTTCGCATACCTCCAACTTAGACACTTCCTACAGGCGATTAAAATTAAATATAACCCAGATTGGGAATTAGGTAATTTAGCAGATAATTTTAAAGCTTACTCAAAAGGTAATTTCGCAATTACTAATTTCTACGATACCCTGATTTGTCACATGGGATACCAATTTATGAACGCAATATTCATCAAATGGAATAGTCTGCTCCCTGAGGTGTCTATGGAAAATATCCAAGCAAGCTTTTTACTGGCAAAAAAAACAAAAACTTCTAATGCCTGTAAAGAATCACATTTTAAATTGATTAATATGATTTACATCACCCCAAAAAAACTTGCAGGGTGGTATACAACTAGTAATTTATGTCCCAGATGTAGCTCAGATAGGGCGGATTTACTCCACTGCTTCTGGTGGTGCCCAAAGATAAGGCAGTTTTGGTCTAAAATTAATTTCTGGCTTAATAAATTTATGGATATACCGATACTATTAAAACCCCAACAGATTGTTGTTTTAGTAAGTCCAGGAGAAAAGTATAGGAATATTCATTTAATTAATACTGTTATCATGATTGGGCGGATATTAATATTGGAAAAATGGAAAGCTACGGCAGCTCCCAGTATGACTGAGTTTGCCAAGCGTATAGAAACACAAATAATAATAGACCAATATAACATTCAGATCTGGAACGAAAAACAGATAGAATCTTTTTTTGCCAAGTGGACCAGAGTTATCCAAATAATGCCAATGGGAGTTCAAAAACAAATGGTTTTCCCATTTAAGCAATCTATTTTCTTTCAATTAAACATCCTTAATGGTAACTTCCCCATTAGCTGGGCGGACTAGCTAGATGGATTAGATCTCCCCCGCTATAATAATTATAATAATTATAATAATAATAACAACAATATTTTTTTTATTTATTTTTTTCCCCGCCACCCCCTGCGCCAGCCCTGCATGTACAAGCTCTGAGATTTTCCACCTTTGAAACAAAGGAAGTTATTGTTTAAGTGTATCAAAGAATAGTGAAATGTATTTCTGTTCTGAGGCCTAGATTTGGAGTTCGGCGTTAGCCGTGAAAACCAGCGTTAGAGGCTCCTAACGCGGGTTTCTTACGCACTCCGGTATTTCGAGTTTATTTACCGCCACTCAAAATACACCTAACGCTCACATTTCTACCGCCACCTCAGACCCAGTAGTAAACATATACCGACAAAAAAAACATCCACGAATCCCAAAATAAATATTACACAAAGTACACTTACACTCATACAAACACTACACTATATTTATTTTTCATATTTAATATTTTTTCAGCAAAATACAAAGTATTAAAGTTGCGAGATCTCGGGTGTTTGAAAAAAATCCACACAAATCCATTTTCCCATTGACTTACATGGACATACGGGAAAAGACCCTCATATACCTACATCTAACTAATAACATTATCACAAACATACACTCATCGATGCATACAAACAATATACACCACATGACATACCCAAAATATTTATTTATTACAAAAAGAACACGATTTATTTACTTTTTCACACAAGCTCATGACGTCACTCACTTTACGAGGAAAACCAGTCTTAGAAAAAAAAATTAGAAATCTTTAGAGCCTCCATTGACTTCTATTGGGAAGACGTGCTCGTGCACGCGAAACCCTCATTTCCCTAACGCACGCAAATAGCGTAGACTGAAAAACTCCAAATACCAGCGCTAGAAAATACATGATTTCATGCGTTAGACCCAGCTATGATAAATAGATTAAGAAATGACTATTTCCCTATGGTGGACTTATGGTTTTTAATTATTGAATATTCACAACACCATAAAATTGTTTCACACTTTTAGATTACATCAACTACAAATCCACATCACTAGTAACACATTATTATTTCAATAAAATTACATTTAAAATTAAAATAAAATTCACTAAACATTTCTGGATTCACAAACAGTACACAATGGGAAACACCTCTCATTTACCTTTATTATTGCATTTCAGGTATTCAACTCATATGCTTGCAGCAACTGCATATTTACATAGGCTTAACACATAATCACTCATGGATGCACATATATTACTTTTAACATTCACTCATACATGTGCATTCAAATGATGGGGGACAAACACATTACATTCTCTACAGGAATCACAAAACACAACATATGGATTTGACTGTACTTTTAACATCATGATTCCATCACAATAAACCATTAGGAATTACCTACAACAAAAACATCATTACACCAGATTACAGATGTCACTTTATGGGAAGGAACAACAATGCCAGACCGCTATATAGAAGTCAGCATATGTGGGACACAATCACAATATATACGTACATGTACATAACACGTATCACCCATGACGCAACCACAAAGCACACATTTATATTTTATTCAGCACACAATAACAATGTAGCACAATACAACAACACAATGAGGATTTAAGAACTACATAGGCAGGTTAAGAATATCATGACGTCATTAGAAGATTCAACCATACACATCACAGATTCACCACTGTACCGCCCCTTTAGGAACTTTACCACTCAATACTACAATACAACATATACGTAAACCACACTTTTGAAAAGCATTATTATGGAGATTTCAATGGGACAATTTAGAAATATTGTCAGATCGCAAATCAATTATATATATAATACTACAGATGGCAGCCGGAAGTTATTCAGTATTAGTGCCATTTTTATGGCACGCATACAATATTGTCAGATCTAAAATCACATATATATACAATACTACAGATGGCAGACGGGAAGTTCGGAATTATTATTGCGATTTGAAAGGGACGCATACAATATTGACAGCTCGGAAATCACTTATATATACAATACTACAGATGACAGCCGGAAGTTATTCAGTATTATTGAGATTTGAATGGGACGCATACAATATTGACAGCTCGACAATCACTTATATATATAATACTACAGATGACAGCCGGAAGTTCGTAATTATTATTGCAATTTGAAAGGGACGCATACAATATTGACATCTCGGCAATCACTTATATATACAATACTACAGATGACAGCCGGAAGTTATTCAGTATTAGTGCGATTTGAAAGGGACGCATACAATATTGACTGCTCGGCAATCACTTATATATACACAATACTACAGATGACAGCCGGAAGTTATTCAGCATTAGTGCCATTTGAATGGGACGCATACAATATTGACAGCTCGGCAATCACTTATATATACAATACTACAGATGACAGCCGGAAGTTATTCAGTATTAGTGCCATTTGAATGGGACGCATACAATATTGACAGCTCGGCAATCACTTATATATACAATACTACAGATGACAGACGGGAAGTTCTGAATTATTATTGCGATTTTTAAGGGACGCATACAATATTGACTGCTCGGCAATCACTTATATATACAATACTACAGATGACAGCCGGAAGTTATTCAGTATTAGTGCCATTTGAATGGGACGCATACAATATTGACAGCTCGGCAATCACTTATATATACAATACTACAGATGGCAGACGGGAAGTTCTGAATTATTATTGCGATTTTAAAGGGACGCATACAATATTCACATCTCGGCAATCACTTATATATACAATACTACAGATGGCAGACGGGAAGTTCGGAATTATTATTGCGATTTTAAAGGGACGCATACAATATTGACTGCTCGGCAATCACTTATATATACAATACTACAGATGACAGCCGGAAGTTATTCAGTATTAGTGCCATTTGAATGGGACGCATACAATATTGACAGCTCGGCAATCACTTATATATACAATACTACAGATGGCAGACGGGAAGTTCTGAATTATTATTGCGATTTTAAAGGGACGCATACAATATTCACATCTCGGCAATCACTTATATATACAATACTACAGATGGCAGACGGGAAGTTCGGAATTATTATTGCGATTTTAAAGGGACGCGTACAATATTGACAGCTCGGCAATCACTTATATATACAATACTACAGATGGCAGATGTTACTTTATCGTTTACAAACAATATTGCAGCAACATTGATCGATCACATTCGATGCACATTGTACACAACTATGCACTTTCATTCATGTTAGCCTGGACGTGTGCTTGTTACTATAAGATCGCGTTTAAGAAATATTGATTACGCATATGATCAAACATTACAAACATGCACTGTATGTGTGATATTTGACACTTTCACATTGAGATTCATTGTTGGAAAACAACATTTCAGCAAACAACAAAAAAACGCCCACTGTGAAAGCATTCGCGCCGCTCACATACAAACAGGTGAATACAATCAGCAATCCTTAAAAACTCACTACCATTGGACTAATCGTACTATAAATCCCCCAAACAACATGGCCAATGCATCACTTGTGATCCACATCAGATCAAGTGCTTACCTTGTTACGCTGTTTTGAAAGATGGATGACGATGACATGGTAGACACTGCTGGTGCTGCTATTGGCGAACTAGCTGTTGGTCGAATCAGGCAGCCTCGGCGGCTCAGACCGAGACGAAGGGGTCGTCTGGTTCGAGGTCCTCCTGTCTACAGGGTGAGACCCACCTTGGAAAACATGAGCGACTTTGAGGTTTTTGATAAGTATCGGCTCGATCGCGAACAGCTCATTGGCCTTTACGAGCTTCTTAAACCTCATTTGGAGCCACGTATACAAATAAGGACTGCTGTTCCCCCCATGAGTAAGATGCTAAGCTGTCTATACGTCCTGGCCTCCGGGAGTTTTCAATCCGGAGAACTGTACATGCATGGCCTGGCTCAAGGTACATTCTCTGTGGTGTTTGATAACTTTCTGGACGCCATGGTACGTATCAGTAAGCAATACATAGGATTCCCACAGAATGATGGTGATTGGAGGCGCCTGAAGCGGGAATTCTTTGATATTGCTCAATTGCCCAATGTCTTGGGAGCCATAGATTGTACCCACATTGCGCTGCGTGCTCCAATTGATGACTTGCCCTTCAGAAATCGCAAACATTTTCATAGCCTCAACGTGCAGTATGTTTGTGACGCACGGATGCGGATTATGCATGTGTATGCGAATTTTGGAGGGGCTTGTCATGATGCCCGCATCCTCTCTCTGTCGTCCCTGTGGAGACAGTTTGAGGAAAGACAAATGCCCCCTGGTTATCTCGTTGGTGAGTATTTGTGCACAACATGGTTAATTAGTTTGACAATTGCCCCTGTAGTTTGTAAATGTTAGCGTCATGTTCAGCTATAGGATGCAATTTAACCATTTGTTATTTACCGACGCTAATGTTTACTTTTATTTAAATGCAGATATGTAGCATGTCTTACCTTAAGTGCTCAGATAGAGAATGCAATGTAACCATGTAGTTAGCATTTTACACAAGGTTTGTTTTATGAGAAATACGCATATGTAGCATGTCTTAGCTGAAATGGGAAGATATTATCTCATGCAATTTAACCCTGTCATTGTCTCTTTCCGCTAATGTCTAGTTTTATTTAAATGCAGATATGTAGCATGTCTTATCTTAAGTGCTCAGATAGAGAATGCAATGTAACCATGTAGTTAGCATTTTACACAAGGTTTGTTTTATGAGAAATACGCATATGTAGCATGTCTTAGCTGAAATGGGAAGATATTAGCTAATGCAATTTAACCCTGTCATTGTCTCTTTCCGCTAATGTCTAGTTTTATTTAAATGCAGATATGTAGCATGTCTTACCTTAAGTGCTCAGATAGAGAATGCAATGTAACCATGTAGTTAGCATTTTACACAAGGTTTGTTTTATGAGAAATACGCATATGTAGCATGTCTTAGCTGAAATGGGAAGATACAGAATAATATAGAAAGTTATATTTTGGATGTTTCTGACAAGTTTTAATATGGATTATCGTGTACAAAAAAATATTTATAAAAGAATATACTAGTTTAAGGATTCTGTTTGAATTATGTTCTGTTCAAAATTTATAGGTGATTCTGGGTACATGAGCCGGCCTTGGCTCATTACCCCCTTGCGTAGCCCGACTGATGTGTCTGAGGAGCGCTACAATAGGGCTCATAAGAGAACCAGGGCGGTGGTTGAAAGGATGTTCGGGCTCCTGAAGATGAGATTCAGGTGCCTGGACCGTTCTGGAGGAGCACTCCAGTACAACCCAAAGAAGGTGGCTAAGATCGTTGTAGCCTGTAGCGTCCTGCATAATATTGCACAGCGGGCTGGGATGCTGCAGGCCGTCCCGGTGGACAGAGACCTCCTCAGAGATGAGGAGGATGATCCTGTTCTAGAGGGGGAATTCCAGGACGAGGGACTTGATGTCAGAGCAGACGTCATCAACCGCCACTTTAGACGGTAAAGAATAGAAGTTACACTGGAGTATTTTCAATAGATGTGAACTCTAGGGAAATGACAAGTAGAGAATTGTGCAAACATGTTAGGATTGATCAAATGTTAGAATAATTGTTTAATTTATTCATATAGGTGATGCTCTGGGCATTGGGTCCTATAGCGAGTCTTTGCCACCTGGTTTTTAAAGAGGACATCAGATGGTAAGTAGAAATGTATGGACTGTTGCTGGCATGAATTGTACACAAATACATCATATGGCATACATTTTAAAAAATATAATTTTGTTTACACATTACTTAAAATGTACATAATCAGAAAGGGATACTCTAGAATGACTATGGTTCAATGTCACACAGAGGTTTGTTCTGCTCAATATGACTCATCTTCACACTTGATAGAAAATAACACAGGTTCATACACAGGCTTAGTAAGCTAGTGACATAAATTTATTATGAAATGTGGGGTGGGAGAGGGGTACAGAACTGATTCACACACTTGTATGAATTCTTTTGAAAATATTTCTTACATTAGGGAGATGACTTAATCTAAAGACTGAAAGGGAACAATTTGAAGCCTGACAGTGAAGATTGCCCAGACTGACAGTGGGGAAAAAGCCAAGATTGAAATTGAAGTATACCAATGGGATCATGTCTGGCATTATCTTTCAATTCTGCTGACCTTGAAAACCATACAAAGACATGTTCACATGGTAAGTGCAAACTATTTGATAGAATAAGGCTGTGGAGACATCCTATTGGAGACACTTAGATGATTTTCTATTTTGTAGATGGTATTTCCCAGTCCTCTATTTAATGAACTGATGAATAAGACACCTATTGAAGATCAACTGTTTACCCCTGAATTGACTTTCAAAGACCATGCATTGTCCAGGTTGGTGTACCAATGCATGCTAGTGAAGACTGTTGAATATTAGTAGCTTACATACATTAATCATATTTAGTTCTTAATTAGATATTTAGGGATCACAATCAGACACTTAGATGATTGTACTTTTTTAGATGGTATTTCCCAGTCCTCTATTTAATGAACTGATGAATAAGACACCTATTGAAGATCAACTGTTTACCCCTGAATTGACTTTCAAAGACCATGCATTATCCAGGTTGGTGCATGCTAGTTAAGAATCACATGAAGAATGTTGATTATTGTTAGCTTACATACATTAGTCATACTTATTTCATCATTAGATATTTAGGGATCACAATCCGAAAAAGGAATACATATTATAGTTGATATAGAGGTATTTGAATGGACATGAAATATTACATTTATGTTCAGCATACATATATTGTTGAAATGTGATATACATTATTATGTATAATTTGAATTTTGGATATTTAAATAGAATTTTGAATCAACAATATAATGGTGTATGTATTTCATTTCTTTTAAATCAATTTAATAATTATCTTTAAAAAATGTTGATCAAAGTTAGAGCATAGACACCATATGATTTTAAATGTATTTTATGAATATTTGACAACGTGTGTATTAACTTTGTTCCATTTTTATTATTTGTCATTTCAGATTGGCATCTGATGACTTCCAGGAATATTTAATTATTTTCTATTAAATTTATTTTTACATGTTAATACTAAACATTTTATTATTAAATACATTCTTTTGAACAGATTCTACTAAATATCAATATAATCTTTAAATAAATAAAACTTGGACTCCCATGACTGGTAGTTGGCTATTTGACAAGCACATGCATAAGATCAAATAATGCATTAATATTAGAAAATCAAATGCTTCCGAGAATATTAAATTAAAATATATTTTATAACATTAATTGGGGAGTGAGATTCTTCAATGCTTTTCTTTTGAAAATGTAGATATTAAAATTATTTTGGATATGTAGTCAAATGTTTTTTATTTTAACTTTTAAGAAGGTGAAGTGGTTCAATTGCATGAAAGTGACAGTGTTGTTGAATGTAAAAATAATTGTATAAGATCTTGTATCTTCCTTAGGTATCTCAAAACATTATTTGAAAAATTCTTTAAATTATTACATTTATAAATGGTAGGTCATTTAACTTTATATTTTTCCAAAGCTAGTTATTGGATGCCAGGTTAATCTATGTAATTTTCTAGTGGAGTCATTTAACTATACTTAGTAATATTATGTATTTATTACAATCTTACCTCTTGGGTTAGACATCAAATATCTATATAGAATGTAAATTCCCCTTTTGTTTATTTTGTCAATGTTAAATCAAAATACAAAATGTTTGGGTCCTTAAAGGGACATTCACAAAGTATATTGTGTATAGATTTTTAAAAATATCATACAAGAATTTCAACATATTTAGAAAGTACTATAGAATTACATTCAGTCTTTAAATATACTTGTTAAAAAAAACAACAATGCACATATCTTAGTCAATTACATAAGGCATCTATATGCAAACAACAATCAGCATCAAAATAGCCTATGTAGAGATGTATTTAATCCAAGAATCTATATATATAATTACAATATAATGATTGAATAACAAAACATATTAAGTTGGTCAAATATAAGAATATTATACAAAATGCATACATTACATATAGCTTAATGTCCCTCTAAGCTGAAGGCTCAAAAATACCTCCTTTAATAAATATATTTCAGTCAGTGTGTAAAACAATCTAGAAGTTAATCTAAATTTGCTTTACTCATATGTTAGACTAATTTAGCAAAAGGAAGGTGCCTAGGTTTATGATATTTTAAGCATTAAGCATTATTGTGAAATGTTTCTTTAAAGGGGCATGAACTCAAAATATACTTAAAGGTAGACAGTTAAAAAAATAATGATTTATACATTCTGAATGAGTATACTATTTTAATCAACTTTAAAACTTGTCTCATATTATGAATGCTCATTGTGATGTTGCTATCATTACTTTAAAAATAAGGCAGTAAATAGCTAATTTATTTGCTTCAGTACTCTGGACAGAACTTGATTGTTTGGAATAATTGATACAACAATCGTCAAGGACAACCCAGGTTTTTATTAAACAATTGTCCGTAATATAAAATATCATTATTGATTTGCAAAGAAACATAACAAGATAACTGTTAACATTTGATAATCGGATTAAATAATAAAGTTGATTAACATTTCATGCTCAATCACCAATGCTAAATTTGTTTGGACAGTGTCCCTTTAAGAGATTTAAAGAATGTATTTACTTATCTTCCTATCTTGACATACTTTGCTTGAAAAGCATATCGAGATAGGCTCAGTAGATGAAGATTGGTGGATGCACAGAGATGCCTTATGTGATTGGCTCAACCATGTGCATTGAAATTTCTTCTGTTGAGGATATCTAAATACTAAGAGAAATTGATTTACATTTTAAAGTCTAAACAATCTTCTATCTCTACAGATCATTTGATACAATTGTTTGTTTTAAATGTCTCTTTAAAACTAAAGACGCCATTGCACAATAACATATATGAGCACTTCAGACAAATACAAGCTCGAGGTTTATTTGCTAATAACAAAGCTGTAGTTTAATATTTATAAACAGATTATCCAAGTTACTGACATTCTAACCTGAATTTTAACATTAAGAAATATTGCGTGGGAAACGCATCTTGAAACACCAGATTAGCATCTTTAAACATTAGAGTCTAATGTCACGCAATAGCACACAATCAATGTGCATTATAAATACATTTAATAGAGCAATGTCAATACTTCACAATAAATTTATTTAAAGAACAATAAAGACATACAATATTAAATGTGTATTTGTATTAAAGAAACAGACCGTTATTAAACCGAGAAATGTCGACAACATTTAATAATGTGAAGTTAGGATGGGGTAGTAAGTGCGCTAAAGGGAAGCTAAAGGTATCCTAAAAAATTATCTATAGTATATATATTTATATTAAAATTATTGTATTAAAATTGTAAAAGTATCTAAGTGCAAAAAATCTAGTGTGATAAAGTGGATGGATATCTATCCAAGTGTTAGGTGAAAAACCATATAATATTTCTGATCCCTACACTGGGAAACTATAAAAAACTCAAAAATATGTTCTATTCTAAAAGGAAATTGCTGAAAATATATGGCATTAAATAGTGGTACAATATACTAGTGGGAAATAATCTATAATCCTATGTAGTAGATTAGTGTAGTTACTTTATAACTAAAGTGTCAGACAGAAACAATGTGTATTTGCTATAGTGCCACAAAATATTGTTAAAAACAACTATACGCTAATAATATATACTATATATCCAAAAGTGAATGCTTGAATAATAATCTAAAAATACTTAGGACCTTGTTATGATATAAAAAGATATTTTTATTTTTAACACCAAAAAATCAGAGTTTAATTTAAACTAAAAATAAGGGGACGTCTCCCCAAAGATAAAATGTTAAAATCAATATTGAGCAGGTTGATATTCCACAGCAGATATGATATACACAAAAATGCTTAGCTGAAAAATGTATTTGTAATCCACTCTGTTTATACAGGGAAAGTCAGTCTCTTTATATTGTATCAAGTATTTGTGAAATGCCGTTGCCTTGTAAATAGGCTTTGCTGACCATACTCGAAGCTGAACGATAGAACAATGGTAAAACTTCTTATAACACGATACAGTCGGTGTACCTTATTAATCTTAGTATTTTAAGGTTCTTTTTACTCACTTCACCTCTCGTGTAAGACGGATGCCGTCTGTTAGGATCCAAATTCACAGCCGAATCAGTGCGCCGCGTGTGTCTTGGCGTCTGACGTCATCGGTATACTTGACAGCTTTCAATGCTGGTTATCGGCTTTCTGGATATTCAAATCTTTAGATGTTATGGAGATAGTTACCTCTTCTATTGTAGCCAGATATGATTCCCTGCACTTAGTGCTTGATGCACGCAGGAAAAAAAGAAGATATAAGAGGTTGTTAGATACGTGGATAACCCGGGTTATAATGAAATGCTCTGGAGAAACTTCAGAAGTGAAATGTCCTCATTCAAGTGATATTTTAGCAAATAACACAGCCACTCAGATCAACGCGTTTCGCTCACCAGGGAGCTTTTTCAAGATAGAGGTGACTGGTCAGGTGTATCCTTATAAAGGTATCAGATGGTTCTGATTGGAAGTTCCTTGATTGATATTTTTTAAGGTGGAATTTCAGAGATGCTTCATATCAGTGTTTTCTCTGTATGTGTTCTGACTTGTTAAGGTGGAATATTTTTTCTTCTTTTTCAGCTTAAAAGAGGAATACCTTTCTTCATTCCGGTTTATGTCTTACTATTATACTAATTCAGGTATTTTCTTAAAGGATAATACTTCTTATATTTACTCTTGTGGTTTATTAGTGATATTATTAAAATTTGTACTATTCATAAGATTGGTAATTATGGTATGGTAATAAAAAATAAAAATATGTACAACAAACATTTAAAAATTACATAAAAAGTTTTTTGGAATTTTTCTTAGTTAGATGGCCATAGAGTTTAAATCATAACATATGAAGCAGTTTGTCAGTTATGACTAGGAGATCAAACAAAAAAATGTAGATGGTCTCTACCCGTATGGAGTTGATCTTATTTCTAATTAATCAAAAAGAAAAGGTGAGAGGTCTAGTTCGGAGTTTAGACCTTTTGGGTATAGAGTATCATATTTATAGATTAACTCAGCCTCTTTTATTAATAGTTTTTTCTCTATATTCCCACCTCTCCAATGTTTATGTACTTTCTGTATACCCCAATACTTTAGATCCTTCGTTTTGCCTTTATGGACTGATTTAAAATGTTTATATAGATGAGTATCATCTCTGCCATTTTTTATGTTCCCAATATGTTCTCTTACCCGATCCCTTACCATTCTTTTTGTTTCCCCAAAATAAAAGAGGTTACAAGAGCACTTTAGAACGTAGATTATATTTTTATTAGTGCATCTTATAGTTTCTTTAATAGTAATGGGTTTCTCTATATTATTAATTATAATATTACTCAATTTATTGCTATGGCCACATGCCTTACATGAGTAGCATGGAAAGAAACCCATAATATTTTTCCCAGTTAAGTCTTTTTGTTTTAATATAGTTTTCTTTTTAGTTTTTAGTTCACTAGGTGCCAAAAGTGTTTTGAGGTTTGCTACCTTTTTGAAAACAAATCTGGGGTTATCGGTAATTTTGTCCCCTAAAAGGTCATCTTCTCTTATCAGGTGCCAGTGCTTTTTTATTATTCTTTTAATAATATTTTGATCAGCACTATAGTCTGTTATAAAAGGAACCATGATTTTATCATTAGTATCTTTTTGTTTCTCTTTATAGATTAGCAGGGACTCTCTATCTGTGTTCTTAGCTCTCTCTATGGCTTTGTCTGTGATGTCATTTTTATATCCTCTCACCTTGAATCTTTCCAATAATATTTCAGATTGCTGTTCAAAGTCTATCATCCTGGAGCAGTTCTTTCTTATACGTAAAAATTGTCCTACCGGGATGTTCTTTTTCCATACATCTAGATGGCAACTCTTTGCATGTATATAATTACTGCAGTCGACCTTTTTAAAATGGGTCTTGGTTTCAAGTTTATTTTCTGCTTTCATTATTTCTAAGTCAAGAAACACCACTGAATCTCTACTATAACTATATGTAAAATTTAAACCCCAGGTGTTATTATTCATTTCATCAAACATATTTTTAAGTTCACTTTCAGTGCCTTTCCATACTATTAGAAGGTCATCTATATACCTTTTGTAGAGCACAAGGTTTGCACCATAGCTGCCGGTGCCAAAGAAATCATTTTCCCAGGCACCCATGAAAAGGTTGGCATAGCTAGGTGCAAACCTTGTGCCCATAGCTGTACCCTCTATCTGCAAATAAAAATTATCATTAAAAGAAAAATAATTATTGTCAAGTATGTATTTAATGCTTTTTAAGATGAAAGCCCTATGTTGATCAGTCATGTTTGAATCAGAAATTAGAAACATTTCAACAGCTTTTAAACCCTTGGAATGGTCAATTACCGTATATAACGATGGCAGCAAATCTGGTATTTTAAATGATAAAGAACTCGAATTTTTGACACCCAAATTCCCCCGTATCCCCATATTTTATTTCTTGCCGAAAATCCACAAATGTTTGGTCAACCCCCCAGGTAGACCAATCATTTCTGGAATCGAATCATTATCAGCCAATTTGTCCAAATATGTAGACAATTTTCTTCAGAAACATGTTAAAAGTCTGAATTCATACCTTAAAGATTCTACACAAGTTTTAAACACACTTAAATCTATACATTGGGAGGAGGGGATGTTTCTAGCAACGTGCGATGTCACATCGTTATATACGGTAATTGACCATTCCAAGGGTTTAAAAGCTGTTGAAATGTTTCTAATTTCTGATTCAAACATGACTGATCAACATAGGGCTTTCATCTTAAAAAGCATTAAATACATACTTGACAATAATTATTTTTCTTTTAATGATAATTTTTATTTGCAGATAGAGGGTACAGCTATGGGCACAAGGTTTGCACCTAGCTATGCCAACCTTTTCATGGGTGCCTGGGAAAATGATTTCTTTGGCACCGGCAGCTATGGTGCAAACCTTGTGCTCTACAAAAGGTATATAGATGACCTTCTAATAGTATGGAAAGGCACTGAAAGTGAACTTAAAAATATGTTTGATGAAATGAATAATAACACCTGGGGTTTAAATTTTACATATAGTTATAGTAGAGATTCAGTGGTGTTTCTTGACTTAGAAATAATGAAAGCAGAAAATAAACTTGAAACCAAGACCCATTTTAAAAAGGTCGACTGCAGTAATTATATACATGCAAAGAGTTGCCATCTAGATGTATGGAAAAAGAACATCCCGGTAGGACAATTTTTACGTATAAGAAAGAACTGCTCCAGGATGATAGACTTTGAACAGCAATCTGAAATATTATTGGAAAGATTCAAGGTGAGAGGATATAAAAATGACATCACAGACAAAGCCATAGAGAGAGCTAAGAACACAGATAGAGAGTCCCTGCTAATCTATAAAGAGAAACAAAAAGATACTAATGATAAAATCATGGTTCCTTTTATAACAGACTATAGTGCTGATCAAAATATTATTAAAAGAATAATAAAAAAGCACTGGCACCTGATAAGAGAAGATGACCTTTTAGGGGACACAATTACCGATAACCCCAGATTTGTTTTCAAAAAGGTAGCAAACCTCAAAACACTTTTGGCACCTAGTGAACTAAAAACTAAAAAGAAAACTATATTAAAACAAAAAGACTTAACTGGGAAAAATATTATGGGTTTCTTTCCATGCTACTCATGTAAGGCATGTGGCCATAGCAATAAATTGAGTAATATTATAATTAATAATATAGAGAAACCCATTACTATTAAAGAAACTATAAGATGCACTAATAAAAATATAATCTACGTTCTAAAGTGCTCTTGTAACCTCTTTTATTTTGGGGAAACAAAAAGAATGGTAAGGGATCGGGTAAGAGAACATATTGGGAACATAAAAAATGGCAGAGATGATACTCATCTATATAAACATTTTAAATCAGTCCATAAAGGCAAAACGAAGGATCTAAAGTATTGGGGTATACAGAAAGTACATAAACATTGGAGAGGTGGGAATATAGAGAAAAAACTATTAATAAAAGAGGCTGAGTTAATCTATAAATATGATACTCTATACCCAAAAGGTCTAAACTCCGAACTAGACCTCTCACCTTTTCTTTTTGATTAATTAGAAATAAGATCAACTCCATACGGGTAGAGACCATCTACATTTTTTTGTTTGATCTCCTAGTCATAACTGACAAACTGCTTCATATGTTATGATTTAAACTCTATGGCCATCTAACTAAGAAAAATTCCAAAAAACTTTTTATGTAATTTTTAAATGTTTGTTGTACATATTTTTATTTTTTATTACCATACCATAATTACCAATCTTATGAATAGTACAAATTTTAATAATATCACTAATAAACCACAGGAGTAAATATAAGAAGTATTATCCTTTAAGAAAATACCTGAATTAGTATAATAGTAAGACATAAACCGGAATGAAGAAAGGTATTCCTCTTTTAAGCTGAAAAAGAAGAAAAAATATTCCACCTTAACAAGTCAGAACACATACAGAGAAAACACTGATATGAAGCATCTCTGAAATTCCACCTTAAAAAATATCAATCAAGGAACTTCCAATCAGAACCATCTGATACCTTTATAAGGATACACCTGACCAGTCACCTCTATCTTGAAAAAGCTCCCTGGTGAGCGAAACACGTTGATCTGAGTGGCTGTGTTATTTGCTAAAATATCACTTGAATGAGGACATTTCACTTCTGAAGTTTCTCCAGAGCATTTCATTATAACCCGGGTTATCCACGTATCTAACAACCTCTTATATCTTCTTTTTTTCCTGCGTGCATCAAGCACTAAGTGCAGGGAATCATATCTGGCTACAATAGAAGAGGTAACTATCTCCATAACATCTAAAGATTTGAATATCCAGAAAGCCGATAACCAGCATTGAAAGCTGTCAAGTATACCGATGACGTCAGACGCCAAGACACACGCGGCGCACTGATTCGGCTGTGAATTTGGATCCTAACAGACGGCATCCGTCTTACACGAGAGGTGAAGTGAGTAAAAAGAACCTTAAAATACTAAGATTAATAAGGTACACTGACTGTATCGTGTTATAAGAAGTTTTACCATTGTTCTATAGTTCAGCTTCGAGTCTGGTCAGCAAAGCCTATTTACAAGGCAACGGCATTTCACAAATACTTGATACAATATAAAGAGACTGACTTTCCCTGTATAAACAGAGTGGATTACAAATACATTTTTCAGCTAAGCATTTTTTTGTATATCATATCTGCTGTGGAATATCAACCTGCTCAATATTGATTTTAACATTTTATCTTTGGGGAGACGTCCCCTTATTTTTAGTTTAAATTAAACTCTGATTTTTTGGTGTTAAAAATAAAAATATCTTTTTATATCATAACAAGGTCCTAAGTATTTTTAGATTATTATTCAAGCATTCACTTTTGGATATATAGTATATATTATTAGCGTATAGTTGTTTTTAACAATATTTTGTGGCACTATAGCAAATACACATTGTTTCTGTCTGACACTTTAGTTATAAAGTAACTACACTAATCTACTACATAGGATTATAGATTATTTCCCACTAGTATATTGTACCACTATTTAATGCCATATATTTTCAGCAATTTCCTTTTAGAATAGAACATATTTTTGAGTTTTTTATAGTTTCCCAGTGTAGGGATCAGAAATATTATATGGTTTTTCACCTAACACTTGGATAGATATCCATCCACTTTATCACACTAGATTTTTTGCACTTAGATACTTTTACAATTTTAATACAATAATTTTAATATAAATATATATACTATAGATAATTTTTTAGGATACCTTTAGCTTCCCTTTAGCGCACTTACTACCCCATCCTAACTTCATTCTATTTGGAAAGATAGAAGGATCTTTCCTCTTTGTAAGTTGTGTGGTATCCTCCCTCTAACCAGCGCTCTGCTTAAACACTTACAATACTAACATTTAATAATGTGACAGTATTAGATTGTAAAGAGTATTTAATCATTAATATTTAACGGATCACGGATATTAAATCTGCGTCACACATATCCGCATGACAGGCCCATGAGTTACAAATAAGTCTACATGAAAAATGAAGTAACAGCACCACCAAGCGGTATGTGTAAGGAAGTTACTAAGATATGAAACATTAAGGAACGGCCAATCAGAGTTCATCACACAAACACAACTTGAGTCAGGATGGTCTCACAGACATTATAACAATATTTCAAACTTTTATCCAATCAGATGTACAGATAAATTGTCCCATGGTGCATCTCATGTTTACTTCACCATATAAAAGTCCATTACACGTTGGCATCTTTGTCAGTTCTCTAATGCCTGCAGCCAGTATATATTATATACATACATATATTATACAACCCAGCAGGCATGTCAGTTCCCAGGTTCACCAAGGAGGAGAGCGCTGCACTGGTCCATGCCGTCAAGGACTTTTATCCCCAGCTGTTTGGGAACAAGAGGAGCTCGACAGATGCGCCTGTTAAGAAGGCCCTCTGGGAGTCTATCACCAATGCGGTTAGATTGGTGTGTGACGTCCAGAGGACCCAGGATCAGATCATGAGGAGATTCGGAGATATGAGGTTGCGTTTATCGAAAAAAGTCAACCTCATAAGGGACTGGGTACAAGCCCGTAAAAGAGGGGGCCAAAGAAAGGCCCCGTGGAAACTGTACCTACTCCCTTATGAGGTGACTTTATGCGAGCTCCTCAATCTCCGGGTCCCCAAAAGATTTAGATCCTCGCCATCCTCGGCCTCCTCTTCTTCCCTCCCAGCTGCGGGATCTGAAAGTCCTGACGCGGGGGCCAGGGCAGATGCTTCTCCGTCCGGTGGCCTGGGAGGAGATGGAGAATCTGAACCAGGTAATTATCCAACTTCATATAATATATATTTTTTTATTTTTAATCAAAAAATGTGTATATAGTCAGATACTAAACCTATACAGATCTCACAACATACACTACATATGATGTTTAGATATCTGATTTTAGATTATTGACACATGAAATAGGAATGATGTTTCTTGCGCTCTACAGAATATGCGTCACAGAGCGGAAATGTAATTTCTCATCCACGTTAACATGGGTTTGCGGAAAGTGGCATTGCTTTATACATGTGGGTCAAATGACGGATGCGTAATTCCGCTTGGAATCATTGCGCAATGATCGCGAAAATGGCATTTCTCATCCACGTTAACATGGGTTTGCGGAAAGTGGCATTGCTTTATACATGTTGGTCAAATGACGGATGCGTAATTCCGCTTGGAATCATTGCGCAATGATCGCGAAAATGGCATTTCTCATCCACGTTAACATGGGTTTGCGGAAAGTGGCATTGCTTTATACATGTTGGTCAAATGACGGATGCGTAATTCCGCTTGGAATCATTGCGCAATGATCACGAAAATGGCATTTCTCATCCACGTTAACATGGCTTTGCTGTAAGTGGCATTGCTTTATACATGTTGTTCAAAATTAAATGGGAATTCTCAGATTAGTGAAGAATACAGTATTCTTATTTTCAATATTATAGCTAATAAAAAACGAAGAATACAAATAAATTATAACATATGGCCATCAATTGATGATTATGAAATAACAAGCAGATATTATTAAAGATACAGTAAACAACACAACTGATTGAAAATAAGAGTCCAGGATATATTTATAATTAATTTAATTGAGGAAACAATTAACTCATGGGACTACCAAAGGATTCATATTTTTCAATTGATTTGTTAATAATGTAAAGTTTTTAAACATGGCATGATTAGTATTAATGATATGCAATCCTCATTTAATATATTACAGATATGGATGTGGCTGCTGGATCCTCAAGCCAGGGCTTGTCACAGTATGGTATGTCTCTTTTTAATTGACATTTGTCTTAGAAACATGGACTGAACATTACATACTAAATACACATTGTTCAATATTTATATGTAATGTCTCTTTAATAGATGAAAATTAAATAATTCTTCGGATATCCTTAAATAACATATTAGATTTGAATTGCATGCTCAATACCATTCATTACATCAACATATGGAGTAGATAATTCATTAACAACAACATTGTGGAATCAATTTAATTTTAGATTAAAGGGATACTGAGCTACAATTATTAATATTGTCATTCAGATACAGTATGCAATATTAATAAACATAAAAATATAATACTATCATCATATGTGACATATTCTATTGCTAAATGTATTTTAAAATCAAGAAAGTACGTTTATGTGCATCTAAATTTTGGTTGACCAACCTGGGTTTTTATTGATGATTGGTAGATACCTTCAACAAACAATATTTATTGAATCCAATATTGCTTATCTGCCTTTAAGATTAAAATCGAGCAACATTCTAATTATAATAGGAGTCAATGTTAAATCATTTTGAACAGTTTGAACATAGAAATCAATTATTTAAATTAATCATGTCAGTGTCCCTTTAAGACAAAATAGATTCATTCATCTTTACATTCTTTTTATTAAAAACTATTGATATATAATTCACATTCTCTGTTGGAGTTACTTTATAGATATCTGCATACTCTAACAGCACCATGATTACATATTTGTAATAATCAATTTTGTTTTGTATTGTGATAAATATGTGTTGTGTCCTAAACAAGATTACTGTACATTGCACAAATGGCTCGATGTGACACATGTGTTTGTTTAGATTTGTCAACAGATGCTCTTCAATATGTGGTTTGTGTGTATTCTTTTAACTTCTTAAGGACATATGACGGAATTATTCCGTCATAAAACAATTGAGCAAAGTGAAAGCTGTGTCCTTAAAGGGTTAAGAACATTGATCAATGGGTATATTTAGATATGCAATAGCAGCATCTGAGATGAATTTGATGTCTAATATAGTCTGACATTAAACATATGTTCAATACAGAAATTTTAACAGAATCCCCTTGATTCAATCAAGCATTTTCTGGTGTAATGACTGCTCTATTCTTCACATTTTAAAGTTGATTAATATTAAAATTCGAGACAGATGTGATTTAGTGATATCCCAAATGTGTTTAATAATATATATCTATATCATTCATAGAGAGAGTTGGTGTGGTGAGCCCACAGGAATCCAGCAGTGACATAGAGCCGCCTTTGCGGTCTCCTGGTAAGTCCATTGACTCATTTATATGTAATTGAAGGTGTATTGCTAATCAATATTATGATCATGATTCTGATGAAGCATAACATTATAAAAATTAAAATTATTTCTCTTCTGATTATATATTAATTTTCTTTTAATATTGAACGATTAATAATTTCAACTTTATTAGTCTGCACATTTGTTATTCATAAGATGTATAACATATGTTTGTTTCCATGTTATTTTTTGACAACAGTCATCAAGTGATACACACATGAGAAATCTTAAATGTTCTATGTACTATGCTTTTATGATTTTAACATTAATACAAACAATACATTTAAAATCAGAATCATTGACAATAACAAATCTATTGTCATTTGTATGCTCCATCAAAATGATGTAAATCATAACTTTGTGTGTGTATATCTTTAATGCAACATTGATGTGCGTATTTGAGCAACAGTAACATATGTTATAATATCTGATCTTAACGTGTACACAACATGTTATGTTTTACAGAGATTGATGTAACATGTGGGACGGAGGAGGAAGAGGCTGCCTTGGAGTCTGATGGTATATGAAATATATCTATCATGTTTCCAACATGTTTCTTTTTTGGAAATCATTTTATTGAAGACATTCAAAGTCTACAGCTTTTGCCCTTTAAAAAGGAATATTATTTGCCTGTTCAAATACACTACTGCCCCCTTTCTATATCAGGCAGCATGAAAATCTGGTTGGATTTTTTTTTTAAAAAAATGTATAATTCATGCCATCATTATGTCACATGCATATTCCAGGCCAAAACACAATAATAAGGTTAAAATTGTACAGACAGTCATTGATATTCATCTGAGTGCCTATATACATACCATATCCTCATTTCAGAATTGTTTACAAATTCAAACACACTTCGAAGTATATTGAAAACATAATCAATTTGAAATGCGTTGATTTGATGTCAGGATGTATGAGATGTTAATATATTTTCTTTACATTTTCAGATGGATCCACCACTTCTGGTCATCTGGTTTCTGCCCCTGCCCAGTCACAGACCCCTCCCCATGCACACACCCCTGACCATGGCCAGACCCCTGCACAGACCCAGACCCCTTCCCATGACCAAACTCCTGACCATGCCCAGACCACTGCCAGCCCTTCCCATAGTTCATATCCTGTCCCTCCCAAAAAACGCCCATACACCCCCCTTCGCCGCTCTCCCCGTATTCTGGCCCGTACAGCTGCCCAGACCCAAACTCCCCACTCCCCAGCTGTACGGCCTACCCCGGAGCGGCAGCTCACCACTCCCCAAGCCATTAACATCCCTCCCCAAGCCACTCCCATCCCTCCCCAAGCCAATCCCATCCCTCCCCCCTGTCTCAACCTTCATTGTCCTGGGTGTCGGATTGTCCTTCCCAGGCACAGCTGTAAGTATCATTCAAAATACACGTTATAAGATACTTAAAGGTACAGTGAAGTTAAATTTTTAAAATTGTGATTCCAATCCAGCATGCAATGTTAATCAAATTTATAATTTAATACTCTTATGAATTATTCGTCATTCTCTTGATATATTTTTGGAAACAAAGTAATTCCTATAATTAGTTTAAACAATAAAATAAATCTGGCCATCATTTCTTTATTGTTGGATGAATGTATCCATCAACCAGCAGGCACAAACAAAGTTGATAAACAAATATTGGCTTCCATAAAAAGCAACATTCTTGCATTCAAAATATAGCTTGAGAATTAAAAAATATAATGAATATGTGTAATTTATAAAGATTTGTCATGTCATGCTCTATCTGAATCAGTCCATTAAATATTTAGGTTCAGTGTCCCTTTAATTGGATATCACTACATATACCAATCACCACTACTTGGATCCAACAATTTATGTACAAATGTTGATACATTATCTCTTGTCTAACCCAGTGGGAATGTAATTTCTTCAGGTTGCTATGTTTACACAGCTTGTCCTCAATGCCAAAATGTTTAAGGATAGGTGTGCCTACCACAGTCTAAATTTAATTTTTAAATTGCTGATGTAAGTACAATGTAAATCCTTTAACAAGATTTGATACACTCAAGCTGTATAAGTGGATCATCTAAAACCAATTAAAGGGGACAACATGTTTGAGTAACATGTCCCTTTAATGATTTCTGTCTGTCTGAATAACCTAATTCATGTGTAAAGAATAAATGTAAACTAATTGATGTAAAGAATTATTTGTCTTTATGATGACAATGTATGTAGTAAAAATTTTTCGTCTGTTGTGTAATTATCCTTAATATTTAATTTTTTTTTATTTTAGGCTGTGACTCAGCATGGCTCATGCTAGAAGGTATAGCAAGAGTAGAGCAGGCCGTGTTGAGGAACGCAGCTGTCCTGAGAGGGATGAACGACACCATGCAGGCCCAGCTCCGGGTTCAGGACTTGACTCTGCGTGCAATTATGCGATTAAGTTCAAGGCCTGAATCTGGAGCTGGACATGCACAGGACAATGAAGAGGATGACCAGTAAGTGGAGGATCTGGATATGCTCCATGGTGGCAGATAAGAATCCTCCGTCCACATGTTGAATTTGTATTTTTATTGTTGCCATTTGGCCTTTTTAAAAGTTTATTGTTGTGCCTGTTGCACTCTTTTACCTTGTCATATGTCTCCAATGGGGCTATGCTGGCCCTTGGCAACTCTCTTCATGGACTGTGATGCCCTGTGTTACCTTGTCATATGTCTCCAATGGGGCTATGCTGGCCCTTGGCAACTCTCTTCATGGACTGTGATGCACTGTGTTACCTTGTCATATGTCTCCAATGGGGCTATGCTGGCCCTTGGCAACTCTCTTCATGGACTGTGATGCACTGTGTTACCTTGCCATGTGTCTCCAATGGGGCTATGCTGGCCCTTGGCAACTCTCTTCATGGACTGTGATGCACTGTGTTACCTTGTCATATGTCTCCAATGGGGCTATGCTGGCCCTTGGCAACTCTCTTCATGGACTGTGATGCACTGTGTTACCTTGTCATATGTCTCCAATGGGGCTATGCTGGCCCTTGGCAACTCTCTTCATGGACTGTGATGCACTGTGTTACCTTGCCATGTGTCTCCAATGGGGCTATGCTGGCCCTTGGCAACTCTCTTCATGGACTGTGATGCACTGTGTTACCTTGTCATATGTCTCCAATGGGGCTATGCTGGCCCTTGGCAACTCTCTTCATGGACTGTGATGCACTGTGTTACCTTGCCATGTGTCTCCAATGGGGCTATGCTGGCCCTTGGCAACTCTCTTCATGGACTGTGATGCACTGTGTTACCTTGTCATATGTCTCCAATGGGGCTATGCTGGCCCTTGGCAACTCTCTTCATGGACTGTGATGCACTGTGTTACCTTGTCATATGGCTCATATATTCCTTATTTTTACAATATTATTTATAAACGTTGTGTATGTTTTCTTACATACTAATAAAATACATTTTATTTCACGAATCTTTGTCCTCATTCTTCATGTTATTTTTTGAAAGCTCTAGTTTATGTTGTTGATCCTTAAAGGGACCTACCAAATATATTTGTTATAATAAAATCATATATGTAAGACAATAGTAAATGACTTTAAGATTAACATCTCCAATGTAATCTTATTATTTGTCTTTATATTTTTTTCTCTTAGCTTTATCATTGCCTGATTATGATTAGCATAGTAATTGTTTTATATATGTATATATAGATTGTTATTTGTGCATATATGTATATTTAAATGTTCAGATCCATGTGTGTATTTAGAAACTCTGCATGAATTGATGCACCTTTACCAAATGATCTGAGTATTGATACAATGATATAATCCCTGTAAAGTGTTCATTTTATTGAAATAGTATTGTCTATGTGTATGCTCTTTTTAAAAACAAAATAATGTCCCTTTAAGTGATGTTGATCACAATTGTTAATGAATGTATTTCCATTTCTAAAGCGTTTTTGTCCTTTTTACATGAACAAGGACATATAATTTTATTAATAAACAATCTTATTGTAATGTTGACAGCACCTGTATTTCATTTTCAATTCTATATTATTGTAAAAGTGTAACCAAATAAATCTCTGTGTGTAATGCAAATAATTTAGATGATGAATATTTGTTAACAAATATGTTAACAAAATACATCTCTTCCCATATATGGCTATAGGTAGGCTGACAATAATTAAACTTGAATAAATGACACGTTTAATCAATCCATGTATAACTATTGTTATTCAACAACAATCCAAACATATCTTAAAACATCAATGGCATATGTATTTCTCATGTGTATCTTTTAAATGTTAAAGATATACACCATAGCTATAGTTCAAGGGACAGTCAAGTCCGAAAAGATGATTCATGATTTGTTGTCATTCCTAGATAGCAATCTACACACATACTAGTTCCTAAAATATAAATACGTTTCTTAGTGATATGCCAAGATGTCACTGAGTCCTTGTATTGTCTGCGGTTTTTCAGCGATCTCGGATGCGCCATGTTGCTTAAGACGTCACCTGCCAGGCTGTCCAATGATTCCTTGTATTGACTGACGTTCTTACGTGATCAGGAATATGCCTTTTATTGGATTGCGTTTTGACGCGATCAAGGATGCGCCTTTTTTTTTGGGCGTTCTTACGTGATCAATAATGTGCCTTTCATTGGATGGCGTTCTTACGTGATCAAGGAAGCGCCATGTTAAGACGTCACATGTAAAGGTAAAAAAACGTCTGATTGGATTACGTAGTCCCGCAATATTTGTGCACGTTAAAAACGTTTGTGACTGCAGCCAATTTTAAAAAGCTTGCGAATATGTATTATTTGCATCATGTTACATTGTTGACCCGTAGCTGATAAAGACCACCACATTCTCTTTTGCTGGATGTCTGGTTGAATCAACGAACGAAAGCAAAATGTTTTCATGCATATGATATTTCTAGGCAAGTGCAAATCTCTATAGTCCATGTTTAATATGTTTGTCAACAATGTTCCTTTTTCTGAAAAATTAATGTTGTGTTTAATGTTGAATATATCTAATTAATAAATATGCGCTATTGTGTTTGAATAAAGTAATCAATATGCATTTATCTTTATCATATGCTAAATATATGATGCCGACTTCTTCTAAATGTAATTTCGTTGTATATTTTATTAAAGGTTCATTAGACACTCACATTATAAATCAAAAGCTTTGATTTTGTCTCTAGTTAGATAGTCCATTGTTTAACCAATACGTTTATTTTTTCTTCTGTTCTAAGAAAATGTAAGTAATTTTCTGACTCCTCGCAAAGCCTCTGAGTTTCATGTGAGTACCATCTCCAGCTTTCTCCAATTTGTGTAAAGGGTCTTTTCATATGTTAATGATGGGGTATTGTGTTGTTTTACGGTTGTAATGGGGGTTCATCTATATTTTCAATATAGCTAACCCTATTTTATTTTCAAGTGTTTGAAGCTTTTTAATATTGATATCAGTATATGTTAATCTTGTTGTTTGTAGTAGTGTCTATTACATACAGTTCTGTTAAAAATATAGGATACTGTCCCTTGAATGCAAATGTTGTTTTTTGTATCATGTATGAGATCCACATAGTTTAATCTTCAAATATATTATTGTTAGCATATTTTCACAACCCCCCCACTCCTAAAAGGACTTTAAACCATATTCATTGTTAAAAAAAAATGTATTTACAATAAAATATTAACACAATAATGTCTCTTAAAGAAAATAGACTTTATTTAACACGTCAATATAAATGTGATTTCAATATTTATTTTTTAACAAAGTACATGTAGATATACCAACAAGCTTCAAATATGTGTTAGCATATGTAATGTTGTTAAAGGGACAGTTTAGAAAAAAAATAATGTTTTTCATTATTCTAAAAGTCAATTATGTAATATCAAGGATATCAAATGTTTCTCAACAATTGAACATTTGTCTGGGTTTATTTAAATTTGCTATCTAAACCTATGAGGTTGGTGTGCTCATTTCTTCGATCTTGAAGAGTGCTTGTAATCATTATACAATTTGAGCACTAGAGGGCATTTGGATAGCATTTGTATATGTAAAACCTTGTGCTCATACAGCATATTATTGACCATGTATTGATCATTGATATCTAAAATGTTGTTATGTATGAACAACAAATAAGTGGTCATTTTTCATAGTCATAGATACAAGGGTAAGCACATAAGTCACACGTATTTCTCCATGTTTTGTTGTTTCCAACTTTATAATGCATAATACAGTGTTTTCTTTGTAATCAATAATTTTCTGACTGTCCCTTTAAGCTGTGTTATTGGCATTCAAACAGTAATATGCCATCATGGATAATTGTTATGGTAATTTAGTTAGCGATTCGGGAAACAGTTTGGACATCACATCACAGAAACCAATCAATATCATGAACAAGGATAGGTATGTGATGATGTGGTTTTCACACACTTATAACCCACACTCTGCAAACAATCTGCCTCCATGGACCCGGTCCCATAGAAGTCGATTATATACAGAGTGTGGTCCACAAGTGTATGAAAACCACATCATCACATACCTATCCATTACACATTAAATTAAAAAAACCAGTAAAGATGAAAAAAAATACTTACTTCCTCTTCCTCTTCCCACGGGGCTGAGGCTCTGGGAGAGGCAACTGCCGACTCCGAAGAGTCCTCCTTGGAGCTGTTGTGGGAAGAGTGGAAGGAAGAGTACTGGGACGACCAAGGTGAGGAGTAGATGGCTGAGGAGGAGAAGATGGCTGAGGAGGAGAAGATGGATGAGGAGGAGAAGATGGATGAGGAGGAGTAGATGGCTGAGGAGGAGTAGATGGCTGAGGAGGAGTAGATGGCTGAGGAGGAGTAGATGGCTGAGGAGGATGAGATGAGCCGGCAGGAGGAGATGGCCCAGCAGCAAGAGGCCCAGCAACAAGAGGCCCAGCAACAAGAGGCGGACCAGGAGGTAGACCAGCATGCGCCTCCCGGAAAAAAGTGAACATTTCTTGGTGAAGCTGAAATATTCTGGTTTGTCCTTCTTCTATTCGATTCAGTATGTTGATGATTTCATTTTGTCCTTGAATAATTTGATTTTGGCCATCAAGTATTCTGTTGCGTCCTTCTATATTTTCTATCCGGGAGGTACGCATCTGGTCTATGTAGTCCAGTAGAACCCGCACCTCCGCTATTTCCTCTTGTTGTGCTTGTTGTACCCGTGCACGGCGGGGTGCCCGTGCACGGCGGAGTGCGGGTCTTTGAGGGGCCTCGGGTTCCGCGGGATCCTCCTGTGCTTCCGGGGCCTCTTCATCATCTCCCGTGCGCTGTTCGTCACGGGGGGCCTCTTCCCTCCGAAGTGGAAATTCCTCACCACCACTCTCATCCCAGGGAGATGCAGGAGGCTGTGCTGCCTCGTCCCCAGACTCTGTATATTAAAAAAAAAAGAAAAAAAGAAATGTATATATTAGCAT
Organism: Bombina bombina; assembly: GCF_027579735.1. Taxonomy (NCBI): domain Eukaryota; kingdom Metazoa; phylum Chordata; class Amphibia; order Anura; family Bombinatoridae; genus Bombina; species Bombina bombina. Next base: position 1,063,570,316 of record NC_069501.1, on the reverse strand, counting down.
ATTTGCAAATAAAGGTTTAAATGACTTAGCTTACGATACAATTACAAATGCAGAATCATTAATCCACTTTGAAATCTAACAAACAATCAATACGATTTCCGCTTTTTATAAACCGTGTTTGTGATATCTGTGGTCAATGTGAATGTTTTTGCGTTTGTTTTCAGTCTGTTTAAATGCACACCTAACCTATAGCCTAGATACTGATGTAACCGCAAAGTAATTGAATGCGTGTAAACAACGTTATAGCATTAATCTGATCCTTAACACATGAAACCCAATGTTTTATCTTTCATGATTTAGAAGCATACATTTTGTATCAACTTTCGAATGTACTTTTCTTATCTAATTCGCTTAATTCTCTGGATATTCTTTGCTGAAAAGCATATCTAAATATGCTTATAAGATGCTGATTGTTAGCTGAATATAGCTGCCTCCTGTGATTGTTTCACCGTGTGCATGGCTATTTCTTCATTAAAATATATCTCAAGAATGATTCAAATTAGGTAATTTAAGTACATTTGAATGTTTTGTCAAATTGTATTCGCTACCTCAATCATGAAAGTAAATGTTTGCGTATAGTGTCCATTGAAATACATTCGTATGTGAAATTATTGTTCAATGAGCTTACCGTCAGATGAGAGTGGCAGGTTCCCGGTATCGATTCCTCCGATACCGACTACTTCCACCTCGGAGATGCTGGGCCGCAACATTTCCTCCCATCGGCAGTACTCGATTTCAATGGCAGGTCCGCCACCGGTTCCTGCGGCATGTCGTGCCTCCAGACCTAACTTTTTTTTCAGTTCCAGTTTACAGTCCCGGTAGCGATGTTTGATCGAATCCATATCTCGGTTCCGGCCACCCACTGCATTGACTGCATTCCTGATCTCATTCCAGAGCCTCCTCTTGTCAGTCGGGGTGGTCTTTTGGTGCTGCAGCATCCTATGCCTGGCCATATAGGCCTCTACGAGGGCCTCCTTCTCCTCCATCGTAAACCTCGCCTCCCTAGTCGCCTTGGCCTTCCCCTGTGACGATGCCCTCTGTTTCCCGGACTGTGAAGCCCTACTCTGACCGCCACTGGGCCCAGCCACTTGGTCATCTTGAACCAAGTGGCTGGGTCCACCCACCGCTTCCACCCCCGCTTCCTGCCCCCCTTCCTGCCCTGTTCCTCTCCCCCTCCCTCTACTCCCCCCTCTACCTGTCCCCTGCCTGGCCTCCATCTCTTCCCTAAACTAAACCCCAAATAATCAAACAAAAAGTGAGTGTGATGAAATTAAAGGGGGGCAAAATAAAGAAATAAAAAGACAAAAAAGGTGCTTAAAGTGTGAGAGGGATGTAAAAAACAAAGAGGGTAAGGAGTATTTAAATAAACGAAAAGAATAAGACTAAAAGGAGGATATGTAAACTAAATGTAACTAGGGGATGGGTATGGGATGGGTATGGGGTATGGGATAAGAGTAAATGGGATGAAAGGGAATGGGACTACAAGGAATGGGGTATGGAGTGTAGTATGAGGGGGTAGGGGGTATGGAGTGTATGTAGTGTTATTGATAAGTGTATGTATGTATTGAATGTGTTTGCGTGTAAATGTGTTAAGTGTACAGAAAAATCACTCGCTCGCTAACTCACACTACTACTAATTCTCACTAACAAACACTCCCACTAACTCTCACTAACTACCAGTAACTTACGCTCCCACTAGCAACTCTCACTAATAACTCCCACTAACTCACTCACGCTCCCACTAACAGACTCTCTCCCACTCCCACTAACTCCCACTAACTCACTCACTCTCTCACGCTAACACTAACTCACTCTCAAAAATTCTCAAACTCTCTATTCTTAAACCTCCAATCTCCAAAGACCCAACAGCAACACAGTCAAAGAAGCCATGCTTGTGTGGTGCTTATATACCCTGTGTAAATGTTTAATGATGTCCCAATTTCCGTTGTAAATAGTGTTCAGGTGTGCTTTATTAGCAATTAATATTATTGCAATGTGTATTAAGTGTGTGAATTTGCGCATGCTCATTTAGAGTTGGTATTTGTGGAATGTGTAGAATGCGATGATGTCATAGTGTTCGTTTTCTCTTTCATTGTCCAATAGTATTCTTTTTAAATGTGAATTTGCGATGGTGTGTTCTTCGTGAAGTGTTGTATATGTATGTTTGTCCTAATATATAGTGATATTGAATGCGATTTTGTTTCGAGTGTATGTATATCTTTTTTAATCCTTGTTGTTATTTAGCGATTTTCCGCATCTTAAAGTATATGCGTATTCCCCGTATAAAATTGTATTAAAACTTCCCCCGCTTGTGAATGTGTAATGCTTGTGTGCTTTGTTGATTGATTGTTGTTGTGACATTTGCGGCGTGTTATTGTTGTGCATGATGTGGTATGCGTCATATGACCGAGCTGTACGTATTCTCGCGAGATCGAGTGTTAGGTGAAAAAAGCTATTTTTTGCCTTTCCCATTGATCTCTATGGGAGACTGTCTAACGCGGGCAGTATTACGCGTGTGACATACACGCGTTAGGAGCATCGTTAGATGGTCTTATTTTAACTCTAAATACCGGAGTCAAACAATGCCGTGCGTTAGACATAAACACGCGTGGCGTTAACAACCCATCTACCGCCGAACTCCAAATCTAGGCCTAAGTTAGGTAGGAATCGAAAGAAGGAGAATTAATGTAAATACTCTCGAATTTTATTTTGAATTGTACTCTTGATTGTTGCATAATTGTTTTTTCTTTTTTTTTCCTTTGTACATTGTATTGTTTTTTTCTTGCTGTTATGTTATCAAGAGAAAAGAAAAAGCTTTAATAAAAAGAAAATATAAAAAAAAAAAAAAAAAAAAAAAAAAGGAGCCATCTTTTCCATGCCAGCCCCTGGCGCATATCTTGAAGACTAGGAAAGTATTCAATTCTGTTTTTCTCCTTTTTATTTTAAAATACTGTTTGCGTGTGTAATTTTATTTGTAACAACTTTTTATTAATAATGCATTGTGCATAATATTTTTGGCATAATAAATAATTCCTTTATTAAGTTTGGCCTTTGTCTAATAATTGAACCACGTTACTGAAAGAGACTGGAATATTAGAACTGTATAATTTTAGGTTATTTTCTGCTAAATTGTATTTCTAGAGTTAATGTGTAAAGTCTGGGGTTTTCCTTAAGATTTTCCCTTTAATAAATTTTAAGTGGTGGCAGCATTTGAGCTATAGGATTTATAGTTTATTGTGGGTGGCATTGGAAAGGGAGTGTTGGGCATTTCTCTTACGTCTAGTACAGATTAAGGGAGTGCGAATTAACTCTTGCAACCACTAAACTGAATCACAAGCTTGCCTGGTGTGGCTAGATTGTGACCTATAGGTGACAGAAAAGGGGGCTGAAAACCCTTTCTGTGCCAAATAAGTGACTGTTGCAGGGTTGGATAACCTTCGTTCGTCACAAATTGGTGGGCAGCGGTGTAGATAATTTTTTTTTATTATTGGATTTTAGTGCTTGTGGATTTGCTAGTGTGAAAATTCCGGTACTAAAAGAAATTGTTTCTTACAATTTCCAAAGGCTAAAACTCAGTGCATTATATAGTCACACATTGCAAACAGTCCCCTTCCCTATTTTCTGTTTTTCTTTTCTATTTTATTTTTGCTATGGAGGCATACGAGCAGCGATCTAGAGAGGCACTTATACTCCTATGCCAGGAGCGGGATATTCCAATACGTTCAAAGAACAAAGATTTACTAATACAAGCTCTTGTTGAATACGATAACAGCCAAATCACACCAGTTGAAGTCACAGGAGAGAAGTCTGCAGCTGTTGGCGGTGATTCATCAGGATCTGGGGATCCATTGGACTGTTATTTGCAAACTGTTCTTAAACATATGGGCTCAGTGGATGCAAGTTTGCGCATGGAACTGATTACAAAGTTTTATGAAAGACAGGCTGCTGAAAGACAGGCGGAGAGAGAGTATCAGCTACAGCTTGCACAGTTGGAGAGAGGGATGGTCTCACCTGTTGTTAGTGAACCTAGAGACCTACCTGCTCCCAGAGTGCGTGCAGAGAACTTTCCCACACTGGAGAAAGATGGAGATGTGGATGTATTCCTGCGTAGCTTTGAGAAAGTTTGCAGACAGTTCCAGTTGCCAAGGGAGCAGTGGGCCAAGTACCTTACCCCTGGCCTGAAAGGTCCTGCACTGGAGGTGTTTGCTGAACTACCCCCAGAGTTTGATCAGGACTATGATTCCATTAAAGCTGCACTGCAGAGGAGATACAATCTTACTCCTGAAGTTTACCGAAAGAAATTCCGTTCCCTGCAGAAAGGTTTGTCAGAGAGCTATATTACAGCTGTTGGGAACTTGATGACAGCCTTTAAACAGTGGGTCAGAGGATTAAAAGTTGCCACAATGGAGGAGCTGGAAGATTTGATGGTGAAGGAGCAATTTATGCAGCTGTGCCCAGCCGGAGTTCAAGAATGGGTTTTAGATCGGAAGCCCATAACAGCATTGGAAGCTGGCGAGCTGGCTGATTTTTACACGGCTAACAGGTCTCCAGAGAATGGGAGGAAATCCTTTTCTAAGGGGGGATCCACCTGTAAAGGAGCTGCTGCACGACCCCCCTTCACAAAACCTGCTGTGCCTTTATCCAGTGTTTCTGCTCCCTCTGGGAAAGGGGGGGCGAGTGTTGCATCGGGGCAGGGGGATACCCGCAGATGTTTTGTTTGCAACAAAGTGGGCCACATCAGCTCCACTTGCCCAGAGAGGATTAACTTGGGGCAATCAGCTGGAGGAAGTAATCCCTTAGAAGTACCAGCATCTATTTTGTTTGTTACCTGTCCAGAGGAAAACAACCATGAGAACTTGCAACCTGTGACTGTTGGAGATAAGGTAACCCTAGGGCTAAGGGACACAGGTGCAGAAGTGACTATGGTGCATCCAAAGCTAGTGAACTCTGAGAACATTATCCCTGGAAAGACTCTAGCAGTTAAAGGGATTGGGGGAATGAAACTTGCAGTGCCTATGGCACGTGTATATCTTGATTGGGGAGTGGGGAGAGGTTTAAGAAATGTGGGGGTATCTGAAAATATTCCTAATGAGGTTTTACTGGGTACTGATTTGGGTAGATTGTTATCTCTTTATGTGCCTGACAATGCTACATGTGACCTAGTGACATTAGTTGCAGACCCTTATGTGGAAAGGGCTGTGTGTAAAAATGCTCAGAGACATTATGACCAGGAGGGAGGACAGCGTGCATGTGTGCAAAGGGCTGTGCCTGAACTGGGGGTGTCTGTGCTGAGAGGTGACCCTGTAAGAGGAGAAACTGATGGTGGAGAAAGGCAGATAGACTGTGTGGGTCTGTCTGTGCCTGAACTGAGTTTAACTGTACAGGGAGAAGCTGTTTGTGAGAGAAGGCAGATGAGGGGTGCGTGTCTGCCTGTGATTGAATCAGTGGATTCTATAGAAGGAGGTGAGATTGACGGGGGAGAGAATGACTGGGTGACTGGGCCGCTGGATGATGTGTGCCAGTCTCTGCCAGGGACAATTCCGTACCCTGTGAAAAGACACAATAGTTGTGATAAATGGCAGAAGGAAGATGTGTGCTTGTCTGCACCAGTGTCAATAGGATCTCAGATTCTGTGTGATTATGCAAAGTGGCAGACTGACTGTGAGAGAGAGCAGGGGTGCAAACTAGCCCACTCTATGACAGAAGCAGCAAAGCCACAGATTTCAGAGTGTGTGGGGGAGGAGGGTACAGGATACTCTTTGAGGGACCCCCAGAGTGAGTGTGAAAGATTGTGGGTGACAGAGACCCCAGTAACCTCAGCTGTGACCTATAAACAGACTGCACAGGCTAGGGGACAGAGACTGACACAGACTGCAGGCACAGGGGGGAGGAGTACAGAGAAGTGTATTTACACATCCCCACAGTGCCATTCAGCAAATACACTGATAGATGTGCAGCATCAGTGTCCCCAGCAGTTAGAACCCACAGTCAGGAGGAGGGGGGCAGTTAGTCAACCCCCTACCAACCATAACAGAGTGCAGGAATACAGGAATTCTACTCCAGTGGGAGGGCAAGAGCCTATGGTAGTTAAGCAGCAACTGACAGCACACAATATGTTTAGTTGAAATAGTTTTTATTGATTTTCAATTTATAAACATGAAAATTAGTCAAACAGTACAATAACTAGTACACATGAGGTAGTCTGCCAAATATACATTACAGACCTTGTCAAATCATTGTTGTTTAAATACACCTTACTTTATTTATCATCGGTCTTGTAGGATGAGCCCCATACCTGTACCATAACCCCTTACCTAAACCCATCCTATAACCCCTCCTCCCCTCCCAACCAACCTCCCCCCTCAGGTGGTGCCAATTCTTCTAAGTTTGAAGTGAATGACAATTTGTGTATGTGTTAAATAAAATACTCATTAAAGTCTCTAAATATGAATGTCACTACATCAGGATCCCTTATCATGTATCCCATTGGGTGACTACCCCTATACTGACTTCCACTGCCTACTCCGTCTACTTTTTCCTCAATATCCAATAGTACCAAACCTTCTGAAACTGTTCAGGGTGGCCCTGTGTCCAGGCCGCCAATTCTGACATATTAAATGTGTCCGAGATTTTATCCTCTACCTCTTGCCATGAGGGTGTCCCTACCTTCCAATGCCTAGCCACACATATTCTCAAGCATGTACAAAGAATTTTAATAAACTTATTAATAGACGCATTGAATGGCCTCACCCTGTCGTGTAGTAGTGCTTGTGGCATCGTCAAGTTTAGATTTTCGTCTAACAGAGACCCTATCAGGTCTGAGAGTCTCCTCCACAGTGACTGGACACCTGGGCAATCCCACCACATATGTTTATAAGTCCCCCTGTCTTGGCACCCTCTGTAGCAGTTGCCTTGTTGTGATGAGGTATAGTGTGCTGTCCTTACAGGTGTCAAGTACCATCTAAAAGAAACCTTAATGCAGTTTCCCCTCATGTCCGCACTAATCAGTCCCTTGCTTGCATCTAGCATCAATTCATCCCACTCGCTCTTCTCCCAAGTTTCCAGTGTATCTCTTTCCCATCTCTCTAGTAAGGGTGACTTGGTGTTATACTTGGCCTCCTGAATTAACAGGTAGATCTGGGATATCAGTCGCTTACCCCTAGTGGGGGCTCTAATCAGTCTCTCAAGTCCCGTTGTCGGTTGTGTCTGTTTGTGTGTCGTGTATTTTGATATCGCAGAGGAAATCTGCAAGTACATGTACCACTTTAACTGTTCTGGTTCTATTTTCTCTCTGACCTGGACAAACGTGAGTTTACCTGAGCTATCTAGAAAGTCTGCCACCCTATACAGGCCCTTATTTTCCCACTTGCTTACTACTTTTCTCAATTCTGAGGGCAATAAGAATTTAATTGGCATAATTAGAGATTCTGTCCTACATAATTTTAATTCCTTCGTAATCTTATTCCATAATTTGACTGAGTCCAAAGTGACTGAGGATTTGTACCCCCTCGACATTTTATGTAGCTCCGGGTCCCACAAAATATCTGCTGAGCTATTACAACCTACCAATTCCGCCTCGATCCTTGGCCAAATTAAGTCATTATTAGCTTGGCCCAATACCACCGTCTGTGCCAATCTGGAGGCCTGATAATATTCCACTAAGTTAGGAGCTCCCACTCCCCCTACCTGCCTATGTTGTTTCAGCAGTTGAGAGGCTATTCTTGCCTTCCCATCTCCTCTCAGAAATCTCAACAGCTCTTCTTGTAAGCCTCTTAGTTCCGGTATTGGGATTTTGATAGGGAGGGCTCTAAAAAGGTACATTAGCCTAGGCAGGACATTCATCTTGATGGACATGAGCCTCCCATACCACGAAAAGTAACCCTTCTTCCACCTTCCTAAATCCTTTTTAATAGCTTTATAGATAGGTATATAATTTAACCTATATAGATCCTCAATCTTTCCGTTCAACTTAACCCCTAAATATGTTATGTTAGTTTTTGCCCAGGTAATAGCAAAGTTCAGCTCCACAGCCTTCTTAGTGTGGGGGGGGGTAGACAAATCGGCAAAGCCTCGCATTTGTCTCGGTTTATCTTGTACCCTGAAATATTTGAGAACTCCTCCAATACTCTATACAGATTAGGTAGGGAATACAGTGGCTTAGTAAGTGTTAGCAGAACGTCGTCCGCAAACAACATTAGTTTATATTCAGAGGAGGCTAATTGCACCCCTGAGATATTTTCCTCGTTCCTGATGTACGAAGCCAGTGGCTCTATACATATTGCGAACAATAATGGCGACAACGGGCACCCCTGACGGGTTCCATTCAAAATATCTATTGGTCTCGACAGGTATCCCGCCGCCCCCACCATCGCCGTCGGTTTAGAGTAGATGCCTCTAAGTGCCTGTATAAACTCTCCTTTGAAACCCATGGTATGTAACACTCGAAACATAAAATCCCAGTCTACCCTGTCGAACGCTTTTTCTGCGTCTAGCGACAGTAGTAGAGCTGGTTTCTTAGACGCCATCAAATAGTCTGTTAGGGTCACCACTCTCCTGACATTATCCGGGGCCTCCCTCCCCATAACGAGCCCCACCTGATCTTGATGAATCAGCGAGGGTAAGATCACCTTTAGTCTATTTGCCATAATTTTTGCGAATATTTTGATATCATGATTTATCAAAGATATCGGTCTGTAGTTATGGCAGTATTTTGCATTTTTCCCGTTTTTTGGTATCACTATAATTTTTGCTTGCAGCAACTCTTGTGGCAACGTCCACCCATCCATAATCCCATTACAAAAACTGACTAAATGAGGTAGTAGTTCTTTTTTAAAGAGTTTATAGTATTCCCCTGTCAGTCCGTCTGGTCCTGCCGCCTTCCCCACTTTTAGATCTCTAATCACCCCTAAGACTTCTACACTCGTGATTTTCGCATTGAGACTCTTAAGGTCACTGTCCTCTATCACTTTTAGTCCTGCCTTGTCTAAGAATCTAGTTGTCTGTTGTGCTATATTCCCTGGGGCCACTTTCTTCCCGTCATAAAGGTTCTCATAATACCGTGCAAAGCTATCTGATATTTCCTGCGGATTCGAGGTCAGTACCCCGTTATCCTGGAATAATTTAGGTATAGAGAAGAACTTGCTCCGTTCTCTCAATTTTTGTGCTAGATATCTGTCCGGTTTGTTGGCAAACACAAAGTACTGGGCTTTCAGCCTTAAGGCCGCTCTTATAGATGTGTCGTTTTGAATTTTGGCCAATTCCCTCCGTTTAGCGGTCAGTGTTCTATATGTCCTGTCAGATAGAGTACGTTGGTGTTCCCTTTCCAGTTGTTCCACCTCCCCCTGAAGTGTGTTTATTAATTTAACTGACTGTTTGGTTTTGATCGATTTTTCCTTAATAAGAAGTCCTCTCAGGAAAGGTTTATGAGCAGCCCAGCTTACTAACGGGTTCCTGACTGAGTTTTCATTTATATCCCAGTACTCCCTCAGTGCTTTTTGAATTTTCCCATGAACCTCGGGGTCCCTTAATAATGTTGGGTTATATGTCCAAGATCTTTGCCTGGTAAAGTCTAAGAGCCCCAAGAGTTCCAAGTATACTAGTGAGTGGTCTGACCAGACACATGTCTGGGTACCTGAGTAAACTAAATTAGGAGTGAGGATCTGACTCACGTATATATAGTCAAGAGTGGTATAAGTTTTGTGCGCTGGAGAGTAGTAAGTATAATCATGTCCTGAGTTGCCCACTGCCTCCCACGAATCCACCAAATTATGTTCTGACAGTGAGGTTTTAATGGACTTTATTATGCTGTTAGTTCTGTGTTGTTTGCTTGTCAGTTTCCCGCTGTCTGATCTCCCTAAAGGAGCCATATTAATATTAAAGTCACCCGCCAGAATTATTCTATCTTGTGACCATTGTGTGAGTCTTTGTGACAATTGAGAAAAGAAGGCGTTTTGAGTTTCGTTTGGAGCATATATATTACAAAGCGTTATTCTTGTATCTTGCATCGTACCCTGAACTATCACAAATCTACCTTCCTTATCCTTGCATACTTTATCCGCTATAAAGTCTAAAGACCTATGTATCAATATAGATACCCCTCTTTTTTTAGAGTCAGCTGTAGAGTGAAAGTGGTGTGGAAAATGATTTGACCAATATCTTGGGATGGCCGACTCTGTGAAATGTGTCTCCTGTAAGAATATTATTTTAGCCTTTAGTTTCAGATATTGCGACATAGCTGTTCTGCGCTTTATATCTGTATTAAGACCCCTTGCATTGTGAGAAATTAAGATTAAGCTATTTGTCATCTAAACGTAGTTCTCCTCTTTTCCTCCAGTCCCCTAATCTCTCTTTGTCTTTAAAGTCGGCCTGTCTTATGAGCGTACCTTTTTAACTTGGAGCCCCATGTCCCCTCTAGCCACCATACCTTTCTCTGAGTCCTATGAACCCGAACCTTACCATTGAACGGCACCACCTGAGTAAAAAAATGAGTGAATAAAAATAACAATAACAAACATAAACCTTGAATATGAACAATAACAATTTCAGTCATAGCTGACCAACAAAGCATCTTAACTAAAAGGGCAGTTACAAAACTTCCTCTTCTGTCTTAAACCATGTCATTGGCTTTTTAATCATTAAAACTATAAATCTAATAGCTGTTTCTGTTTCTGTATAGTGTTCATGGATTTTTGTCCTGAATCGGGCCCTCCGACAGGGGGAGAGATGGACCCTTCAAAGTTTTGTTAGATAGTTCCGGGTGGTTACCCAATTTGGTGTACAAATAGATAAGTCTCCCAGTGAATTAGGTCTTTCGCCACTTGTTCAGGCCCACCTCTGTAATAGAAGGCCCCAAGGCCTTGTCAAGCCATAACCTGCAACAGTAAAAAAACATTCAAACATCTAAATATTATACTCATCTGTCCGACGAATAGGTGGGTGTGCATAGTCAATGTCCACAGGAAAAAGAAACCATTGATCCTTAGTCCTTACTGCGAGCTCTGCAAAACTCGTCACAACATTACCGATATGCTGTCGCTCCCTTGTCTTCACGTTTTTCTTTTCTTTTCCGGGACTTTAGTCCATTTCTTCTGAAACGGCTGCTTATTCTGGAAATCGCTTCCAGCAGTAGGCCTCTGTGGTTGAAGGGTCGGAGGATCTAACTTCAATCTTTGGCATGTCTCCGGTATCTCCTCCGGATCCTTGATGGAGAATATCTTATTTTCCCATGAGATATGGAGGGCAAACGGGAATCCCCATCTGTATGGGATTTGATTCTTTCTCAGCATAGATGTGAGAGGCCTGAGGGCCCCCCTCCTCTGTAGTGTCCTCAAACATAAGTCCTGAAAAAATTGTATGATGTTTCCCTGGTGCTTATATGTGGGATTTCTGCGGGCTGCAGCCAAGATTTCCTCTTTCTCTTGATATCTGAGCATCCGAACAATAATGTCCCTTTGCGGTTCCTCTCCTTTAGGCTTTGGCCTAAGAGCCCTGTGGGCTCTCTCCATCTGAAATTTTTCCTCTCCTCCAGCACCAGTGATACCCTGAAATAAGTTGAGTAGATATGTGTTGAGATCTTTAGGGCCCACAGATTCAGGGACGCCCTTCAGGCGTATGTTACAACGTCGGCTGCGGTTCTCAAGGTCTTCTAGCTTATCGTGAATGTTTTCAATTTCTTGCTGCTGCAAAGACACTTGAGATGTAACATCATTCAGGCCCTCTGACAATGCATCACCACTTTCTTCAAGCGAATCCACTCTGGAGCCTAAATCTCCTATTTCCTGCTTAAGCTCCGCAAGGCTGTTAGTTACAGTATTCTGCAGGGTTTCCATTTTATCTAACAATTTCTCAAAATTAGTGGAAATGTCTTGCTTTGACATTAGATGTTTGAGATCAGCTTTTGTTATTGGAGCTTGATTATCTGCCTCAGTTTGTTGTCTGGTAACTGGGTCTCTCTCCTCATCTGACTGTGGAGATTGCTGTTCTGGGGATTTTTCACCCCTTGAGGATTTAAAGAACATTGAGGCTGATGTTTGTTTGCTTACAGGTGTAGCCTTTATGTTCCGTCTAGCTGCCATGATGTAATCTTTCATCTATTTGTTTAGGCCTCTTCCCAGTCTCAGCCGTTATGAACGCAATATGGTGACACTTAATTGTTTTCTGCCTTGCTTGCAAACTGTCTCCCACTGATCACTCAGAATTCTGGGTATCCACCATTAAAAACTATTCTGCTGTGTGGTCTGACTTTTCTCATCTTGTGTGTCTGCCAGGTCCCTTTACATATATGTCTTCTGCAAACTTTATATTTATCTCTGTAAGTTGCGTGCTAACAATCACTATTATGACGCTTTTACACTATGGCACATCATGACCCTTCAAGCAGGTTTAGGGAGAGTCTGTGGGTGTTAAATATGTTGTATAGCTATCTTTTAGCCGCTCAGCATACCTGCTTCTTTCTCCCCAGTTTTTGTGTGAGAGGCTCCGGTTGTCCCGTGCTCCGCCGTCAATCTCCTTCTAGCCTCATGCAGTCACCTTTTAAATGTATCTTACTCCTCACTTGCATGCTCCGGTGTCATCTGCGGAGCTGATTGAGTGACCACACACACCGATGCCCATCTCCCAGGAGAGAAGACCTTTCAGTCCTGCCACGAGGGATTTTTTCAAATATGGCCGCCGGCCTGCGGCTCTATAGCGCTCTGCAAGCCTGTCCTCTTTGTCGACCGATCTGTCGTGCTGTGTTACTTTGAAAGGCACACTGCTGATCCGGTCAGTCTCATAATACTTTCAGCCCTTTATAACAGCTACTATTAAGCCATAATCGCCTTTAATCCATATTATCTGCCCGGAGCTCGGCACTTATGCGACCATTCCAGTGCCTCTCAAGGCTCCGCCCCCCACACAATATGTTTAGAGAGCACACCATAGGTAGCAAGACACTAGGTTTCACAGGCACCTCTGTAACAGGGGATGATGTGTTATTCCTGGATAAGATGCAAACCTTATTGGGGGAGGTACCTGCAAAACCCAGAGATGCCATATTCGCACAAAAACAGTTGCAGGAGTTTACTGCCAGAGAGGTAGTGTGTGAGATGGTCCATAATGTTCTTGTACTCACGCCCATGAGACAGAACAAACTAGAGGCTGCATGGGAGGGGCCCTGCAATATATTCAATCAGTTGGGTAGAGCAACTAGTGTGTTACTTTCAAAAGGAGGGCATCCTGCTGCCAAAACTGCTAGGTGCAATCTGTCTGGCAATGGTGTTCTCACCGCAAGGGGAAGCTCCTTTTGATACGCATCGGGAGTGGCTCGTAGCCACCCCCTTTTGCTTCTCTTATCGGGGGAGGTGTCACAAATATCTCAGGATTCAGCTGCTAAGGAGTTAACTTTGTGTAGCTTGCACTCAAAACAGTTATTTGTTTTCAAGAAGAATTGTGTTTGTATTTTCTTTGAAGTGCCAGAACCCCCTAAATAGCCACCAAATGTTAGTGTGTATGCATTGGGTCATAAAGTCACTGAAAATCTTAGTCACAGAGATACACAGGATAAAGTTTATGGCTTAAGCTGTCAACAGAATGCCTGATGCAAAACAGGCTCTTCATTACAAAAACTGACCAGGTCACTGACAGGACATTGGTATATTATGTACATATGTGGGTTAAAAGTGTTATAACCTTAATGGCAGGTAAATATGACAACCTATGGCATATTTGGTATCATACCAAGTCTCTCAATAAACCTAAAAGGTTCTAGACATGTAAATATAGAAATGTATTACCTAGCAGAAATGATACTGGATTGTATAATTTCAGGCAAGAAATTAGTCTATTGAAGGTTGTAAAGACAGGGGGGTTTCTTAGCCCGCCCAGGAGGGTGTGGTTAAGCAACCTGATCTCTGAAAAGTAGGGTTTAAGAATCTTATTTTTTAACAATAAGATTGTCATTCTTACAAGGGGAGCTGCTGTACAGAAGTAAGGAGCCATCTTTTCCATGCCAGCCCCTGGCGCATATCTTGAAGACTAGGAAAGTATTCAATTCTGTTTTTCTCCTTTTTATTTTAAAATACTGTTTGCGTGTGTAATTTTATTTGTAACAACTTTTTATTAATAATGCATTGTGCATAATATTTTTGGCATAATAAATAATTCCTTTATTAAGTTTGGCCTTTGTCTAATAATTGAACCACGTTACTGAAAGAGACTGGAATATTAGAACTGTATAATTTTAGGTTATTTTCTGCTAAATTGTATTTCTAGAGTTAATGTGTAAAGTCTGGGGTTTTCCTTAAGATTTTCCCTTTAATAAATTTTAAGTGGTGGCAGCATTTGAGCTATAGGATTTATAGTTTATTGTGGGTGGCATTGGAAAGGGAGTGTTGGGCATTTCTCTTACGTCTAGTACAGATTAAGGGAGTGCGAATTAACTCTTGCAACCACTAAACTGAATCACAAGCTTGCCTGGTGTGGCTAGATTGTGACCTATAGGTGACAGAAAAGGGGGCTGAAAACCCTTTCTGTGCCAAATAAGTGACTGTTGCAGGGTTGGATAACCTTGGTTCGTCACAGATACATAAGGACTCAGAACCGGCCGTACAAGTGCCATAAGGGAGTGCAGGGGTAAGCTGAAGGTTTATATATATATATATATATATATATATATATATACACATATATACACACAGACACACACACACCAAGAGTCTGAAACGCAAATTACCTGCGCGGCACTGAACAAGTTTTCTTCTCTCATGGGGGCTGCTAGCAAAATTTCAAACTTCAAAATTTCAAAGTGAACTATAAACAGTACTAGTAAGTGCTTGCTTACCATGCAATCTTTAAGGAACTGTCCTTCAGTAAATGGCTTCCCTGCTTTTACAACCTGCTCACTCACCACATAGCTAGACTCAACTTCTGACTTCTGCATAACATTCCTTTTTTGCACGCTTGAAGAGATTTTGCTGCATGTACAGGCTTACAGGCTTTTCTGAAGTTGGGCAATTTGCCTCTCCCTTTCTTCTGCCTCATACTTTGCATACTGATCAGCTTGTTTAGTAGTATAATGCCACTTAAAGGGATACTGAACCCAATTTTTTTTCTTTCATGATTCAAATAGAGCATGCAATTTTAAGCAACTTTATAATTTACTCCTATTAGCAATTTTTCTTCGTTCTCTTTGTATCTTTATTTAAAAAAGCAGGAATGTAAGCTTACAAGCAGGCCCATCTTTGGTTCAGCATCTGGGTAGTGCTTGCTGATTGGTGGCTAAATATAGACACCAATCTGCAAGTGCTACCCAGGTGCTGAACCAAAGATGGGTCGGCTCATAAAATTAAATTCATGCTTATTCAAATAAAGATACCAAGAGAACAAAGAAAACCTGATAATAAGAGTAAATTATAAAGTTACTTAAAATTGCATGCTCCATTTGAGTAATGAAAGCAAACAATTGGGTTTAGTATCCCTTTAAGGTTATAATATTTAAGAACAGCAACTCTTTAATTGCAGATTAGGCAAGTAGCAGTCTTTTTAAACTCCACAAAAAAAATCCCTTGTCTCTTGACATTTTTTCTGCTCAACATCAATTTTTCTTTTAGGTTTAAAACCTGACATTATGGAGTATTACAGGGTCATAGAAGGTTGTCGTAATTTGCTGTTTTTCACCTCATCTCTTGACAGCACTTTGTACAATGCAAGCTAAGGAGATAATTTAAAAAAAATAACATTGATATTGAATCCGTTAAAAAAAAAATTCCTAGTAGTCCAGTGGGGGAGCAATTGCTCTGTACTTTTGACTGGTACAGACCATAGTAATCGCTCCTTCTGCCCGCGCTCGGTGATGGGAATCAAAGCACAAGTTAAGTTCTGACTCATGCTGAGTGCCAGCACCGTACATTAAAAGTAAACTACTGGTGCGCCCTAAGGCCTTAAGGTAGCACAGGCTCTGGCCAAGTCCAGGTGCCGTGCCCACCAGCAAGTTTTCCGGTATCTTGGTGGGCCAGTCCTGTCATGTAACCGGTTTGTGGGCTGGTACTTTGAGACCCCTGTCTTAGATAATCTCGCCTGAACAGAGAGCTTTAGATCATTGGGGCCACATAAATTAGAGAGATCTCACAGTGCTGGAGAGTTCTGCCCTTTTTCTTTGAGCATTCTGTGAGTTCAGCCCCTGTGAAGTCTGCACTACAATTTCTCTCAAAGCAGGAGAATCTTTGATCATCAGGCCCTAAGGTGAGCTCAGGAGCGTGAACATGTATTTAGCCATTTGGCAGCAGTGTTTGCAACTATGTATACAATTACTATAAACATTTTTGCAAACACTGCTGCCATAAACTGCTAAGAAGCATATGCACGATCTTAAGACAACCTGGCTTTACACTTCAACAATGGATACAGAAAGAACAAAGCTACTTTGGGTAAAGGTGTAACTTAGCGTCCCAAATTCCAGTGCACGGTTGGAAGGTACCACATCCCGCCGTGTGGTGGTGGGGGCATGGATAGGTTCCCAGAGGCGGTTGCAGTGCCTGGGAACCATATTGGAACAGAACGTATTGGCGCCCGGGAACAATATTGAAAAGGGCGATCAACTCCACAATTACCTTAAAATGTTATATTTTTACTGTGGGAATTACTTCAGAAAGTAGAAATATACACTTTACCATGGGAATTACTTCAGAAAGGTAATGTGGGGGGCATGGATAGGTTCCCAGTGGAAGTTGTGGCGCCTGGGGCAGATATTGGAACAGCTTGATCTTTTCCAATATCGTTGAACCTATTCATGGTCCCAAACCTCCAACGGTGGGATGTGGTACCGCTGGAATTTGAGATGCTAAACTGCCTTTACCCAAATTTGATAATAGTAGTCAAAGTTGTTTAAAACTGTATGTTTTATTTAATGTTACATTTTGACTTTACTGTCCCTTTAAACGCACAGTAAAATAACAGCGTTAAATATATATTTAACTAGCAACCAAAATCATATATAAGCATTGCCACTCTTTTAATCTCTTTATGTAGACTGAACATACTAAGCTACGTTTGCTATCGTATGCCATATTAAATGTGACCCATCCTCCCAAATTAAACATGGCTACCGCGAATCGTTACGTTCTTTGCGTTCAAGCGTCACGTGGGCCTTGCACGTTTCTTCGCGGAAGACCTGGCGCTTGCGTACACGTGACCGTCTCATCCGGGTCTTTGCGTTCTTTCACACTCGGCCCAACATGGCAGCTTCAGGTGAGTGTGTAAGGAGGACTTGGTGTAAAACCCCAAACCGGCTTTACCGGCGCTCGCCTGGCTTTATTTTGTTTACGTTTTGCGTCCAGTTGGTGACGTGGCTCCTCGCGTACTTATCCAGACGCTCCATATAATATATATGGCGCGGCGAGTTGTATTATGGATGCCGTATAATCCTCGGGCTAGCTGAGGCCGCACCCTGTCTGTATGCACATTACACACTGATGCAATCTAAGCACATGTTGTTCTCGTTTTAAGAAATCCTTGCCGTTGTAATGCCCTTTATATGCATTATTCTAAATTATATGGTGCAGTAAAACAGCTGATTCAATTCTGTGCCCTTAGTTTAGCCTTCCAACCTTGTGCCCCTTAACGTGTTACTAAAGTGGGTTTGTGTCACGTTGCTCTCGACCTATTTAATTCTTCCTGCTTGTATCATGTTGTATGTACAAATGTTCAGTGTTTTGTGCCTTGTTAAAACAGCTGCTAATATTCCGTACCCTTAGCTCGGGTTTCTAGCTTTGCATAATTCAGCTAAATTGCTTAATGTTTTTATATTAAGTTGCGGGTTGTAAGTGGTTAACATTGGTGGGAAATTGGTAAGATGAGCATTATTACGTTCAGTGCTAAATGTTACCGAGCCCTGTAACACGTGGCCCGCATGGTAGCTATTCTTCGCCACTTTCTCCATCTTTTTTGCCATTATAAGGTCTGTGACCAAGGAAGGTCGGAGGGCTAATACATTAACAGGCCAGTAGCTGAGGTTTGTAGTTCTTATTTTCCTGAACGCTAGAAAGTTCACTATCCGCCCATGAGAGTAAGGGGCTGGACATTAGGGACACGTCAGCAGCCAAGGGGCAGTGTGGACATTACTCACTCCAATGTGATGGAATATCATATGTTTTAATAGCCATGCTATCTTTACATATGATTTATTTGTATATATCAACAGTGCCTGACAATTCAAACCCAAATGCAATAAACACTGTAACTATATACTGTAAGTTAAAATACCATGTAGTGTGGGAACAAGACATACTGTATAAGGAAGTCATATAGAATCTTAACTGAGACACTATTAGAGCAGTCTCTTTATAACATAACAGCCAAGGGCTCGAATTTTCAAACCAAAGGATACAATCTGAAACATATACAATGGAAGCCTCATAATATAATGGTTGTTAATTTAGTGAGTTTAAAAACTGATACAGTTGGAGACATCCTAAGAAAGTATCATAATGTAATACATAGTTGTGAGTTTGCAAACCTAAGGATACAGTTTGAGACATAATAAGGAAGCCTCATAATCTGACACATAGTTGTGAATTTAGAGACAAAGCTATTGCATTGTTACTTTCACAGTTTACCCATCATTTGTAAGAGCAAAATATTGTTGATCTTTTGTCAATCAGTGGCTGATTCCTCTAGGTTAGTTATTTGGCTTCTTGTATTTGCTGTTTAAAATCTTATTGGGCTATTGATGTTTGTGCATACTCAGATAATGTTTGTATAAATGTATTCATTTGGATGCATTCAGGATATCTATTTCTGACAATGTCCATGGCGTTGCTTTTGTAAGTTTACTATCAGGCTGTGATATTTACTCTATTAAGATGCACAGATGTAATATGGGGTGTATTAAATGGACAGTCTACACTAAAAAATGTTATTGTTTAAAAAGATAAATTTTGCCTTTACTACCCATTCCCCAGCTTTGCACAACCAACGTTGTTATAATAATATACTTTGTAACATTTAAACCTCTAAACTTCTGCCTGTTTCTAAGCCACTAAAGACAGCCTCTTATCACATGCTTTTTTATTGCTTTTCACAACAGGAGACTGCTAGTTCATGTGAGCCATATAGATAACACTGTGTTCACGCCTGTCAAGTTATTTAAGAGTTAGCACAACACAGCACTAATTGGCTAAAATGCAAGTCAATAGATAATAAATGAAGTCATGTGATCAGTGGGCTGTCAGAATATTCTTAGATGCAAGGTAATCAGAGGTAAAAGGTATATTAATATAACTGTTGGTTATGCAAAACTGGGGAATGGGTAAAAAAGGGATTATCTATCTTTTAAAACAATACAAATTCTATTGTAGACTGTCCATTTAAAATGCTAATACAAAAAATAAACTTGTCACCTCCATTAAATGAAATAGAGCACTGTAGTAACATGTGAGTTGCACTAAAGCGAGTTAAAGGGATAAAGGTCAAAATTGAAATGTGCATGGGTACGTACATTTCAGCTCTAAAAAGAATAATTTTTCCAATATACTTCCATTAGCAGAAATGCTTCTAGTAAAAGTTCTTACTGTTTTCAGTAGCATTAGCACAAATCCTGTGAGGACCTGTTCACCAGTACATCACAGAGGCAGAAGTGGCTTGTATGACACAAATTAAAGGACCACTAAATACGGTAGAATTGCATAATTAACAACACATGCATACTAAAAAGACAAGGCAATGACACCTACTCCTGAATTTTAAATAAGCAATTGATTATTTTTTTTCTGGCAAATTAAAAAAAAATTCTCCTGTTTTCCAGCCCCTTGTATCATGTGACAGATATCAGCCAATCACAGCGTATACCCTGTGAGTTTGTGCACATGCCCAGTAGGAGCTTGTTCCCCAGAAAGTGTGCATATAAAAAGACTGTGCAAAAATTTGATAATGAAAGTATATTGGAAAGTGTCTTAAAACTGCATGTTCTATCTGAATCATAAGTTTATTTTGACTTGAGTGTCCATTTAAAGGGATAGTAAACTTACAAAATGTTATATAATTCTGCACATAGGGGTCGATTTATCAAGTGGTGGCGTACAGGAGCATACATAAGCGCCCCTGTCTGCCGCAGCTCTCCTCTCGCTGGCTGAATTCCGATGCCGGAATTCAGCATTGCACAAGAACGCAATTTTGTGCTCTTGTGCAACGCCGCATGCCCGCACATAGCCAATCACGTGCAGGAAGATTGAAATTTGCCACCTAAGAGGTGGCGAGAGGTTAGGGAAGCGGTGGTCTAATGAACGCTGCTTGTTAAATACGGACTGCAGGTTTTCTTGTGAGAACCTGCAGTCATAGGGGGTCGAAGGCTGGCAAAAGCTTTTGATAAATTGACCCCATAGTGCAGAATTATATAACATTATCTTAGCGACAGCATTCTAAATCAAAAGCATTGCAAGAGTTTTGCTTTCAAAGTTGGACTTACATGGTCTCCGCTACAGGCTCTACTGAGCGGGTCTTGTTTTTCAAAAGAACCTTGTAGGCATGCTGTCTAGTTACAGTGCACCCAATCGCACCATTGAAGTGAATGCAGCTCGATCTAGTAGCGGGAGCTAGCTACATTCACTTCAATGGCGCAATGTCACTAGACAGAGCTATATCCAAGGGGAAACGCTATCTTCTCACTCTTAGTGGTGTGTGCAGAATTAAATATAAAGACTATTGGTAATTTAGTGTTGTCATCTGATCTGCTCCCTATTCAGGGAACTAAGAGCTCCTGGCTAACCCATGTTTGTGTGGGAGGAACAAATGTAGACCTTGTGACTGCCATTCTTTCTAAATAATTTAAATCATAAGTCACACAAGAGTCTTTTGATATCAGACACTGTCTTAATTGTAATTGAACCTATGTTTATGTCATTACCTGCATTCTGTGTAATTGGCAATATGTTGGACAAACGACACGCAACGTGGGGTCAAGGATTAGAGAGCCTTTCTCCACTTTTACAGTGGGGAAATCCACTACTCCACTTGTCCAGCATGTACCTCAATAAGAGCTTGGACTCTTTCAGATGGCAGGTAATAGATATAGTTATACTTCCTAAAAGAGGGGGAGATAAAAACAAGATTCTGAGTAACAACAAAATGTATTGGATCTTTAGGCTTGACACACGTGTCCCACTAGGTTTCAACTCTGAATTTGATTTTATAAACCGCTGGCAAAGTTGAATGTTCTCCACTCAAGTGTATTCTGTAATTTTATTGAGTTATAGGTAATAAACATGGTCTTTTTTAGTGAAGTATGATCACAATTTATATAAGCTGATTACTTTGAATTCTGTATTGTAAAATATTGTGTATAATTCTTAATTTATAGCTCTGCTGTCTATACTGGCTAGGTGTAAAATACGCTAGTAGGTATAAAATTATGTTGGCAAACTGTTCTTATTACAACCTCTCTAGCATAGTGGTTAGCACTATCGCCAGTGGTGCCATAGATCTAGGTTCAATACCCAA
Source organism: Bombina bombina (assembly GCF_027579735.1). Lineage (NCBI taxonomy): Eukaryota > Metazoa > Chordata > Amphibia > Anura > Bombinatoridae > Bombina > Bombina bombina. Next base: position 1,063,548,848 of record NC_069501.1, on the reverse strand, counting down.
TAGGTGCTAGTCTGAGTTTAGTTTTTTAACTAAGTAATTATTAAAGGAAGATTACCTTTATTATGATTAAAGTTAATATAAATGAATTAATATATATTATATACAGGTGATGATGAAGCGTTCTTTGTAAGGAATTTCTCCGTAATACATGAGCAGTGTGTATAACACCAGTATGAGCTAAAACTTTATAAATATCATTTTAGAGTATTATGTTTAACGTATTATGTGTAACTGTGTTTCTTCTGTTATGTGTGATCAGTCCACGGGTCATCATTACTTCTGGGATATAACTCCTCCCCAACAGGAAATGCAAGAGGATTCACCCAGCAGAGCTGATATAGCTCCTCCCCTCTACGTCAGTCCCAGTCATTCTCTTGCACCCAACGACTAGATAGGATGTGTGAGAGGACTATGGTGATTATACTTAGTTTTTATGACTTCAATCAAAAGTTTGTTATTTTATAATAGCACCGGAGCGTGTTATTACTTCTCTGGCAGACTTTGAGGAAGAATCTACCAGAGTTTTTACTATGATTTTAACCGGAGTAGTTAAGATCATATTGCTGTTCTCGGCCATCTGAGGGAGGTAAAAGCTTCAGATCAGGGGACAGGGGCAGATGAATCTGCATTGAGGTATGTAGCAGTTTTTATTTTCTGAATGGAATTGATGAGAAAATCCTGCTATACCGTTATAATGACATGTATGTATACACTTCAGTATTCTGGGAATGGTACTTCACCGGAACTACTTTGTTAAAGGTCACTAATCTTTTTAATAAGTATTATATCATGTTAAACGTTTTTGCTGGAATGTAGAATCGTTTACACTGCTGAGGTACTGAGTAAATAAATGTTTGGGCTTTATTTTCCACTTGGCAGTAGTTTATTTTGAATTGTGACAGTTTCGTTTCTCTTCACTGCTGTGTGTGAGAGGGAGGGGCCGTTTTTGGCGCTCTTTGCTACGCATCAACAATTTCCAGTCAGCTATTATTTTTCCTGCATGATCCGGTTCATCTCTGACAGATCTCAGGGGTCTTCAAACTTCTTGAAGGGAGGTACATTCTCTCAGCAGAGCTGTGAGAATTTTTTATATTGACTGTGGATAAAGACGTTACTCAATAATTTTTATGTCAAATTTAGTTATGTTATCTTACTAATGGGAACAAAACCTTTGCTAAAAGTTGTGTTGTTTTAAAGTTGATGCTATAACTGTTCTCAGTTTTTTATCTCAACTGTCATTTAATCATTTAATCGTTTAAGTACCTCTTTGAGGCACAGTACGTTTTTGCTAAAAAAGATTATAACCAGGTTGCAAGTTATTGCTAGTGTGTTAAACATGTCTGACTCAGAGGATATCTGTGTCATTTGTTCCAATGCCAAGGTGGAGCCCAATAGAAATTTATGTACTAACTGTATTGATGCTACTTTAAATAAAAGTCAATCTGTACAATGTGAACAAATTTCACCAATCTGCGAGGGGAGAGTTATGCCGACTAACTCGCCTCACGCGACAGTACCTGCATCTCCCGCCCGGGAGGTGCGTGATATTATGGCGCCTAGTACATCTGGGCGGCCATTGCAGATAACATTACAAGATATGGCTACTGTTATGACTGAAGTTTTGTCTAAATTACCTGAGCTAAGAGGCAAGCGTGATCACTCTGGGGTGAGAACAGAGTGCGCTGACAATACTAGGGCCATGTCTGATACTGCGTCACAGCTTGCAGAGCATGAGGACGGAGAGCTTCATTCTGTGGGTGACGGTTCTGATCCAAACAGATTGGATTCAGATATTTCAAATTTTAAATTTAAATTGGAGAACCTCCGTGTATTACTAGGGGAGGTCTTAGCAGCTCTCAATGATTGTAACACCGTTGCAATACCAGAGAAACTATGTAGGTTGGATAAATACTTTGCGGTACCGGCGAGTACTGACGTTTTTCCTATACCTAAGAGATTAACTGAAATTGTTACTAAGGAGTGGGATAGACCCGGTGTGCCGTTCTCACCCCCTCCAATATTTAGAAAGATGTTTCCAATAGACGCCACCACTCGGGACTTATGGCAAACGGTCCCTAAGGTGGAGGGAGCAGTTTCTACTCTAGCTAAGCGTACCACTATCCCGGTGGAGGATAGCTGTGCCTTTTCAGATCCAATGGATAAAAAATTGGAGGGTTACCTTAAGAAAATGTTTGTTCAACAAGGTTTTATTTTGCAACCCCTTGCATGTATCGCGCCGATTACGGCTGCGGCAGCATTTTGGATTGAGTCTCTGGAAGAGAACCTTAGTTCATATACGCTAGACGACATTATGGACAGGCTTAGAGTCCTTAAACTAGCTAATTCATTCATTTCGGAGGCCGTAGTACATTTAACCAAACTTACGGCTAAGAACTCAGGATTCGCCATACAGGCACGTAGGGCACTGTGGCTAAAATCCTGGTCAGCTGATGTTACTTCTAAGTCCAAATTACTTAATATACCTTTCAAGGGGCAGTCCTTATTTGGGCCCGGTTTGAAAGAAATTATCGCTGACATTACAGGAGGTAAGGGCCACGCCCTACCTCAAGACAAAGCCAAAGCTAAGGCTAGACAGTCTAATTTTCGTCCCTTTCGGAATTTCAAAACAGGAGCAGCATCAACCTAAAACAGGAAGGAGCTGTTGCTCGTTACAGGCAAGGCTGGAAGCCCAACCAGTCCTGGAACAAGGGCAAACAGGCCAGGAAACCTGCTGCTGCCCCAAAGACAGCATGAACCGAGAGCCCCCGATCCGGGACCGGATCTAGTGGGGGGCAGACTTTCTCTCTTCGCCCAGGCCTGGGCAAGAGATGTTCAGGATCCCTGGGCGCTAGAGATCATATCTCAGGGATACCTTCTAGACTTCAAATTATCTCCCCCAAGAGGGAGATTTCATCTGTCAAGATTGTCAACAAACCAGATAAAGAAGGAAGCGTTTCTACGCTGTGTACAAGATCTGTTATTAATGGGAGTGATCCATCCGGTTCCGCGGTCGGAACAAGGACAAGGGTTCTACTCAAACCTGTTTGTGGTTCCCAAAAAAGAGGGAACCTTCAGACCAATCTTAGATTTAAAGATTCTAAACAAATTCCTAAGAGTTCCATCGTTCAAAATGGAAACTATTCGGACAATCTTGCCCATGATCCAAAAGGGTCAGTACATGACCACAGTAGATTTAAAAGATGCTTACCTTCACATACCGATCCACAAAGATCATCACCGGTATCTACGGTTTGCCTTCCTAGACAGGCACTACCAGTTTGTAGCTCTTCCATTCGGATTGGCTACGGCCCCAAGAATCTTCACAAAGATTCTAGGTGCCCTCCTGGCGGTACTAAGACCGCGAGGGATTTCGGTAGCTCCGTATCTAGACGACATTCTAATACAGGCTTCAAGCTTTCAAACTGCCAAGTCTCATACAGAGTTAGTTCTGGCATTTCTAAGGTCGCATGGATGGAAAGTGAACGAAAAGAAGAGTTCTCTTTTTCCTCTCACAAGAGTTCCATTCTTGGGGACTCTTATAGATTCTGTAGAAATGAAGATTTACCTGACAGAGGACAGGTTAACAAAACTTCAAGATGCATGCCGTGTCCTTCATTCCATTCAACACCCGTCAGTAGCTCAATGCATGGAGGTGATCGGCTTAATGGTAGCGGCAATGGACATAGTACCTTTTGCACGCCTACACCTCAGACCGCTGCAATTATGCATGCTAAGTCAGTGGAATGGGGATTACTCAGATTTGTCCCCTACTCTGAATCTGAATCAAGAGACCAGAAATTCTCTTCTATGGTGGCTTCATCGGCCACACCTGTCCAGGGGGATGCCATTCAGCAGGCCAGACTGGACAATTGTAACAACAGACGCCAGCCTACTAGGTTGGGGCGCTGTCTGGAATTCTCTGAAGGCTCAGGGATTATGGAATCAGGAGGAGAGTCTCCTTCCAATAAACATTCTGGAATTGAGAGCAGTTCTCAATGCCCTTCTGGCTTGGCCCCAATTAACGACTCGGGGGTTCATCAGGTTTCAGTCGGACAATATCACGACTGTAGCTTACATCAACCATCAGGGAGGGACAAAAAGCTCCCTAGCAATGATGGAAGTATCAAAGATAATTCGATGGGCAGAGTCTCACTCTTGCCACCTGTCAGCAATCCACATCCCGGGAGTGGAGAACTGGGAGGCGGATTTCTTGAGTCGCCAGACTTTTCATCCGGGGGAGTGGGAACTTCATCCGGAGGTCTTTGCCCAAATACTTCGACGTTGGGGCAAACCAGAGATAGATCTCATGGCGTCTCGCCAGAACGCCAAACTTCCTCACTACGGGTCCAGATCCAGGGATCCGGGTGCGGTTCTGATAGATGCCTTGACAGCACCTTGGAACTTCGGGATGGCTTATGTGTTTCCACCCTTCCCGCTGCTTCCTCGATTGATTGCCAAAATCAAACAGGAGAGAGCATCAGTGATTCTAATAGCACCTGCATGGCCACGCAGGACTTGGTATGCAGATCTAGTGGACATGTCATCCTGTCCACCTTGGTCTCTACCTCTAAGACAGGACCTTCTGATACAGGGTCCGTTCAAACATCAAAATCTAACTTCTCTGAAACTGACTGCTTGGAAATTGAACGCTTGATTTTATCAAAACGTGGTTTTTCTGAGTCGGTTATTGATACCCTGATACAGGCTAGGAAGCCTGTTACCAGAAAGATTTACCATAAAATATGGCGTAAATACCTATACTGGTGTGAATCCAAACGTTACTCCTGGAGTAAGGTTAGGATCTCTAGGATCTTGTCCTTTCTACAAGAGGGCTTAGAAAAGGGTTTATCGGCTAGTTCATTAAAGGGACAGATTTCAGCTCTGTCCATCTTGTTACACAGGCGTCTGTCAGAAAATCCAGACGTCCAGGCCTTTTGTCAGGCTTTAGCTAGGATCAAGCCTGTGTTTAAAGCTGTTGCTCCACCATGGAGTTTAAACTTAGTTCTTAACGTTTTACAGGGGGTTCCGTTTGAACCCCTTCATTCCATTGATATAAAATTGTTATCTTGGAAAGTTCTGTTTTTAATGGCTATTTCCTCGGCTCGAAGAGTCTCTGAGTTATCAGCATTACATTGTGATTCTCCTTATCTGATTTTTCACTCAGACAAGGTAGTTCTGCGTACTAAACCTGGGTTCTTACCTAAGGTAGTTACTAACAGGAATATCAATCAAGAGATTGTTGTTCCATCCTTGTGTCCAAATCCTTCTTCAAAGAAGGAACGTCTTCTACACAATCTGGATGTAGTTCGTGCCCTCAAGTTCTACTTGCAGGCAACTAAAGAGTTTCGTCAAACTTCTTCCCTGTTTGTCGTTTATTCTGGACAGAGGAGAGGTCAAAAAGCTTCTGCTACCTCTCTCTCTTTTTGGCTTCGTAACATAATACGTTTAGCCTATGAGACTGCTGGACAGCAGCCTCCTGAAAGAATTACAGCTCATTCCACTAGAGCTGTGGCTTCCACTTGGGCCTTTAAGAATGAGGCCTCTGTTGAACAGATTTGCAAGGCTGCAACTTGGTCTTCGCTTCATACTTTTTCCAAATTTTACAAATTTGACACTTTTGCTTCTTCGGAGGCTATTTTTGGGAGAAAGGTTCTTCAGGCAGTGGTTCCTTCTGTATAATGAGCCTGCCTATCCCTCCCGTCATCCGTGTACTTTTGCTTTGGTATTGGTATCCCAGAAGTAATGATGACCCGTGGACTGATCACACATAACAGAAGAAAACATAATTTATGCTTACCTGATAAATTCCTTTCTTCTGTTGTGTGATCAGTCCACGGCCCGCCCTGTTTTTAAGGCAGGTAAATATCTTTTAAATTATACTCCAGTCACCACTTCACCCTTGGTTACTCCTTTCTCGTTGATTCTTGGTCGAATGACTGGGACTGACGTAGAGGGGAGGAGCTATATCAGCTCTGCTGGGTGAATCCTCTTGCATTTCCTGTTGGGGAGGAGTTATATCCCAGAAGTAATGATGACCCGTGGACTGATCACACAACAGAAGAAAGGAATTTATCAGGTAAGCATAAATTATGTTTTTATAGCCACTGAGATCTATTATTCTTTTGGGCAGAATGTGTTTAAGTAGCTCACATTTAAGTCTCTGATATTGCTTACTATTATAGCATAATATGTAAAGTGTATATATCTATTATATGTAATATCCAATATTTAGATGTGAATTTTCCCTTTAAGGCTTTATACATGATTATTTCTCAGCTGTGTATTTTTTGTTCTTAACCAATAGCTGTTCAGGATGGGCTATAAGTAGTGTGTCTCACTTTTTAGACTAGCTATGATTACGGCTTTTTAGCTGAAAAGCATAAGCTTTTTCTATTGTCTTGCTGTTTTAACAAGCATGTGGATTATGGACTTTTAAACTTCTTTATATTTGAATAAATGCTAATTTTTATGTAAAGTTATTTGGATGTTGTTTTGCTTCTTTGTTTTTCACAGAATTAAATATCCCATAAAGCATAGTTGAAAAATATAGCAATGCACATTTATTATGTTGCCTTCATTTTAAGTAATTTGTCTCAGAAAAGTCTTTCCTACCCCGCCCCTAGAATGGTGGTGGAGATGCACAGAATGTTACTCATTTGCACGAGCATTAGCTGACAGAACTATTTCCTGCCACATAGTGCTCCAGATGCCTACCTAGGTTTCTCTTCAATAAACAATATAATGGGAACAAAGAACATTTGATAATAGAAGTAAATTGTGGGACTTGTCCTTATCTGCCAGTCAGCAAACCTTCCCACAGGATATTTTTTTAACTAGTTATTAAGCCTGATAGAAACATTTTGTGTTGAATGCCTATTTAAGTATGCTGCAGTTTTTTTAACTGTGCTACATGCTACAGTAATTGCTTAGACTGGAGGTTCTAGCCACAACTTTGGGGACAAGAGAAGAGTTTTTTAAAATGTACATTCCCTGGACTCTTCTCTAATTGCAAAGCTCTGCAAATTGTGCTAACAAAATGTAAAATTGTAAATATCAATTTTTAGCATTTCTTTTGCAATGTAGTGCTTTAATGTTGAGGTATACTATGAATATATCAAATCACCTTGAAAGGATATACAACACATGTAAATACAAAACTTGGTTGGTTTCAATTAATCAACCTACTAGCAGAGTGTCAAAGTATTCAGAATATATTTACACTTTGCTGCAGTTCTTTTCTATCATTCAAACAACAAAATGGTCCCAGATCAGGCTTTAAGTTGTATGTGGTTGTAACGCATTTACTGTATAATACCCACGTTCTGTATTGTCACTGTTATTGGTATATAGCAGTCAGTTGTGATTATAGAAGACCATTAGTGTTCTGGGTATCACTTACTTTAAGCATTGTTAGAAAAGCCATAGGATCCATCCTCACTTGTTCTGAAGTATTTAGGATCATAACAAGAAAGTATATAAGTGCAAGTGATCAAGCTTGTTAAAATTCATTTTAGAGGAGGAGATAGTGGTTTTACAAAATGAATAAGTTTGGATTTTTAAGCTGCAGACTTGCAGGCGGAAAGGTTTTGACATTGAGGGGAACATTATACATTTTTGGTGGAGATAATTGAAGTATGGTTTATTTTGTTTATACAGCTCCTTATACCTGGTTTAGTTAAACTGTGAGGTTTGATGAATGGATCCTCCTATTAAAGGTAGACTCGAAACTTGCCTATTTGATATACTCTGTTGTGACACATTTATGACATCCTAGTAAACAGTTGTATAAAAGATTGAGGGAATGAGTAATTTTGGGATGGGGAACCTTGGCCCTCCAGATGTTTCAGAGCTAAATTTCCCATGATGCTCAACTGGACTTCAGAGAGCCTAAGCATCATGGGTAATGTAGTTCTGAAACATCAGGAGTGCCAAGGTGCCCCAGCCCCAGTTAAAACACTATTGCACTATCTGTTTTTATGTCTTTTTATTTTTCAATAAAGTTTATTCAGTTTTTAGAGCTTGCTGGATTTTTAATATTAGCAGGGCACAAACCCCATTTTTTTTATTCAGACAGATCATACAATTTCTAATAACTTTCCAATTTACTTTTGTTATCAAATTGGCTTATTTCTCTTGATATCCTTTGTTGAAGGGGCAGCAGTACACTACTAGGGATCTATCTGAACACATCGGGCGAGCAAATGACAAGAAGCCTATCAACTTTCTCCACAGAAAAGTTTGCCAGCCGGTGGCATTATGTTGCCGGGTAGGGGCTGTGTTAGTAATACTTTTCTAATGTAACATTTTCTGCTTCCCAAAGCACAAACTATTTGAATAATTATGAGAATTTGTGCCATAACAATGAAAATCTGTAATATTATATAATTTTAGCTTAATGTTGGCTACATTTTTAACGAGGGGGGGGGGTCAGTAAAATCAGCTGGGTGGGTTCACTCATTAAATAGGTCACCGATCAGCAGCTAGCTCAGAGTAGTGCATTTCTGCTCCTGAGCCTACCTAGTTATTCATTCCAGAAAAAGCAACAAAGAGAAGGAAGCAAATTATAACATAGATGTAAATTGGAAAGTTGTTTTTCATTGCATACTCATGAAAGTTTAATTTTTACTTTACTGTCTCTTTAAATCATGGCTCGACAAACCCAGGAGCCAGGGAGCCTCTGGCTCCTAGAATTTTACCCCTGGTTCCTAACTTTTTGGATTATTCTTCGTACATCTATATACAAATACCTCTGGCTCCTAAATATTCTTACTGGTACCTTCATTTTAAACAGGTTTGTCAACCCCTGCTTTAAATGTTTAAATCCATGTTAATGTCCCTTTTTAAAGAAAATGTTCTCATGTTCCCTCCCAAGTACCTTGTGCAATGTTTCACTATAAATCCATGTGTAAATGCATGCATACTTGTTGCTAAGTAGCTTTATTCTGTGGCGAGCAGGGGGGTATTGCATTCACTCAGTATATTTATTGGGGTTATGCCTAGTCAGCAGTGTCTGGGTGTGTGTTGGTAAATGTTTGAGCAGTCAGCATGAAACCTAATAGGCTCTTGTCCATTTTTTTTGTGTGTGGCATTTATGTAAACACATATTTTCTATCTACTGCGTAACACAGTGTTATATATTTCATGCCATAGGGTTAATATGACACTTTTTCCGGTCCCTTCAATTTAACGCAAATTATATATTTGCTTTCAGACATGTTCAGGAACAACACATTTCAGATTAATGATACATAAATAAAATTAACAAGTTGGTCTGCACTGTATCTTGATGCTAGCTGACCCATTTTCTTTGAAATAACCAGTATATTTAATTCACTCTTAACTTTCTGAGTATGGACATAGCAATGCGTCAGTATCATGCCTTATAAATATTGATTCACTTGGCATATGACAAAGCTGTATCTAAAATGTTAATTTTCCATTGTTTCTAAATATTGACTTTTGAGTAAACACAGTAATAAAGAAGATAAGGAAGATTTTGTGTAAATAAATAGACAGATAAGATGAGGCATGCTCTCCCTACAAGAAGAGCCTATTGTATTGGGTTATGGTTTCCGTTAGCAGAAACGGTTATATACAAAATATACCTAAATAATTTTCCATACATTTTTAACTGCAGGGGGAATAACAAGTCATTAAAAACACATTGAGGAACCAATTTTACAGTTCACTGTTAAATGGGTTTTCAAATTACCAGTTGCTGAGTATAAAATGTTTAGGGAATTGTATTTTTGTATACCAAACGGCTAATTTTGCTCATTGATATCACAACCCATTAACTTGTAGGGAGATCAGATATAATTTTTTTACTCACAGAAATGCTTAACAATTTTATCTCTGTTTACCAAAGTCCAGTATTTGGAGAGAACAATAACAAATGAACATTAGTATGTATCACCTCTACTCCCCACTGGGAGTGTAATTTCTTCTGCTTGATCTCGTTTACTTAGCTTTTCTATAACCAGTGCCGTGTTCTCCCCAGGACCTTTTTTAATGGGGTTTTAAGCCAATATAAAGTTTATTTAATGTGCTTAAAAAGAAGATAAACAATTATGACAGTTTATAATTATACAGGATAAATGTTATATAAGAAACTTTTTTTTTCTTTTTGTTTCATGTAAATGTTTGTCAATGAGGAAAAATCTTTTATAAAAAGAATATTCAAAAAAGGTCAAATGAGCTCATTTGGTTTAAATGCTTTATTGCATAGATTTTCGCTAAATAAATTTGTTAAACTAGGCAATTCATTTGTGCCTTGACTAGCAGAAAATGTTATAACGTTTACAAAGCATTACACTGCTCCTACCCGGCTACTTCATAATGTCACCCAGCTGGCAATATTGTCTGTGGAGAGCATTGCAGTAGTTAATAAGTATTGAAATTCTGAGCATAAATCACACAAGAATGGGACATATTAAATAATGAAAGTATATTGCCAAGTTGTTTTACTATGCATAATTAACCCCTTAACGATACACTTCGTACAGGTTACGTCATACACAAACTGTACGTCGTCGGGTTTAAATCGGCTGGAATCGATCCTGATCGCTTCCAGCCGCTTTCAAGGTTTTGCCGTGATGCCTCGATATTGAGGCATCACTGCAATACCTTTTTGTTGCACACCGATGCAGAGAGGGCCTCTTTGCATCAGCCAGCAATGGTGCCGATCGTTGGTTGGTGGGAGCAGTTGCAGGGAGGTGGAGAAATGTCTGTCGGGTGCGCGCGGGAGGTGGGGGTGTGCGCGCCCGCAATCTGGCCGCATATTAAAAATGTAAGTGGTGGGTGGCAGAGGAGGGAGAAATAAATCTAAAAAGGGATCTTGGAGAGGAGGGTATGGGGGGGGGGGGCAGCTACACTACAGAAAAAGTGATTTTATTTTTAAAAAGGCCACATTTTATTATTACAGCTGCCAGTACCCAAAATGGTAGCGAATAGTTAGTGGGTTAGAGAGCTCTTTGGGGGCTAAGGGGGGATCAGGGAGGTTGGGGGCTAAGGGGGGATTCTACACATTTTTTTTTTTTTTAAAGTTTTCTTTATTAATATAAATCAAACAATAACAGTTGTAAAACAATAATACAGTTCAGGTCTCAGTTACTACACAAGCATTATATCATCAGTATCATTCTATTAATGCGAAACTGGGTATATATACAGAGTTGGTATTTTTAAACAGTTCGATGTTTAAGGCATTGTGAGTACATTACTTTTCCCAGCATACAAATATTCTTCCCATATAAACACAATAGAATAGTATTCTTCCAATTTATTCACTAAACCATAATAGTATTTCTCCAGGGATATAACGTTAAAGTTATGGAGTTTATCCATTCCTCTCTAGATGGAACATCAACACTTTTCCATCGTCTTGGATTTTTGAATATTTTTATTTTTTTAATAAAAAAAAACAAAACAAAAAAAAACTTATTTTAGTACTGGCAGACTTTTTGAACCCAAATTTTTTTCTTTCATGATTCAGATAGAGCATGCAACTTTCAAATGTATTCCTATTATCAATTTTTCTTTGTTCTCTTGGTATCTTTATTTGAAAAAGGCATATCGGCTCTTTTTTTTTTTTTTTTTTTTGTTTAGGCCTCTGGACAGCACTTTTTTTTATTGGTGGATGAATTTATCCACCAATCAGCAAGGACAACCCATGTTGTTCACCAAAAATGGTCCGGAATCTAAACTTACATTCTTGCATTTCAAATAAAGATACCAAGAGAATCAAGAAAATTTTATAATAGGAGTAAATTAGAAAGTTGCTTAAAATTTAATTCTCTATATGAATCGCAAAAAAAATTGGGTTCAGTGTCCCTTTAAGATGGCGGGACAATTGCGGGGTGGGGGAGGGAAGAGAGCTGTTTGGGAGGAATCAGGGGGTGGGGTGTGTCAGATGGAAGGCTGATCTCTACACTAAAGCTAAAATTAACCCTTCAAGCTCCCTACAAGCTACCTAATTAACCCTGTCACTGCTGGACATAATACAAGTGTGGTGTGCAGCGGCATTTAGCGGCCTTCTAATTACCAAAAAGCAACGCCAAAGCCTTATATGTCTGCTATTTCTGAACAAAGGGGATCCCAGAGAAGCATTTGCAACCATTTGTGCCATAATTGCACAAGCTATTTGTAAATACTTTCAGTGAGAAACCCAGTTAGTGAAAAAGTGAACGATTTTTTTTATTTCATCGCATTTGGCAGTGAAATGGTGCCATGAAATACATAAAAATGGGCCTAGATCAATACTTTGGGTTGTCTACTATACTACCCTAAAGCTAAAATTAACCCTACAAGCTACCTAATTAACCCCTTCACTGCTGGGCCTAATACAAATGTGGTGCGCAGCGGCATTTAGTGGCCTTCTAATTACCAAAAAGGAATGCCACAGTCATAAATATCTGCTATTTCTGAACAAAGGGGATCCCAGAGAAGCATTTACAAATATTTGTGACATAATTGCGCAAGCTGTTTGTAAATAATTTCAGTGAGAAACCTAAAGTTTGTGGAAAAGTGATTTTTTTTTTTTATTTGATCGCATTTGGCGGTGAAATGGTGGCATGAAATATACCAAAATGGGCCTAGATCAATACTTTGGGTTGTCTACTAAAAAAACATATATACATCTAAATGGTTATTCATGGATTCCTGACAGATATCAGTGTTCCAATGTAACTATAGCTAATTTTTAGGGAAAAAATGGTTTGGAAATAGCAAAGTGCTACTTTGTATTTATTGCCCTATAACTTGCAAAAAAAGCAAAGATCATGTAAACATTGGGTATTTCTAAACTCAGGACAAAATTTTAGAAACTATTTAGCATGGGTGTTTTTTGGTGGTTGTAGATGTGCCAAAAAATCAGAAAAGTCCCGAAATCTCCTCTGTAATTATACAAGTGCTGAAAACTGATATATAAAAGAAAAAACTTTATTAGGTATCCATAAAATTGTAGATGTGCAACAGATTTTTTCATCTCATTTTATAAAAAAAAATTGTTATAAGATATGATGAAAATAATGGTATCTTTTGAAAGTCTGTTTAATGGCGAGAAAACGGTATATAATTTGGGTACAGTAAATGAGTAAGAGGAAAATTACAGCTAAACACAAACACTGCGGAAATGTAAAAACAACCCTGGTCCTTAAGGGAAAGAAATTGATAAATGACCTTGTCCTTAAAGGGACAGTAAACCTAAAAAATGTTATATAATTCTGCACATAGTGCAGAATTATATAACATAATATTAGTGTTATCATTATAAAACCTTATATTCCCTTTGAATTTTTTTTAATAAGACAGTTTTTCAGACCCTCTCTCTGTGCTCTTCTGAGCGGGTCTGTTTTTATTACACAGCGCATCGGGCCAGCTGTATAGCCACAGCCCAGCCCGACCCGACTAAGTGCAGCTCGCTCCTGCTCTGTCGGAGCAGGAGCGAGCTGCACTTAGTGTTATGGTGCGGTCGGGCCGGGCTATGACTATACAGCTGGCCTGATGCGCTGTGTAATAAAAACAGACCCGCTCAGAAGAGCACAGAGAGAGGGTCTGAAAAACTGTCCTATTAAAAAAAATTCAAAGGGAATATAAGGTTTTATAATGATAACACTAATATAAAGTTATATAATTCTGCACTATGTGCAGAATTATATAACATTATTTTTTAGGTTTACTGACACTTTAAGGGGTTAAAGGGACACTGTACCCAAATTTTTTCTTTTGTGATTCAGATAGAGCATGCAACTTTCTAATTTACTTATATTATCAATTTTTCTTTGTTCTTTTGATATCTTTATTTGAAAAAGAAGGCATCTAAGATGAGGAGCCAGCAAATTTGTGGTTCACAACCATGGACAGCAATTGTTTATTGGTGCTGCCCAATCAGCAAGGACAACCCAGGTTGTTCACCAAAAATGGGCCGGCATCTAAACTTAAATTCTTGCTTTTCAAATAAACATACCAAGAGAATGAAGAAAATTTGATAATAGGAGTACATTAGAAAGTTGCTTCAAATTGCATGCTCTATCTGAATCACAAAAGAAAAAATTTGGGTACAGTGTCCCTTTAGGCCAGGGCTCGACAAACCCAGGAGCCTGGTAGCCACTGGCTCATAGAATTTTGCCCCTGGCTCCTAACTTTTTGGGTTATTCTCCATATGTCTATATACAAATCCAACGGTCTGGCTCCTAAAAATATGCCTGGCTCCTAAATATTCTTACTGGCTCCTAATTTTTTAACACATTTGTCAAGCACTGCTTTAAGCATTTTATATTACAACCTCAGTGTTTCCTGTCCTTTTAAGTAGACGTTCAGGCTGTAGATAATGCTCGGTCTATAAGTATATAAGCAAGTGTTGTGCGTAAACTCTGGAATATTTGTCATGGTTTTTATTTTTCTATTTTTTATTAAAAACGTTTAATATAGTTTTATATTCTATAGAAAAGTCCTTTTTGCATGAGATTTTTTTATTTATAGATAAGGGTAAATACTAACTTTATATAATGAAGCAGCTTGGAAAACATAATTGTCATAGGTGGAGAGGTTGGTTGAAAGCTTCTGGGGGCTTACTTGAGGCAGTGTTGCTGGGCAGGTCTTTATCTGTATTATTTAGGACACTGCTGTAAGCAGAGATATCCAGAGTAAACCACAAGATAATTTACATATTTTCAGTCCTTTTATTGTACATTCATCTTTTTCGCCATGAGAAAGCAGATGGTGTAATCTGACAATGCCAGGAGCAAGGGACTTTTAGTTCCTAGAATTTTACTTGTATGTTTCTCTATAGAAACCCTAGTCTGGTTAGTAAGATCTGTTTTGTTGGTCAATATTATTGTTGGCTCATAAAAAGCCATTAAAGGGACAGTTAACACCTTGAGATTTTTATATTATTATTATATTTTTTTTATAAAGCGCCAACATATTCCGCAGTGCTGTCCATGGGTAAAATTCATTTAAATAAAACAATAATATAAAACTTGTAAGACAGGACTAAATTTACAAATGCATTCAGGAGGAATTGAGGGTCCTATTCTAGAAGGGTAGGAGGTTGAGAAACAGGATGTGAGGACTGCAAGATTGAGAATGATAATGCAGAGTTAGATGAGGGAAATGTTGTTAGGTAAGTGAAATTAATTTATTGAGTTGGGTGGTAGGCTTCTCTAAACAAAGTTTTCAGGTAGCATTTAAAGGAAGAAAGATTAGGGCAAAGCCTGACCGCACAAGGGAGAGTGTTCCAGAGGGCAGGTGCTGCACGACAGAAGTCCTGCAGTCTAGCATGGGAAGAGGTGATAGTCGATGATGCAAGGAGCAGGTCATTGTTGGATCTAAATAGGCGGGCTGGAGTATACTAGTTTATTAGAGAGGATAGGTAGTGGGGAGCGGTGTTGGTGAGAGCTTTGTATGTAAGGGTGAGAATTTTGAATTTAATTCTGCTGTGAATGGGGAGCCAATGAAGGGACTCGCAGAGAGGTGCAGCAGATACATAGCGACAGGAAAGGTGGATCAGCCTGGCAGAGGCATTAGGATAGATTGAAGGGGGGAGAGGCGGGAAAGAGGAAGGCCAGTAAGTAGGTTATTTCAGTAGTCAAGTCGGGAAATAACAAGGGAGTGGATTATTTGCTTTGTGGTGTTAGCGCTCAGAAAAGGGTGAATCTTGGAAATATTGCGTAGGTGGTTGTGGCAGTATGTAGAAAGCAATTGGATGTGGGGGACAAAGGATAGATTTGACTCAAGTATAACTCTGAGGCAGCGGACTTGGGGTGATGCCGTCATACGAGATGGAGAAGTAAGAAGTCGGCGTAGAGCTTGAGTAGGGGGTTAGAAGGAGCTCAGTCTTGGACATGTTAATCTTTAGGTGGTGAGAGGCCATCCAGGAAGAAATACCAGATAAGCAGTCACTGACACGAGAAACAGAGTTAGAGAGAGCAGGGGTGGGAGAGGTAGATCTGGGTGTCATCAGCATAGAGGTGATATTTAAAGCCATAACTGTTAAGTTTACCCAGTGAAGATGTAATAAATGGAGAAGAGTAGAGGACACAGAACAGATCCTTGAGGTACTCCAACAGACAAAGGCATTGGAGAGGAGTCTCCGGCAAATTACACTGAAAAAGACCTGTGAGAAAGATAGGAGTGAATCCAAGAAAGAACAGAGGCCAAAAGAGCTAAGGGTTGGTAGGAGAAGGGGGTGGTCAACTGTGTTGAAGGCAGCTGAGAGGTCAAGTAAGATAAGTATAGAGTAGTGGCCAATATTTTTAGCAGAGAAGAAGATCGTTAGTAACCTTGGTAAGGGCAGTCTCAGTTGAGTGTTTGGGGCAGAATCAGATTGCAGGGGTTCAAGCCAGGAGTTGATAGACAGGAAGTGGGTTAGCAGTTATAAACTAGTTCTTCAAGGAGTTTTGATGTTAGTGGAAGCAGTTATATGGGGCGGTAGCTTTCAGGAGAATTAGGGAGTGTTTTTTGAGTATGGGAGTGACTTTTGCATGTTTGAAAGACGATGGGAATGAGCTGCTAGAGAGAGAGAGGTTGAAGATGTGAGTAAGGGCAGGAGTGAGTGTGGAAGACAGGGAGGGTATTAGATGGGAAGGGATAGGGTCGAGCAAACAGGTAGTGAGGCGTGAGGAAGATAGTAAAGAAGGAACTTAATTCTCAGTGGCTGGACGGAAGATGCAGAGGGAGTAACTGCGCCTGTTGTGATGTTGCTTCTGATAGTATGTTTTTTTTTTGTTTAAAAAGTAGTCTGCCAAGTCTTGAGCACTAAAGACAAACGGAGGGGGTGGAGCAGGTGGGTAGAGGAGAGAGTTAAAAGTGAATAGGAGTAGTTTAGGGTTTGAGGAAAGAATATATATGAGAGAAGTAGGTTTGCTTGGCTAAGTGAAGGGCAGAAGTGTATCAACAAAGAATAAACTTATAGTGTATGAAATCAGGTTCAGAGTGAGTTTTCCTGCCGACACCCTCAGCAGTACGGGAGCATTTTTGCAAATAGCGTGTTTGCTGAAAGTGCCAGAGGAGAGAGTTTTGTAATAGTGGGCTATAGCAAGATCAGGGCAGGTTATAGTGAAAGTGTGAGGGAGGAGATATTAAATGATTTTTGAAAATTGAAGCGGATCCCCAGCGTGTAGATTTCTACAGGGGCGGGATGGAGAAGCGGGTTTAGCTGTTCCATTAATATTATAGGTGACCAGGTGATGGTCTGAAATGGGGAAAAGGGCGACAGGTGAGGTCAGATATAGAGCAGAGGTAGGAAAATAACCAGATCGATGTAGTGTCCATCACGGTGAGTAGGGAATAGGGTGGATTGTGAGAGACCGAAGGAGGATGTGAGTGAAAGCAGTTTAGAGGCAGCAGGGGCAGATGGGTTGTTAATGGGAATGTTGAAGTCCCCAGGAATTAGGGTTGGTATATTTGTAGAGAGAAAATGAGGAAGCGAGGCGGCAAAGTTGTCAAGGAATTGTGAGGTTGGTCCAGGAGGGCGATAGATGACTGCCACTTTGAGGGAGAGGGGGTATGCATAATGAAACAACTTTGCAATATATTTTCATTTATTTATTTTGCCCTTTTTAAAATGTAGCTCTGAAAAATTCTAATCCTCAGAACATGAAATGCACACTGCTGACTTTTCAAGGCCAACTCTACTACATATCTGCCCTAATTGGCTTTATGAGTTAACTGCAAAGCAAGATGCAATATACTAACTTCATGACAGGGGCTAGCCTTGTCTCTGGACTAAAGCCCAGATTGGCTCCTTCAAATTCCCTTGTTCCCTACAGAGACTAAAAAGAAAAATTATATAGCCTGCAAATGCTGTAAATCAAATAGCTGGTTTAGGCCATTTGAATTATTTTGAGTACCTGGGTTGCACATTTTGCTTTTTGGCTTCTAGGGAGTGTGGGAAAGAACACTTTTTTTTTTTTTTTTTTTTTTTTTTTTTTTTTTACCCAAACACAAGATGTGTTTTAAAGTTCCTGCAAGTTTAGTATAAAGTTGTCAATTTCTGTGGTAAAATCTACATTGCACTGTATAATATGGTTGTGTTTTACTAATCTATAAACAAGAGAAACCAACAAATCTATCAGTCTTTAGTAGAAAAGTTATATCCATTAACTTAGCTGTAGACCAGTGTGTTTAGTATTGTTTTGATCTGTGTGCCTATTGCAGCAATCAACATTTAACAGATCAGCAAGTTTGTTGGTGCTGTTTATCTGGCACTAGGGTGCAATTTTTTGTCTCTGAGGCCTGTATTACACAGCAGACTCATTCAACCCAAGGGCTGCATTGTGACCCTCCAGTGTATTTATTCATTCCACCATTTTAACCCCTTAAAGGGACAGTCTAGTCAAAATGAAACTTTCATGATTCAGATAGGGCATACAAATTTAAACCACTTGCCAATTTAAGTTTATCATCAAATTTGCTTTGTTTTCTTGGTATTCTTTGTTGAAAGCTAAACCTATCTAGGCTTATATGCTAATTTCTTAGCCCTTGAAGGCCGCCTCTTATCTCAGTGCATGTTGACAGTTCTTTTACAGCTAGACAGCTTTAGTCCATGTATGCCAAATAGATAAACATTGTGCTTGCTCCCGTGGAGTTACCTATGAGTCAGCACTGATTGGCTAAAATGAATTTCTTTAAAAAAAACTGAAATAAGGGGGCAGTCTGCAGAGGCTTAGATACAAGGTAATCACAGAGGTGTTGGTTATTCAAAACTGGGGAATGGGTAATAAAGGGATTATCTATCTTTTTATACAATACACATTTTGGAGTAGAGTGTCCCTTTTAAAGACACAGCTTCAATTTGCTTGATTTGTACTTAAAGGACCACTCAATGCAGTAGAATTACATATCTAACAATTACATAATAAAAAGACAATGCAGTAGTACTTACTCTGAATTTCAAATAAGCAGCAGATTTTTTTTTTTTTTTTTTGCTGACATATCCTATTTTTTCTCCCATTTTCCGTCCCCTGTATCATGTGACAGACATCAGCCGATCAAAGATTAGTATAACGTATATCCGGTGAGCTTGTGCCCATGCTCAGTAGTATCTGGTTCCCCAGAAAGTATAAATATAAAGACTGTGCAAATATTTTTTATTTTTTTTTAAATACTTTATTTATGTAAAGGCATACAGTGAAAAGGTACATTTCAACCTTGTGTTACTTGGTCCTCGAAGGAGAACAACGAAAATTACAAAAGGTACAAAAAGCAAACAGTCTCAGCAAGAATTGCAGATCACATGAATAAGATCCTAAAATGACGGAGAAAACTTTACACATGGCAGCTGCCTCTGTACCTTTCAATTTACATTGTACCTGTATGCCCACAATTTTCAATCTTTATTACCTAAACTGATTGGCCCCCACACTCCAGACCCCCCGCAGCACCCACCTTTATGGGTTACAATGGAACTCCCTCCCTGCAACCCGTACACCTTTACTCAAGAGATTGGACAATGCAAGGGAAGGAATGATAAAGAGGGAATGCCAGGGAAAGGAAACCAGCCAGGGAAAGCCCAAGGGAGAGAGAACGGAGGGAGTAGAAGTGAGTAGTGCCCCGGTAGGGCCAGAGCGCAGGGACCACTAAAACAACCATCTACTAACAGCATAAGTTATTCTAACTCAATAGGCACTTCACGTTGGCCAATCGACCTTAAAGTGCGGGTCCCCAAGGTACCATCACTCGGTTATGTAAACTCGCCCCATGTCCTACCGTTGGTGGAGTCCTACTGCCCATCAAAGTTAAGTAACCATTCCCCCTCGCAGCCGAGCCTCCAGGATATAGTCTGTGTTTCTAAGCGGGTACAATATTTGGATTTGTTGGGATTGGTTGTGTTTTTATGTACGCTTCCCATTTTCTCATGAAATGTGTGGTCCTACCCTGAAGATCCCCCAGAGCATCCGCCTGCTCATATACCATCTACTGATGAATTTCTCTTTTAAGGTGAATATGGGTAGGGGGAGTCGCCCTTCAACCAGTATTTGAGTATGTTTCCTAGCCTGTAAGATGACATTGTGGATGAGTACCTTAACAATTAGGGGTATATCTTGGAAGTCTAGAAACACTATAATTTGGGGTGTAGGAGTCAAGTGGATATTATACACTGTGTTAAACCAATAAGTTAGCATACCCCAAAATCTGTACAGCCTGGGGCAGGACCCGATCATATGGATTAGGTCTGCTTCTGGTGCGGCACATTTCAGGGCACTTGCCCTCTGAATTCGGGTCCCAGATTTTATAGAGCCTAGGTGCGATATATGCATTGTTTAGCAACTTGGCACGTGCCTCCCTAATATCCGACGCAAGAGAAGCTTGTCTAACCTTTTGAATACTTTGTTGAAGTAGTATGGGTGATACTTCAGTGTGTCTGACCACTTGTCACTAATTTGTTTTAATGAGATTTCGTTATCCCTTAGTCTGAGTAGTTTGTAGGTGGGTGAGATGGAGGTAACCCCATGCTGAAATGAATTACATATTGAGTAGAGAAGGTTGTCTACCCCAGGCATTTCCCCCGCCATTTGTAAAGATCCTAAATAGTGTTTAATTTGCAAATATGTAAAGTGATGTGTACGCAAGAAATTATGTTTCTCCAACATTGGTGTGTCCGGTCCACGGCGTCATCCTTACTTGTGGGAATATCTCTTCCCCAACAGGAAATGGCAAAGAGTCCCAGCAAAGCTGGCCATATAGTCCCTCCTAGGCTCCGCCCACCCCAGTCATTCTCTTTGCCATTGCACAGGCAACATCTCCACGGAGATGGTTAAGAGTATGTGGTGTTTAGTTGTAGTTTTTTTTTATTCTACTATCAAGAGTTTATTTTAAAATAGTGCTGGTATGTACTATTTACTCTGAAACAGAAAAAGATGAAGATTTCTGTTTGTGAGAGGAAGATGATTTTAGCAGACAGTAACTAAAATCGATTGCTGTTTCCACATAGGACTGTTTAGATGAAGTAACTTCAGTTGGGGGAAACAGTTAGCAGACTTTTCTGCTTAAGGTATGACTAGCCATATTTCTAACAAGACTGTGTAATGCTGGAAGGCTGTCATTTCCCCTCATGGGGACCGGTAAGCCATTTTCTTAGTCTCAAACAGAATAAAGGGCTTAATATGGGCTATAAAACTGGTAGACACTTTTATGGGCTAAATCGATTGCTTTATTTGGACATTTTATAGATGTTTATGCTGATAATTCACACTTATAAACTTGGGGAACGTTTTTAACGTCAGGCACTGTTAGACACCTTTCTTCTGTTATGTGTGATCAGTCCACGGGTCATCATTACTTCTGGGATATAACTCCTCCCCAACAGGAAATGCAAGAGGATTCACCCAGCAGAGCTGCATATAGCTCCTCCCCTCTACGTCAGTCCCAGTCATTCTCTTGCACCCAACGACTAGATAGGATGTGTGAGAGGACTATGGTGATTATACTTAGTTTTTATGTCTTCAATCAAAAGTTTGTTATTTTATAATAGCACCGGAGCGTGTTATTACTTCTCTGGCAGACTTTGAGGAAGAATCTACCAGAGTTTTTACTATGATTTTAACCGGAGTAGTTAAGATCATATTGCTGTTCTCGGCCATCTGAGGGAGGTAAAAGCTTCAGATCAGGGGACAGGGGCAGATGAATCTGCATTGAGGTATGTAGCAGTTTTTATTTTCTGAATGGAATTGATGAGAAAATCCTGCTATACCGTTATAATGACATGTATGTATACACTTCAGTATTCTGGGAATGGTACTTCACCGGAACTACTCTGTTAAAGGTCACTAATCTTTTTAATAAGTATTATATCATGTTAAACGTTTTTTGCTGGAATGTAGAATCGTTTACATTGCTGAGGTACTGAGTAAATAAATGTTTGGGCTTTATTTTCCACTTGGCAGTAGTTTGTTTTGAATTGTGACAGTTTCGTTTCTCTTCACTGCTGTGTGTGAGAGGGAGGGGCCGTTTTTGGCGCTCTTTGCTACGCATCAACAATTTCCAGTCAGCTATTATTATTTTTCCTGCATGATCCGGTTCATCTCTGACAGATCTCAGGGGTCTTCAAACTTCTTGAAGGGAGGTACATTCTCTCAGCAGAGCTGTGAGAATTTTTTATATTGACTGTGGATAAAGACGTTACTCAATAATTTTTATGTCAAATTTAGTTATGTTATCTTACTAATGGGAACAAAACCTTTGCTAAAAGTTGTGTTGTTTTAAAGTTGATGCTATAACTGTTTCTCAGTTCATTATCTCAACTGTCATTTAATCGTTTAAGTACCTCTTTGAGGCACAGTACGTTTTTGCTAAAAAAGATTATAACCAGGTTGCAAGTTATTGCTAGTGTGTTAAACATGTCTGACTCAGAGGAAGATATCTGTGTCATTTGTTCCAATGCCAAGGTGGAGCCCAATAGAAATTTATGTACTAACTGTATTGATGCTACTTTAAATAAAAGTCAATCTGTACAATGTGAACAAATTTCACCAATCTGCGAGGGGAGAGTTATGCCGACTAACTCGCCTCACGCGGCAGTACCTGCATCTCCCGCCCGGGAGGTGCGTGATATTATGGCGCCTAGTACATCTGGGCGGCCATTACAGATAACATTACAAGATATGGCTACTGTTATGACTGAAGTTTTGTCTAAATTACCAGAACTAAGAGGCAAGCGTGATCACTCTGGGGTGAGAACAGAGTGCGCTGACAATACTAAGGCCATGTCTGATACTGCGTCACAGCTTGCAGAGCATGAGGACGGAGAGCTTCATTCTGTGGGTGACGGTTCTGATCCAAACAGATTGGATTCAGATATTTCAAATTTTAAATTTAAATTGGAGAACCTCCGTGTATTACTAGGGGAGGTCTTAGCAGCTCTCAATGATTGTAACACCGTTGCAATACCAGAGAAACTATGTAGGTTGGATAAATACTTTGCGGTACCGGCGAGTACTGACGTTTTTCCTATACCTAAGAGATTAACTGAAATTGTTACTAAGGAGTGGGATAGACCCGGTGTGCCGTTCTCACCCCCTCCAATATTTAGAAAGATGTTTCCAATAGACGCCACCACTCGGGACTTATGGCAAACGGTCCCTAAGGTGGAGGGAGCAGTTTCTACTCTAGCTAAGCGTACCACTATCCCGGTGGAGGATAGCTGTGCCTTTTCAGATCCAATGGATAAAAAATTAGAGGGTTACCTTAAGAAAATGTTTGTTCAACAAGGTTTTATTTTGCAACCCCTTGCATGTATCGCGCCGATTACGGCTGCGGCAGCATTTTGGATTGAGTCTCTGGAAGAGAACCTTAGTTCATCTACGCTAGACGACATTATGGACAGGCTTAGAGTCCTTAAACTAGCTAATTCATTCATTTCGGAGGCCGTAGTACATTTAACCAAACTTACGGCTAAGAACTCAGGATTCGCCATACAGGCACGTAGGGCACTGTGGCTAAAATCCTGGTCAGCTGATGTTACTTCTAAGTCCAAATTACTTAATATACCTTTCAAGGGGCAGTCCTTATTTGGGCCCGGTTTGAAAGAAATTATCGCTGACATTACAGGAGGTAAGGGCCACGCCCTACCTCAAGACAAAGCCAAAGCTAAGGCTAGACAGTCTAATTTTCGTCCCTTTCGGAATTTCAAAACAGGAGCAGCATCAACCTCCACTGCACCAAAACAGGAAGGAGCTGTTGCTCGTTACAGGCAAGGCTGGAAGCCCAACCAGTCCTGGAACAAGGGCAAACAGGCCAGGAAACCTGCTGCTGCCCCAAAGACAGCATGAACCGAGAGCCCCCGATCCGGGACCGGATCTAGTGGGGGGCAGACTTTCTCTCTTCGCCCAGGCCTGGGCAAGAGATGTTCAGGATCCCTGGGCGCTAGAGATCATATCTCAGGGATACCTTCTAGACTTCAAATTATCTCCCCCAAGAGGGAGATTTCATCTGTCAAGATTGTCAACAAACCAGATAAAGAAAGAAGCGTTTCTACGCTGTGTACAAGATCTGTTATTAATGGGAGTGATCCATCCGGTTCCGCGGTCGGAACAAGGACAAGGGTTCTACTCAAACCTGTTTGTGGTTCCCAAAAAAGAGGGAACTTTCAGACCAATCTTAGATTTAAAGATTCTAAACAAATTCCTAAGAGTTCCATCGTTCAAAATGGAAACTATTCGGACAATCTTGCCCATGATCCAAAAGGGTCAGTACATGACCACAGTGGATTTAAAAGATGCTTACCTTCACATACCGATCCACAAAGATCATCACCGGTATCTACGGTTTGCCTTCCTAGACAGGCACTACCAGTTTGTAGCTCTTCCATTCGGATTGGCTACGGCCCCAAGAATCTTCACAAAGATTCTAGGTGCCCTCCTGGCGGTACTAAGACCGCGAGGGATTTCGGTAGCTCCGTACCTAGACGACATTCTAATACAAGCTTCAAGCTTTCAAACTGCCAAGTCTCATACAGAGTTAGTTCTGGCATTTCTAAGGTCGCATGGATGGAAAGTGAACGAAAAGAAGAGTTCTCTTTTTCCTCTCACAAGAGTTCCATTCTTGGGGACTCTTATAGATTCTGTAGAAATGAAGATTTACCTGACAGAGGACAGGTTAACAAAGCTTCAAGATGCATGCCGTGTCCTTCATTCCATTCAAC
This sequence comes from Bombina bombina, assembly GCF_027579735.1. Taxonomy (NCBI): domain Eukaryota; kingdom Metazoa; phylum Chordata; class Amphibia; order Anura; family Bombinatoridae; genus Bombina; species Bombina bombina. Next base: position 1,063,524,205 of record NC_069501.1, on the reverse strand, counting down.
ACCCGTCAGTAGCTCAATGCATGGAGGTGATCGGCTTAATGGTAGCGGCAATGGACATAGTACCTTTTGCACGCCTACACCTCAGACCGCTGCAATTATGCATGCTAAGTCAGTGGAATGGGGATTACTCAGATTTGTCCCCTACTCTGAATCTGAATCAAGAGACCAGAAATTCTCTTCTATGGTGGCTTCATCGGCTACACCTGTCCAGGGGGATGCCATTCAGCAGGCCAGACTGGACAATTGTAACAACAGACGCCAGCCTACTAGGTTGGGGCGCTGTCTGGAATTCTCTGAAGGCTCAGGGATTATGGAATCAGGAGGAGAGTCTCCTTCCAATAAACATTCTGGAATTGAGAGCAGTTCTCAATGCCCTTCTGGCTTGGCTCCAATTAACAACTCGGGGGTTCATCAGGTTTCAGTCGGACAATATCACGACTGTAGCTTACATCAACCATCAGGGAGGGACAAAAAGCTCCCTAGCAATGATGGAAGTATCAAAGATAATTCGATGGGCAGAGTCTCACTCTTGCCACCTGTCAGCAATCCACATCCCGGGAGTGGAGAACTGGGAGGCGGATTTCTTGAGTCGCCAGACTTTTCATCCGGGGGAGTGGGAACTTCATCCGGAGGTCTTTGCCCAAATACTTCGACGTTGGGGCAAACCACAGATAGATCTCATGGCGTCTCGCCAGAACGCCAAGCTTCCTCACTACGGGTCCAGATCCAGGGATCCGGGAGCGGTTCTGATAGATGCTTTGACAGCACCTTGGAACTTCGGGATGGCTTATGTGTTTCCACCCTTCCCGCTGCTTCCTCGATTGATTGCCAAAATCAAACAGGAGAGAGCATCAGTGATTCTAATAGCACCTGCATGGCCACGCAGGACTTGGTATGCAGATCTAGTGGACATGTCATCCTGTCCGCCTTGGTCTCTACCTCTAAGACAGGACCTTCTGATACAGGGTCCGTTCAAACATCAAAATCTAACTTCTCTGAAGCTGACTGCTTGGAAATTGAACGCTTGATTTTATCAAAACGTGGTTTTTCTGAGTCGGTTATTGATACCCTGATACAGGCTAGGAAGCCTGTTACCAGAAAGATTTACCATAAAATATGGCGTAAATACCTATACTGGTGTGAATCCAAACGTTACTCCTGGAGTAAGGTTAGGATCTCTAGGATCTTGTCCTTTCTACAAGAAGGCTTAGAAAAGGGTTTATCGGCTAGTTCATTAAAGGGACAGATTTCAGCTCTGTCCATCTTGTTACACAGGCGTCTGTCAGAAAATCCAGACGTCCAGGCCTTTTGTCAGGCTTTAGCTAGGATCAAGCCTGTGTTTAAAGCTGTTGCTCCACCATGGAGTTTAAACTTAGTTCTTAACGTTTTACAGGGTGTTCCGTTTGAACCCCTTCATTCCATTGATATAAAATTGTTATCTTGGAAAGTTCTGTTTTTAATGGCTATTTCCTCGGCTCGAAGAGTCTCTGAGTTATCAGCATTACATTGTGATTCTCCTTATCTGATTTTTCACTCAGACAAGGTAGTTCTGCGTACTAAACCTGGGTTCTTACCTAAGGTAGTTACTAACAGGAATATCAATCAAGAGATTGTTGTTCCATCCTTGTGTCCAAATCCTTCTTCAAAGAAGGAACGTCTTCTACACAATCTGGATGTAGTTCGTGCCCTCAAGTTCTACTTGCAGGCAACTAAAGATTTTCGTCAAACTTCTTCCCTGTTTGTCGTTTATTCTGGACAGAGGAGAGGTCAAAAAGCTTCTGCTACCTCTCTCTCTTTTTGGCTTCGTAGCATAATACGGTTAGCCTATGAGACTGCTGGACAGCAGCCTCCTGAAAGAATTACAGCCCACTCCACTAGAGCTGTGGCTTCCACTTGGGCCTTTAAGAATGAGGCCTCTGTTGAACAGATTTGCAAGGCTGCAACTTGGTCTTCGCTTCATACTTTTTCCAAATTTTACAAATTTGATACTTTTGCTTCTTCGGAGGCTATTTTTGGGAGAAAGGTTCTTCAGGCAGTGGTTCCTTCTGTATAATGAGCCTGCCTATCCCTCCCGTCATCCGTGTACTTTTGCTTTGGTATTGGTATCCCAGAAGTAATGATGACCCGTGGACTGATCACACATAACAGAAGAAAACATAATTTATGCTTACCTGATAAATTCCTTTCTTCTGTTGTGTGATCAGTCCACGGCCCGCCCTGTTTTTAAGGCAGGTAAATATTTTTTAAAATTATACTCCAGTCACCACTTCACCCTTGGTTACTCCTTTCTCGTTGATTCTTGGTCGAATGACTGGGACTGACGTAGAGGGGAGGAGCTATATGCAGCTCTGCTGGGTGAATCCTCTTGCATTTCCTGTTGGGGAGGAGTTATATCCCAGAAGTAATGATGACCCGTGGACTGATCACACAACAGAAGAAAGGAATTTATCAGGTAAGCATAAATTATGTTTTTCCAGTCAAGAAGGGCCTTCCCAGTTGTAGGCTGAGCCTCATTTTCGCGCCATTACTGCACAGTTGTTTTTGAGAGCAAGACATGCAGATGCATGTGTGAGGACCTGAAAGTAGTTGGAAAAGTTCCTAGAAGGCGTCATTTGGTATCGTATTCCCCTCTGGGCTTGGTAAAGTCACAGCAAAGGTTGTAGCTGGGACTGTATAGGGGTTAAATCTGTAACCGGCTCCGGTTTCGTTATTTTAAGGGTTAAAGCTCCGAAAATTGGTGTGCAATACTTTTAATGCTTTAAGACACTGTGGTGAAAGTTTGGTAAATTTTGAACAATTCCTTCATATTTTTTCACATATTCAGTAATAAAGTGTGCTCTGTTTAAAATTTAAAGAGACAGTAACGGTTTTGTTTTAAAATGGTTTTTGTGCTTTATTGACAAGTTTAAGCCTGTTTAACATGTCTGTGCCTTCAGATAAGCTATGTTCTATATGTATGAAAGTCAATGTGTCTCCCCCTAAAAAATTGTGTGATAATTGTGCCATAGCGTCCAAACAATGTAAGGACAGTACTGCCACAGATAATGAAGTTGCCCAAGATGATTCATCAGATGAAGGGAGTAGACATGGTTCTACATCATCTCCTTCTGTGTCTATACCAGTTTTGCCCGCGCAGGAGGCCCCTAGTACTTCTAGCGCGCCAATGCTTATTACCATGCAACAATTGACGGCTGTAATGGATAACTCCATAGCAAATATTTTATCCAAAATGCCTGCATATCAGAGAAAGCGCGATTGCTCTGTTTTAAACACTGAAGAGCAGGAGGGCGCTGATGATGATTGTTCTGTCATACCCTCACACCAATCTGAAGGGGCCATGAGGGAGGTTTTGTCAGATGGGGAAATTTCAGATTCAGGAAAAATTTCTCAACAGGCTGAACCTGATGTTGTGACATTTAAATTAGAGCACCTCCGCGCACTGCTTAAGGAGGTGTTATCTACTCTGGATGATTGTGACAACTTGGTCATTCCAGAAAAATTATGCAAGATGGACAAGTTCCTAGAGGTTCCGGTGCACCCCGACGCTTTTCCTATACCCAAGCGGGTGGCGGATATAGTGAATAAGGAGTGGGAGAAGCCCGGCATACCTTTTGTCCCCCCTCCTATATTTAAGAAATTATTTCCTATGGTCGACCCCAGAAAGGACTTATGGCAGACAGTCCCTAAGGTCGAGGGGGCAGTTTCTACTCTAAACAAACGCACTACTATTCCTATCGAAGATAGTTGTGCTTTCAAAGATCCTATGGATAAAAAATTGGAGGGTTTGCTTAAAAAGATTTTTGTACAGCAAGGTTACCTTCTACAACCCATTTCGTGCATTGTTCCTGTCACTACAGCAGCGTGGTTCTGGTTCGAGGAACTAGAAAAGTCGCTTAGTAGAGAGACTCCATATGAGGAGGTTATGGACAGAGTTCACGCACTTAAGTTGGCTAACTCTTTTATTTTAGATGCCGCTTTGCAATTAGCTAGATTAGCGGCGAAAAATTCAGGGTTTGCAATTGTGGCGCGCAGAGCGCTTTGGCTAAAGTCTTGGTCAGCGGATGTATCATCAAAGACAAAATTGCTTAACATCCCCTTCAAGGGTAAAACTCTCTTTGGACCAGAATTGAAAGAGATTATCTCAGACATCACTGGGGGAAAGGGCCACGCACTCCCACAAGATAGGCCTTTCAAGGCCAAAAATAAGTCTAATTTTCGTTCCTTTCGTAATTTCAGGAACGGACCGGCCTCTAATTCTGCATCCTCTAAGCAAGAGGGTAATGCCTCACAGTCCAAACCAGCCTGGAAACTGATGCAAGGCTGGAACAAGGGTAAGCAGGCCAAGAAGCCTGCTACCGCTAACAAAACAGCATGAAAGAGTAGCCCCCGATCCGGGACCGGATCTAGTGGGGGGCAGACTCTCTCTCTTTGCTCAGGCTTGGGCAAGAGATGTTCAGGATCCCTGGACGCTAGAAATAGTTTCTCAGGGTTATCTTCTGGAATTCAAGGAACTACCCCCAAGGGGAAGGTTCCACATGTCTCACTTATCCTCAAACCAAATAAAAAGACAGGCGTTCTTACATTGTGTAGAAGACCTGTTAAAGATGGGAGTGATACACCCAGTTCCAATGACGGAACAAGGAATGGGATTTTACTCAAATCTGTTCGTAGTTCTCAAAAAGAGGGAACCTTCAGACCAATTGTGGATTTAAAGATCCTAAACAAATTTCTCAGGGTACCATCGTTCAAAATGGAAACCATTCGAACGATTCTACCCACTATCCAGGAAGGTCAATTTATGACTACCGTGGATCTAAAGGATGCGTACCTACATATTCCTATCCACAAAGAACATAATCAGTTCCTAAGGTTCGCCTTTCTGGACAAACATTACCAGTTTGTGGCCCTCCCATTCGGATTAGCCACTGCTCCAAGGATTTTCACAAAGGTACTCGGGTCCCTTCTAGCGGTAGTACCATACTTGGACAACATTCTAATACAAACGTCGTCCCTTTCAAAAGCAAAGGCTCATACAGACATCGTTCTGGCCTTTCTCAGATCTCACGGATGGAAGGTGAACATAGAAAAAAGTTCTCTGTCTCTGTCAACAAGAGTTCCCTTCTTGGGAACAATAATAGATTCCTTAGAAATGAGGATTTTTCTGACAGATGTCAGAAAATCAAAACTTCTAAGCGCTTGTCAAGTTCTTCATTCTGTTCCATGCACTGAGCTATGGAAGGACGTGGAAGTAGTAGGGTTGATGGTTGCAGCAATGGACATAGTTCCTTTTGCGCAAATTCATCTAAGACCATTACAACTGTGCATGCTGAAACAGTGGAATGGGGACTATACAGACTTGTCTCCAGTGATTCAAGTAGATCAGAAGACCAGAGATTCACTCCGTTGGTGGCTAACCCTGGACCACCTATCCCAGGGAATGGGCTTCCGCAGACCAGAGTGGGTCATTGTCACGACCGACGCCAGTCTAGTGGGCTGGGGCGCTGTCTGGGAATCCCTGAAAGCTCAGGGACTATGGTCTCGGGAAGAGTCTCTTCTCCCGATAAACATTATGGAACTAAGAGCGATATTCAATGCTCTCAGGGCTTGGCCTCAGCTTGCAAAGGCCAGATTCATAAGATTCCAATCAGACAACATGACGACTGTTGCGTATATCAATCATCAGGGGGGAACAAGGAGTTCCCTGGCGATGAAAGAAGTGGCCAAAATAATACAACGGGCGGAGGATCACTCCTGCCATCTATCTGCGATCCACATCCCAGGTGTGGAAAACTGGGAAGCGGATTATCTGAGTCGTCAGACATTCCATCCGGGGGAGTGGGAACTCCACCCGGAGATCTTTGCCCAGTTGACTCAATTATGGGGCATTCCAGACATGGATCTGATGGCGTCTCGTCAGAACTTCAAGGTTCCTTGCTACGGGTCCAGATCCAGGGATCCCAAGGCGACTCTAGTGGATGCACTAGTAGCACCTTGGACCTTCAACCTAGCTTATGTGTTTCCACCATTTCCTCTCATTCCCAGGCTGATAGCCAGGATCAAACAGGAGAGGGCCTCAGTGATCTTGATAGCTCCTGCGTGGCCACGCAGGACTTGGTATGCAGACCTGGTGAATATGTCATCGGTTCCACCATGGATGCTACCTTTGAGACAGGACCTTCTTGTTCAGGGTCCATTCGAACATCCAAATCTGGTCTCCCTCCAGCTGACGGCTTGGAGATTGATTCTATCAAAGCGTGGGTTTTCAGATTCTGTGATAGATACTCTGGTTCAGGCCAGAAAACCGGTAACTAGAAAGATTTACCATAAGATATGGAAAAGATATATCTGCTGGTGTGAATCCAAGGGATTCCCATGGAATAAGATAAAAATTCCTAAGATTCTTTCCTTTCTGCAAGAAGGTTTGGATAAGGGATTATCTGCGAGTTCTCTAAAGGGACAGATTTCTGCTTTATCTGTCTTACTACACAAACGACTGGCAGCTGTGCCAGATGTTCAAGCATTTGTTCAGGCTCTGGTTAGGATCAAGCCTGTTTACAGACCTTTGACTCCTCCCTGGAGTCTAAATCTAGTTCTTTCAGTTCTTCAAGGGGTTCCGTTTGAACCTCTACATTCCATAGATATTAAGTTGTTATCTTGGAAAGTTTTGTTTTTGGTTGCTATTTCTTCTGCTAGAAGAGTTTCAGAGTTATCTGCTCTGCAGTGTTCTCCGCCCTATCTGGTGTTCCATGCAGATAAGGTGTTTTTGCGTCCTAAGCCTGGTTTTCTTCCAAAGGTTGTTTCTAACAAAAATATTAACCAGGAGATAGTTGTACCTTCTTTGTGTCCAAATCCAGTTTCCAAGAAGGAACGTTTGTTACACAATTTGGACGTAGTCCATGCTCTAAAATTCTATTTAGAAGCTACTAAAGATTTCAGACAAACATCTTCTGTTTGTCGTCTATTCTGGTAAAAGGAGAGGTCAAAAAGCGACTTCTACCTCTCTTTCCTTTTGGCTTAAAAGCATCATCCGATTGGCTTACGAGACTGCCGGACGGCAGCCTCCTGAAAGAATCACAGCTCACTCCACTAGGGCTGTGGCTTCCACATGGGCCTTCAAGAACGAGGCTTCTGTTGATCAGATATGTAAGGCAGCGACTTGGTCTTCTCTGCACACTTTTGCCAAATTTTACAAATTTGATACTTTTGCTTCTTCGGAGGCTATTTTTGGGAGAAAGGTTTTGCAAGCCGTGGTGCCTTCCGTTTAGGTAACCTGATTTGCTCCCTCCCTTCATCCGTGTCCTAAAGCTTTGGTATTGGTTCCCACAAGTAAGGATGACGCCGTGGACCGGACACACCAATGTTGGAGAACACAGAATTTATGCTTACCTGATAAATTACTTTCTCCAACGGTGTGTCCGGTCCACGGCCCGCCCTGGTTTTTTAATCAGGTCTGATGAATTATTTTCTCTACAGTCACCACGGTACCATATGGTTTCTCCTAATTTTTCCTCCTGTCCGTCGGTCGAATGACTGGGGTGGGCGGAGCCTAGGAGGGACTATATGGCCAGCTTTGCTGGGACTCTTTGCCATTTCCTGTTGGGGAAGAGATATTCCCACAAGTAAGGATGACGCCGTGGACCGGACACACCGTTGGAGAAAGTAATTTATCAGGTAAGCATAAATTCTGTTTTCGTTTGTATGTGAGAGAAGGTACACACACTCTTCCCATCACCTTCCAGAAGTTTTGAGATGATGTCCATACCCGTCTCCCTATTTCCTAAAGGTCGTTGACGTAAGGCCTGGAATAAAGCTAGGGTTGCCCTGTATTAGTAGAAATTTTGAGAATTCATGGTGTAGATTTAACTTTTTGCATATCTTTCTTCATGCATACAGTGGCTGTTGCATAAGGGGATACTGGGCAAGGAGTCTATCAACTTTTGCTGCCTTTATATGGGGCAAAGCCTGTTTCTCTAGGCCTGGAATCGTGAAATGTTCTCCCCCTTGAGCCAATCCAGCACATACTTTGCCTGGGTCGCCCAACAGTAATACTCAAGATTCGGTACCGCCATACCCCCCGTAGCCCATATAAAACGGAATTGTAGGTCCCCCCTATATAACACGTAGGGAAGTATTTGAAGAAGATATAGAATTTTGGGGAATAGAATCATTTTGACCAGTCCTATTCTTCAAAGGGAGTTTGGCCCAGTGTATAATTGTCCTGTGCTTCCTTTTTCAAGGGAGCAAAATTGGCCTCATACCATTTGTGGGGATCTATCGCGAGTTTTATTCCGAGATATTTAAAGGTTTTGTCTACTATCTTGAAGTCATAGTGTATTTCTCGTGTAGTTGTGTGTGGGGTTAGCCAAATGAGTTCTGTTTTGTCGGTGTTGATTCTATATCCCGAATTTTTCCCAAAGTCTGTTATGATGGTTTCATGATACAATCATGTGGAGTAGTTGCTATCTGGATTGGCTACCCGGTAGAGGTGGTATTGTGGTTTCAGCCTGGAAAGGGTTAGTGTGAAATCTGTTTTCAGGAAAGCTGTAAGCTGAGACCCCCTTCCCCCTCCTTAGCCTAGTGTTTTTTGTGTAACACTGTGTAGGAATACAAAACGCTCCTCCCCTTGGAGACTGGTAATGTGAACTTGTAGTAAATTATAACAAAGGCGGTGTCTTTGACAAGACAAAGAAGGTTTAGTTTAAGTATGCAGCAGAAAGACTTTTTGGTCAGAACTGCCCTGGGGACCAAAGCTAGTGATCATGATCAGCAGTTCTCCACATATCTAAAATAATTTTGGTAATAAGTAAGATATTGTGTTTCTATTATTTTTATGTCCCATATTCTTTTTAAAGAATTGTAACTTTGAAATTGTATGTTATTTTGAATGTCTTTATAATTTCGCACTGTGTAACCTGTATTGATATTTTTGTTATTAAACACATAGAAAATCTCATTCTGTCTTTTGGGCTCTAATATCCAAATTCACACTCCTGTTGAGACAAGGTTAAAGGCACGTTACCCAATTGTTAAATTGTGAGTTTTTGGGGGTTCCCCAAACGCCCCTTTAATTTATAAGTTTTGGGTGGTGGCAGAAATTGTTAATTAGAGCAGTGTGGACAGGATTTGGGGGTTAATGTGGTGTTCCTTTTAAGGTCCTTTTGTAGAGTTGCAAGGTTAAGGGAACCAAAGCTGTGTGCCATTAACCCCTTCATGCCCACATCCCTCTTATGACGTTGAGAAGGTTTGAATCGTCACAAACTGGCTGGCAGCGGTGGGGATATTTAGTGTGTTTTTGTTTTTTGGGGTTTTTTTTAGTGCTATTTGTATAGTATTAAAATAAATTACATGTTTTTGTGTAATTTCCCAAAGACAGAACTCAGTGCCTAATTGCAGAGACATACAGTGCAAAGAAGCAGTTCTTTTCCCCTCCCTCTTGTTTGTTGCTACACTCATTATGGAAGCATATAGGAAGATGCCGAAAAAAGAGTTCCTGGAGCTGCTTTGTTAGGAGAAACCTATTGCAACTTTTGGCTAAACAAAGGAGCAGTTGGTCCAGGAACTGCAGCGGGCAGATGACATTCCAGCAGAGCAGTAAACAAGCACAGAAAGGGTTACTGTGGAACTGGTAACCCAGGAGATACCTACTGCTTTTACCCCTGTGAGTGAAAAGGAGTCTGAGCTACAAACAGCAATCGGGTACTTGGGGGGATGCTGATCCCAAACTAAGAATGGAATTGATCCTCAAGTTTCAAGAAGCAGCTGAGAGAAAGAGGGAGGCTGCAGCGAGAGAAAGAGGGAGGCTGCAGAAAGAGAGAGGTTACAGAGAGGGAGGCTGCAGAAAGAGAGAGAGCGAAAGGAAAAGGATGCTCAACGGAGACATGAGCTGGAGGTTATGCAGGTGAACAGAACCAGCCTGTCTCCCCAAACCAGTGAACGTGGGGAAACGGCAACAGAGAGGCCCCGTCTGGAGTGTTTTCCAATGTTGGAAAGAGACACTGACTTGTATGTTTTTCTGAGGGGCTTTGAGAAGGTATGCAAGCAGTATCAGCTGCCCCCAGAGCAATGGGTTCGCTATTTAGCTCCTCGCCTGAAGGGTAAAGCACTGGATGTATTTGCTTCACTTCCAGTGGAGGATGACCAGGACTATGAGGCCATAAAAGCAGCCTTATTAAAAAGTTTTAACCTCACTCCGGAATTCTACAGGAAAAAAATTCGGAGTCTTCACCAAAGTGCAGATGACAGCTGCACAGAATAGGTTGCACATCTAAGGTCTGCTTTTAAGCAATGGACTGGGGCCTAAAAGTCCTCACTCATGAGGATTTGATGATCCTGGAGCAGTTCATGCAAACAAGTAGTCCTGATGCCAGAGTATGGATTCTGGACAGAAAGCCCAAAACAGTGGCAGAGGCTGCTGATCTGGCTAACGATTATGCCAACAACAGAGCACCTGAAACAAGGCAGGCAGCTATTCAAGATGTGTCTCCTAATTGGAAAAGAGCAAACAAGGTAGCAGAGAGACCATCTCATCTACAGCCAGAGGGGCAGGGGCCACACTGGGACAGGGGGATACCCGCCGGTGTTTCACTTATAACTAGATGGGGCATCTGAGTTTCACCTGCCCAGAAAAGAAGAAGCCTGAGGGTGGGAATGGAACTCAGGGATAGTGGAGCTTTGGTTACCTTGGTGCATCCTGAAATGGTAAAGCCGGAGAACATTATACAAGGGAAAACTGTGTCCATTCAAGGAATTGGGGGAAGTTTGCCCCGCAGTGCCTGTGGCACGGGTGTACCTTGACTGGGGTGTGGGAAAAGGTTTGCGGGAGGTGGAGATTTCTGCGGATATCCCTGTTGATGTTTTGCTGGGCGATGATTTGGGCCCAATGCTTTGTCAGTACGCCCCAGAAGACGGCACCTGGAAGGGCCAGTAGAGGGCCCTGCACCAACTGAGGTACTGTGTGAAACTCTGTGGGAGGCTGGGAATGGACACATTGCTAGCTACACCAGGGCTGGAGGTATCCCACCAAAGAATGAAGAATGATTCCCTTGAACAGGATTGCTGGGAGGGGGTGCTGAGGGATAATTCAGCTCTGCCTGTGTGTACACCTTGAAACAGCATTGCGTATGCAAGAAGGAGTGAATGGCATTGCTGGTGTAGGGGCCAAAGTACATCCTGCTCTGTTACAGAGAGTAAAACAGGATGGGACCCTGGGTGTGTCTGTGGACCTCCCTTACAAGGATGGCAGATGTGAAGAAGAGGGGGAGTGAGATGTGACTTCCCGCTGCAGCTCTCCCATGGTTGGGTGTGCCCTGGTCAGAGAGTGTGTGGGCCAAGCAGCTGCAGTGACTAGTGAACCTGTTACCCTTACAGAGCATACGGGGGGTAGGTGGGAATAGTGGACTATCTGGCCTAAGCATGGCAAGAATTGCTCTTAGTCCACTAGTGAGTTACCCTGAGGGGGTGCTAGATCCCTTTGAGTGAGAGTCAGTGCAAGGAGTGTATTATATCTTGCAAGGGAGTGTCCTCTACGAGGGAAATTGTGTCTGCTGATGCTAACTGTTACAGTGGGCAAATGAATGCAGAGAAGTGTTCAGAAAGGGCAGATCTGGTCTTATGAAAGAGGAAAAACTAAGATTTAGGTTGACATACGGGATCAGCGTGGGCTGACCCCTATTTCCACCATTTTTAAAGGGGAGGTGTCATGATACAATCATGTGGAGTAGTTACTATCTGGATTGGCTACCCGGCAGAGGTGGTATTGTTGTCTCAGTCTGGAAAGGGTTAGTGTGAAATCTGTTTTCAGGAAAGCTGTAAGCTGAGACACCCCCCCCCCCCTTAGCCTAGTGTTTTTTGTGTAACACTGTGTAGGAATGCAAAATGCTCCTCCCCTTGGAGACTGGTACTGTGAACTTGTCGTAAATTATAACAAGGGCGGTGTCTTTGACAAGACAAAGGTTTAGTTTAAGTATGCAGCAGAAAGACTTTTTGGTCAGAACTGCCTTGGGGACCAAAGCCACTAACGTCATGATCAGCAGTTCTCCACATATCTAAAAGAATTTGGTAATAAGATATTGTGTTTCTATTATTTTTATGTCCCCTATTCTTTTTAAAGAATTGTAACTTTGAAATTGTATGTTATTTTGAATGTCTTTATAATTTCGCACTGTATTGATATTTTTTTATTAAACGCACAGAAAATCTCATTCTGTCTTTTGGGCTCTAATATCCAAATTAACACTCCTGTTGAGACAAGGTTAAAGGCACGTTACCTAATTGTTAAATTGTGTGAGTTTTAGGGGTTCCCAAAACGCACCCCTTTAATTGAGAAGTTTTGGGTGGTGGCAGAAATGGTTAATTAGAGCAGTGTGGACAGGATCTGGGAGTTAATGTGGTGTCCCTTTTAAGGTAAATTTGTAGAGTTGCAAGGTTAAGGGAACCAGAGCTGTGTGCCATTAACCCCTTCATACCCACACCCCTCTATTGTGACATTGAGAAGTCAAGTTAGAAAGGGGACCCCCCAAGCGCCTACCAAACCGGTGGCAAAAGGGGAAAGCACTATAAGTTTACTACAGTTTAAAAACATACAATATATATCATGGATCCATGAGAAAAAATGACAGATAAAAACAGTTCAAGTTATACAAACAATGTGCAAAATTGTCGACAACAAACAATCAGCAACAGATATTCAACGGTCCTAGACTGAGATTGCACGGGACTGGGTGATGGGTGTTAAACCATATAAAACCAAATAACTAGTGTACAGAAGTGTTCAATAGTGCAAAAAATCCAAAATTCAAAATCCAGAATAATACATAAAAATAAAAATCCAGAGTCAAAAGATCAATTTGATAAAAACATGTATGTCTTTAAAAATGTGTCTTAAAAAATAGTGAATTGTAATTCTGTGGCGAACAAGACAAAAAATGAAAAAATATGCAGTGTAGACAAAGTGAAAAAAAGTAAAAATAAAAATAGTCACCCAAACCTAAATGGATATTCCTTGTAGTGATCCCACAGTGTAGATATATCCTTGAGGGTGGGAGAGGAGGAGAAGTAGTGTCCACAGGAGTGAAAAAACAGAATAAAGGACTGAACCAGATTGGCCCAAAAAACGATATCCACCTAAAATATAAAGAAAAATATGGTGCAGGTAACTTCACACAATTTTACATTTGTGTGAAGTTACCTGCACCATATTTTTCTTTATATTTTAGGTGGATATCGTTTTTTGGGCCAATCTGGTTCACTGTAGTAAACTTGTAGTGCTTTCCCCTTTTGCCTCCGGTTTGGTAGGCGCTTGGGGGGTCCCCTTTCTAACTTGACTTCTATTGGTGGTCACTAGGTACACCCCTCCCCCGAGCCAGGGGCATAGAGTAGGCGCTAGTTCCATCTCCCACTAAACTGTGACATTGAGAAGGTTTGATTCGTCACAGATGGACATTAATTTATCTACGTTATCTGCTGGATTGGAAATATAATGTAAAGTCATCTGCATAGAGGGATAGTTGTTTGGTTTCCTGGCCTATTTTAAGACCTTCTGTCACTTTTCTAATTTTAATGGCCAAGGGTTTGAGGGCTATATCAAACAGAGGAGACAGGGGACAACCCTGTCTCGTTCCTCTCTCCAAGGCAAAAGGCAGGAGATGGGATTCTGTTAACTATAATTGCAACTTGTGGCAAAGTGTAAATGGATTTTAATGCATGAACAAAATCCCCAGAAATTCCGAATTGTTAGTGTAAAAAAAGAAGTGATCCCAGAGGACTAGATCAAAAGCTTTTTCTGCGTCCACTAATGGGCAGAACTTTTTCACTTTCTGTGATGACATTTTTTTTTGTACAATTTTTTTCTGCAGGTCATTTTTAAATAAAATAAAATTTTAAATTAGGCAGTTACACTAAAGCACTAGTTCAATTGCAGTGTGTTTAACCGGAGAGTAAAGCAAGTTTTAAAATTTATAATATAGTGCAGTAGTTGAAAATTGCATTGCAAATTAGCTTGGTCGAGCATAGAAATGTAGTAATAAAAAAGGTTTATTGCTGATACAAATGTCTTACAGACTGGGAAAGGCTAAGGGGCAGGTTTGAAAAAAATCTGAGAGCCAGTCAACAATCCAATAGACTGCTCACTTCAAATGGCACTTTGTTCTGGATGCACTTACACAGGGCAGCCAGATTACAGCTCTGTTTGAAGAGAACAGTCTAATGTAGAGCAGCGCTGCAAAGAAAAAAGTGCATAGAGTTCCTGCATGTGCCCTGTTCTTTCTGCAGACATGATGCATTTTCTGTGATGACATCTTGGATGACTGCATGTTCTGCCTTGGGGCACTCCCCTATGAGATATTTCTTAAGATTAGTGTTGTGATATAGATATTTAAGAAAGGCCCAGGTACCAGGGGGAATTGTCCTAGTTTTAATTTAATTGTTATTGGGGAATGATCTGAGATGAGTGGAGCTTCTATCTTAGTGTCTATAATTTTAGAGTGTAGTGTGGTTGAAGCCAGAAAGATCTATGCGCGTGAGTGTCTTTAGCTGGGGTAATCCAAGGAAAATCCCTGGCCTCCAGATTTCCCACTATCAATGGGTCCCACTCCACTTTGAGTTTTAGAAGAACATGTCTTAATTCCGGATCAGTAATAGTTTGTGTAATTTGGTAATTTAGGTTTTTCCTGAATAGAAAGGCAACCCCCCTTGCCCTGCTTGCTTCATATTGGGTAAATACTACTTCTCCCACCCACCCTTGCTTAAAAGACCAGTAAACACAGTACATTTGCATAATCAACAAATGCAAGATAACAAGACAAAACAATAGCATTTACTCTGAATTTCAAATGAGTAGTAGATTTTTTTTTCTAACAAATTTCAAAGTTACGTTTATTTCCACTCCCCCTATACCATGTGATAGTAATCAGCCAATCACAAATGCATATACGTATAGTCATTGAATTCTTGCACATGCTCAGTAGGAGCTGGTGACTCAAAAAGTGTAAATATAAAAGAATGTGCACATTTTTTTAATGGAAGTAAATTGTAAAGTTGTTTAAAATTACATGCTGTATCTGAATCGTGAAAATTTAATTTGACCTGAGTGTCCCTTTAAGTTTTTGATGCTCTGTAGGTTTGAGGCGAGTTTCCTCTAGGATGGCAATGTCAGCTTTCTTGGAATTTAAGTATTTCAGTATAGATTTTAGTTTAATGGGGGACGTAATGCCCCCCACGTTCCACAAGACAACGCAGATATTCATACTGAGGTGTGAGGCTATGTGTCGTATTCTGGATGTTGTCATATATGGGAACTAGCCTTCTGATGCAGTTAAGTGTAATGTATGACGTTAGCTGCTGGTATAAAGAATTTTGGGAAATAAAGTGTTTGTACTCACTGTTCGGCACCCTGGGGAAGTCCAGCAGGTCCCTATTATCTTCTATGTGACCAGCAGAAGACTCGCAACTGCACAAGGGGATTAGACAGCAAAATATTAATGAACAGAATAACATCAGTGCAAAAATCCACTGTTGGTTCAGTCAACTCGAAGTCAGAACCAACAAAACTAGTGCAACAATTCAATTCAAATGTGACGATTTAATTCAACATATAAAGTAATTCCCCCCCCTCACTCAAAAGGATATGTGTCAGACACTGCTTATCAAGCAGTGCTAAAGGCAAAGAATAAGTCTTCAGTCCATTTAGTGAGATAGTTACCAGTCCCATCATATGGCCACCAATAATATGTTTCCTTCTGGGGACTTTATCTTTTCATGTCTCCGGAGCATCTTCCATGGGGTTCACATCTCTCTGTGCATTGTTGTGGAGAACTTCTGTTTGTTGAAAGAGTTGCAGCTGCTTGGGTGAATCGAAGAACTTCGGACCTTGCGGTGTCTGTAGTTTTAAGCGTGCTGGGTAGAGAAGTGAGACCATTTCGCCTTTATCCAGAAGATCTTTGCAGTAAGGGTAAAACTCCCATCTCCTCTTTGCAACCTCGGCAGAGTAGTCCTGAAACAGAAGGACCTTCTTACCATTGTAAGAGAGGTCAGGCGGTCTGTCTGTAAGCCTTTAATAACGCAGCTTTATCCTTAAAGGGACAGAATTCACTCATTTTCATATAACTGCATGTAATAGACACTACTATAAATAATAAGATGCACAGATACTGATATAAAAATCCAGTATAAAACTGTTTAAAAACTTTCTTAGAAGCTGTCAGTTTGGCTCTGTTGAAAAGGTAGTTGGAAAGCCCACTGCAAGTGGCAAATAAGACACTCCCCCCCTTCCCCTTCTTTTGCATATGAAAAGACCCTTTACACAAACAGGAGCAAGCTGGAGAAGGTAGCTGACAGTATTCACATAAAGCTTTGGGGCTTGGTTAGGAGTCTGAAAATCAGAGCAATGTTATTTAAAAATAAGCAAAACTATACAGTTATTTAAAAAAAAAAAAAACTTTATGGGCTATATAAATAGATCATCTACAAAACATTTATGCAAAGAAAAAATGAGTGTATAATGTCCCTTTTAAAGTTCAAATATTTGATCATTATCTGTCGTTGAGAAGCATTTGTTGGTTCTTCTCTTCGCTGCTGTGAGCCTATTCTGTGAGCTCTTACCGCTATGCAGGGGATTTGGGCTTGTGGGATATGTAACAATTCAGGGAAGACCCTTTTTTGCAAAGTCTAATTACTCTGAACTTGGGACTGATTCTGGGAGGCCAAAAATTCTTACATTGTTCCTCCTGGACCTGTTTTCCAGGTCATCTAGCTTTTCCTGGAGTGCTTTGTTCTGTCTCTGCAGGGTTGTGATGATGTTTACAGATTCACTTTGTTGCATTTCGGTGCCATTAACTTTCTGCTCCATCGTGGTTAGTCTAGAGTAGGGTTGCACCAATACCATTTTTTTAAGACCGAGTACAAGTACCGATACTTTTTTTTCAAATACTCACCGATACCAATTACCGATACTTTTTAATGTCATGACAGTTTACCTAGCACATTACAGAGTAATGATTTAAGATCACTTCTTTTTAATATGAACTGTATCTCAAAAGACATTTTGAAATAATAAAACAGTTTTATGTGCTTGCTGTCACAAAGTTTACAGAACATGTTTATAAATAAAAATATTACAATAATAACAATAATAAATAACAGCTGCTGGGGCTGGAAAGCTACAATTTAAAGGGGGGGATTACTGGATGCAATTGGGTTTTAGGGTGCCTATATAACTAATCAATCTGACATTTGTACTTAATACAAAGTAATATAATTTAATTCTGAAAATAATATTGGGGAAGGAATATCCCAGTAATCCCCTTTGAGAAAAATAAGGCATTTGCATTCTACTGACTCAACAGAAAATAGGGCTGGTCTTCATATTTTTCCAGGGTTGCTTTTTATTCCCAGTCCAGCCCTGGCTAAGGTTGTTCCTCAGAGTACAGTATGTTTT
Organism: Bombina bombina; assembly: GCF_027579735.1. NCBI lineage: Eukaryota > Metazoa > Chordata > Amphibia > Anura > Bombinatoridae > Bombina > Bombina bombina. Next base: position 1,063,506,774 of record NC_069501.1, on the reverse strand, counting down.
GAGAATAATTGTGTAAGAGGAGAACTAGCAGTATAACGGGCAATCTAGCAATTAGAATATTTTTTCAAAAGTTAGTGGAAAATTCTTATTAAGGAACAGAAGCATCTCTGCATGTTCAGCTATAAGTCTGTTTCTGCTAACAGCAAGGACGTTTGACGCTAAGCTGAACAGTCTTTCACTTTTCACACTACTGCATGGGTTTGAAAGATATTTTTGGGCCATTAAATCTCAGTTTATTAACTGCCCAGTACTTCAGGGGTTTGTCTGAATGACTGCTCTGATGTACAATAATACAAATAACAGCAATTTGTATTGGCAGAACAATTTTTAGTTTAGTCTCCACTCCAGCTTAAAATTAAAAGGGAACATGCAGTTTGAAAAATGCCACAAGATGGTGTATGGGTAGGAATTGGAGGTATCGGTTTAAGTATCTGTGCATTTGCACGAGTACAAGTACTCATGCAAATACTTGGTATCGGCACAGATACTAGTATCAGTATCGGTGCAACCCTAGTCTAGAGGAAAAGGTTTTGAATTCTGAAGTCAGGGAGTCTAGGCCGTCTGTAGTTCTATCTTCGGCAGAAAGAACGCAGAGAGTTGTTAGACTATAGGATGTGTGTCTTGAGAGGTGCTGTCGGTTGCTTCCACCACTTCATTTGATGCCCCATGTATGTCTGCCTGATGCTTGAGTCTCCTGTCCTGTTGTCTTTGTTTGCTGGACATGGTGTCTGTCTGCTTTTGGTAGGGTGTATAGTATTTCCTCATGCAAGGTAGTATCTCTGCTTATGGATTTTAGAGGTTGCCAGAGGTGTAGGGCTGGTATAAAGGAGAGGCCCAATCAAGTTAGACAAGACGAGGTGGTGGGGGCTTCTAGGGGGGGTTATCACATTGTTTACTCCTCCATATTACAGGCAGAAAAAGTTCCAAATGTGTAGTAGGAGGTATGTAGGGTGTCTGGTGTTTACACAGTGACTGGAGATTTGGCATGTAGCTGCGCTGTTGTCTGTCTCCTGGGCTGCCAGCCCCTTCTCCTGAGTGCTAGGGGTGCCTGTAGAAGTGCGTAGCTGAGGCCTAAAGGTTGCTCATAGGCCTGTATATTCCCTTGTACTCTGCGGCTCTATACCCCTATTTCCCACAATCCCCAACTGTGTTTTTAGTGTTCGCCACCCACTCTCTGGGTTTATGTGCTGTGTTGCCGGTGCTGTGGGGTTTTTGATGCGGTAGTGGCGGCGCCACGTGGTCAAAGTCGGCGCCGATTTACCACCTGTTTTCGAGTGTCTTATCCGGTCCTCCCAGCTCACTCCACCACAACCGGGTGGTTTTTAGCCTGATCTGTGTGCCCCTGAGACGCAGACGGTTCCTGGCTATGCGACAGTTATAACGGATCACTCTGCGGCTCTCCTCCAAAGGTGGCTTCTCGGCAGGGGGGAGGCTCTGATATCCGGAAGGGTGCTAGAGCTCACCCAACCAAGGATGTGTCTGTTCAGGCTCAAATAGTAGGTTTTTAGCCTCTATTGAGTAGCAAGATGTGGAGCTGTGAATCCTTGCTTCCGCTCTTGAGGTCTGCCCACCGGAAGTCCTGACTGCAAAATTTTATAATGGAAGTAAATTGGAAAGTGTCTTTAAATTGGCATGCTCTGTCTGATTCACAAAAGTTTATTTTGATTTGAGTGCCCATTTAAGAACACAAGCAATTCTAGCATTTTTGATGTGTGTGTGTGTGTTCAACCATAATTTACAACTTTCTCAATTATTGCACCAACACACATACAAAGGACAATAAGGGCTTTAATTTTATGTGATATAACATATATACATTTTATGTGACATAACATATATATATATATATATATATATATATATATATATATATATATATATATATATATATATACACACACACACACACACACACACACACACACACACACACACACACACACACACACACACACACACACACACACACACACACACACACACACACACACACACACACACACAATATAAAATGGCAGGTTTCTATGACATAAATAAATGAGACAAAGATAAATAATTTCAGTACTTTTTCCACCTTTAACCCCTTAACGACCAAGGACGTACGCCACACGTCCTCAAAAAAAAAAATACAGTTAATGACCTAGGACGTGTGGCGTAGGTCTGGAAAGCAGCTGGAAGCGATCCTGCTCGCTTCCAGCTGCTTTCCGGTTATTGCAGTGATGCCTCGATATGGAGGCATCCTGCAATAACCCCCCTTGGCCATCCGATGCAGAGAGAGCCACTCTGTGGCCCTCTCTGCACCGGACATCGATGGCCAGTATCGTTGGTGGGTGGGAGCTTACGTGGGAGGCGGGTGGGCGGCCATCAATGCTCTTTGTGGAGTGGAGGGGGGCGGGAGCTATGGGAGCACGCACGGGGGGTGGTGGGCGGTGGGCGGGCGCGTGCACGGGGCGGGAGCGGGTGGGAACCGCTACACTACAGAAAAAAAAAAAAGTTAAAAGTTAAAAACACTAATACAATATAAATATTAAAAATGTAATCTAAGGAACTTGGAAGGGGTTGGGGGTTGGTCTTGGTGGGGGGGGAAAGCTACACTACAGAAAAGGGCATTTTTTTAAAAAAAAGGCACATTTTGTTACAAAACTGGGTACTGGCAGACAGCTGCCAGTACCCAAGATGGCGCCCATTATTGCAGAGGGGAAGGGTTAGAGAGCTGTTTGGTGGGGGATCAGTGAGGTCTGGGTCTAAGGGGGGATCCTACACATCAGCATATGTAAATATGCTTTTTTTTTTCTTTCTTTTTTTTCTAAAAAAAGGGCCAAATACCTTTTTATTTTAGTACTGGCAGAGTTTCTGCCAGTACTTAAGATGGCGGGGACAATTGTGGGGGAGGGAAGAGAGCTGTTTGGGAGGGATCAGGGGGTCTGATGTTTCAGGTGGGAGGCTGAGCTCTACACTAAAGCTAAAATTAACCCTGCAAGCTCCCTACAAGCTACATAATTAACCCCTTCACTGCTAGCCATAATACACGTGTGATGCTCAGCGGCATTTAGAGGCCTTCTAATTACCAAAAAGCAATGCCAAAGCCATATATGTCTGCTATTTCTGAACAAAGGGGATCCCAGAGAAGCATTTACAACCATTTGTGCCATAATTGCACAAGCTGTTTGTAAATAATTTCAGTGAGAAACCTAAAATTGAGAAAAAATTTAAGTTTTTTTTAATTTGATCGCATTTGGCGGTGAAATGGTGGCATGAAATATACCAAAATTGGCCTAGATCAATACTTGGGGTTGTCTACTACACTAAAGCTAAAACTTCCCCAAAAAGCTCCCTACATGCTCCCTAATTAACCCCTTCACTGCTGGGCATAATACACGTGTGGTGCGCAGTGGCATTTAGCGGCCTTCTAATTACCAAAAAGCAACACCAAAGTCATATATGTCTGCTATTTCTGAACAAAGGGGATCCCAGAGAAGAATTTACAACCATTTATGCCATAATTGCACAAGCTGTTTGTAAATAATTTAAGTTAGAAACCAAAAGTTTGTGAAAAAATTTGTGAAAAGTGAACGATTTTTTGTATTTGATTGCATTTGGCGGTGAAATGGTGGCATGAAATATACCAAAATGAGCCCAGATCAATACTTTGGGTTGTCTACTAAAAAAAAATATATACATGTCAATGGATATTCAGAGATTCCTGAAAGATATCAGTGTTCTAATGTAACTATCGCTAATTTTGAAAAGAAATGGTTTGGAAATAGCAAAGTGCTACTTGTATTTATGGCCCTATAGTTTACAAAAAAAGCAAAGAACATGTAAACATTGGGTATTTCTAAAATCAGGACAAAATTTAGAAACTATTTAGCATGGGTGTTTTCTCTTGTTAAGTGTAGTCAGTCCACGGGTCATCCATTACTTATGGAATATATCTCTTCCTAACAGGAAGCTGCAAGAGGATCACCCAAGCAGAGCTGCTATATAGCTCCTCCCCTCACATGTCATATTTAGTCATTCTCTTGCAGCCTAACTAAAGATAGGTCGCTGTGAGAGGTCTGTGGTGTTTTTTAACTTAGTTTATTTCTACAATCAAAAGTTTGTTATTTTAAATGGCACCGGAGTGTGCTGTTTATTCTCAGGCAGCATTAGAAGAAGAATCTGCCTGCGTTTTCTATGATCTTAGCAGACGTAACTAAGATCCACTGGCTGTTCTCATCTGAGGAGTGAGGTAACTTCAGAGAAGGGGAATAGCATGCAGGGCCCCCCTGCAAATGAGGTATGTGCAGTAAAATTATTTTTCTGAGGAATGGAATTGACTGAGAAAATACTGCTGATACCAATGTAAAGTAAGTTCAGCCTTAAATGCAGTGATAGCGACTGGTATTAGGCTGATGAGTGTGTGTACACTGAATGTATTTTTCTAAGGAATGGAATTGACTCTGAAAATACTGTTAATACTGAAATAATGTATGAGCCTTAACTGCAGTAAAAGCGACTGGTAGCAGGCTTATTAATAACAATTCATAACTTTTTAAATGTATGTTTAAAACGTTTACTGGCATGTTAATCGTTTTTTGTGAGGTACTTGGTGATAAAACTTATTAAGGCATGATTTTTACCACATGGCCATCTTTGTTTTCTGCATAGAAACAGTTATCTGAGCTTCCCCACTGTTGTATGAGTGGGAGGGGCCTATTTTAGCGCTTTTTTGCGCAGTAAAAATTCAGTCACAATCTGTCTACTTCATCCTCCATGATCCAGATCGTCTCTAGAGAGCTCAGGGGTCTTCAAAATTCATTTTGAGGGAGGTAATCAGTCACAGCAGACCTGTGACAGTGTGTTTTGACTGTGAGAAAAACGTTAATTATTAAATTGTTATCCGTTTTTGGGTATTAAGGGGTTAATCATCCATTTGCTGGTGGGTGCAATCCTTTGCTAACTTAATACATTTACTGTGAAAAATTGGTTGCTATAACTATTTTGGTTCATTGTTATTTCAACTGTGACAGCTTTTTGTGCTTCTTAAAGGCACAGTAGCGTTTTTTATATTGCTTGTAAATTTATTTAGAAAAGTATTTCCAAGCTTGCTAGTCTCATTGCTAGTCTGTTTAAACATGTCTGACACAGATGAATCTCTTTGTTCACTATGTTTAAAGGCCAATGTGGAGCCCAATAGAAATTTATGTACTAATTGCATTGATGCTACTTTAAATAAGTCAATCTTTACATGTAAAGAAATTATCACCAGACAACGAGGGGGAAGTTATGCCGACTAACTCTCCTCACGTGTCAGTACCTTCGCCTCCCGCTCAGGGGGTGCGTGACTTTGTGGCGCCAAGTACATCAGGGAGGCCCTTACAAATCACTTTGCAAGACATGGCTACTGTTATGACAGAAGTATTATCTAAATTGCCAGAATTAAGAGGCAAGCGCGATAGCTCTGGGTTAAGGACAGAGCGCGCGGATGAGGTGAGAGCCATGTCAGATACTGCGTCACAGTTTGCAGAACGTGAAGACGGAGAGCTTCATTCTGTGGGTGACCGATCTGATCCAGGGAGACTGGATTCAGAGATTTCTAATTTTAAATTTAAGCTTGAGAACCTCCGCATATTGCTAGGGGAGGTATTAGCGGCTCTGAATGATTGTAACACGGTTGCAATTCCAGAAAAATTATGTAGGTTGGATAGATACTATGCGGTACCGGTGTGTACTGACGTGTTTCCTATACCTAAAAGGCTTACAGAGATTATTAGCAAGGAGTGGGATAGACCTGGTGTGCCTTTTTCCCCTCCTCCCATATTTAGGAAAATGTTTCCTATAGACGCCACCACACGAGACTTATGGCAGACGGTCCCTAAGGTGGAGGGAGCAGTTTCTACTTTAGCTAAGCGTACCACTATCCCGGTGGAGGATAGTTGTGCCTTTTCAGATCCAATGGATAAGAAATTAGAGGGTTACCTTAAGAAAATGTTTGTTCAACAAGGCTTTATCTTACAGCCCCTTGCATGCATTGCGCATGTCACTGCTGCGGCGGCATTCTGGTTTGAGTCTCTGGAAGAGGCCATTCGCACAGCTCCATTGGATGAAATTATTAACAAGCTTAAAGCACTTAAGCTAGCTAACGCATTTGTTTCTGATGCCGTCGTACATTTAACCAAACTTACGGCTAAGAACTCCGGATTCGCCATCCAAGCGCGCAGAGCGCTATGGCTTAAATCCTGGTCAGCTGACGTGACTTCTAAATCTAAATTGCTTAATATTCCTTTCAAAGGGCAGACCTTATTCGGGCCCGGCTTGAAAAAAATTATAGCTGAAATTACAGGAGGTAAGGGCCATGCTCTACCTCAGGACAGGGCCAAATCAAAGGCCAAACAGTCTAATTTTCGTGCCTTTCGTAACTTCAAGGCAGGAGCAGCATCAACTTCCTCCGCTCCAAAACAGGAAGGAGCTGTTGCTCGTTACAGGCAGGGCTGGAAAGTTAACCAGTCCTGGAACAAGGGCAAGCAGGCCAAGAAACCTGCTGCTGCCCCCAAGACAGCATGAAGAGAGGGCCCCCTATCCGGAAACGGATCTAGTGGGGGGCAGACTTTCTCTCTTCGCCCAGGCTTGGGCAAGAGATGTCCAGGATCCCTGGGCATTGGAGATCATATCTCAGGGATATCTCCTGGACTTCAAAACTTCTCCTCCACGAGGGAGATTTCATCTTTCAAGGTTATCAGCAAACCAAATAAAGAAAGAGGCGTTTCTACGCTGTGTACAAGACCTCTTACTAATGGGGGTGATCCACCCAGTTCCGCGGACGGAACACGGGCAGGGATTCTATTCAAATCTATTTGTGGTTCCCAAGAAAGAGGGAACCTTCAGACCAATCTTGGACTTAAAAATCCTAAACAAATTTCTAAGAGTTCCATCATTCAAAATGGAAACTATTCGAACCATCCTTCCCATGATCCAAGAGGGTCAGTACATGACCACAGTGGACTTAAAGGATGCCTTCCTTCACATACCGATTCACAAGGATCATTATCGGTACCTAAGATTTGCTTTCCTAGACAGGCATTACCAGTTTGTAGCTCTTCCCTTCGGATTAGCTACGGCTCCAAGAATCTTTACAAAAGTTCTGGGCTCACTTCTGGCGGTACTAAGACCGCGAGGCATAGCGGTGACTCCGTACCTAGACGACATTCTGATACGAGCGTCAAGTTTTCAAACTGCCAAGTCTCATACAGAGATAGTTCTGGCATTTCTGAGGTCGCATGGGTGGAAGGTGAACGTGGAAAAGAGTTCTCTATTACCACTTACAAGAGTTCCCTTTCTAGGGACTCTTATAGATTCTGTGGAGATGAAAATTTACCTGACAGAGGCCAGGTTATCAAAACTTCTAAATGCTTGCCGTGTCCTTCATTCCATTCCACACCCGTCAGTAGCTCAGTGCATGGAAGTAATTGGCTTAATGGTAGCGGCAATGGACATAGTACCATTTGCGCGCCTGCATCTCAGACCGCTGCAATTGTGCATGCTAAGTCAGTGGAACGGGGATTACTCAGATTTGTCCCCCCTACTAAGTCTGGATCAAGAGACCAGAGATTCTCTTCTATGGTGGCTCTCTCGGCCACATCTGTCCAAGGGGATGACCTTTCGCAGGCCAGATTGGACGATTGTAACAACAGACGCCAGCCTTCTAGGTTGGGGCGCAGTCTGGAACTCCCTGAAAGCTCAGGGATTATGGACTCAGGAGGAGAAACTCCTCCCAATAAATATTCTGGAATTAAGAGCAATATTCAATGCTCTCCTAGCTTGGCCTCAGTTAGCAACTCTGAGGTTCATCAGATTTCAGTCGGACAACATCACGACTGTGGCTTACATCAACCATCAAGGGGGAACCAGAAGTTCCCTAGCGATGTTGGAAGTCTCAAAGATAATTTGCTGGGCAGAGTCTCACTCTTGCCACCTGTCAGCGATTTACATCCCAGGCGTAGAGAACTGGGAGGCGGATTTTCTAAGTCGCCAGACTTTTCATCCGGGGGAGTGGGAACTTCATCCGGAGGTCTTTGCTCAACTGATTCATCGTTGGGGCAAACCAGATCTGGATCTCATGGCGTCTCGCCAGAACGCCAAGCTTCCTTGTTACGGATCCAGGTCCAGGGACCCGGGAGCGGTGCTGATAGATGCTCTGACAGCCCCTTGGGTCTTCAACATGGCTTATGTGTTTCCACCATTCCCGATGCTTCCTCGTTTGATTGCCAAGATCAAACAGGAGAGAGCTTCGGTGATTCTGATAGCGCCTGCGTGGCCACGCAGGACCTGGTATGCAGACCTAGTGGACATGTCGTCCTGTCCACCGTGGTCTCTGCCTCTGAGACAGGACCTTCTAATTCAGGGTCCTTTCAATCATCCAAATCTAATTTCTCTGAGGCTGACTGCATGGAGATTGAACGCTTGATTCTATCAAAGCGTGGCTTCTCGGAGTCGGTTATTGATACCTTAATACAGGCTAGGAAGCCTGTTACCAGAAAAATTTACCATAAGATATGGCGTAAATATTTATATTGGTGCGAATCCAAGAGTTACTCATGGAGTAAGGTTAGGATTCCTAGGATATTGTCCTTTCTACAAGAGGGTTTAGAAAAGGGCTTATCTGCTAGTTCGTTAAAGGGACAGATTTCTGCTCTGTCTATTCTTCTACACAAACGTCTGGCTGAAGTTCCAGACGTTCAGGCTTTTTGTCAGGCTTTAACTAGGATTAAGCCTGTGTTTAAGACTGTTGCTCTGCCGTGGAGCTTAAACTTAGTTCTTAATGTTCTTCAAGGCGTTCCATTTGAACCCCTTCATTCCATTGATATCAAGCTTTTATCCTGGAAGGTTTTGTTTTTGATGGCTATTTCCTCTGCTCGAAGAGTCTCTGAGTTATCTGCCTTACATTTTGATTCTCCTTATCTGATTTTTCATTCAGACAAGGTAGTTCTGCGTACTAAACCTGGGTTCTTACCTAAGGTAGTTACTAACAGGAATATCAATCAAGAGATTGTTGTTCCATCACTGTGTCCTAACCCTTCTTCAAAGAAGGAACGACTTTTGCATAATCTGGACGTAGTCCGTGCCCTGAAGTTCTATTTGCAGGCAACTAAAGATTTTCGTCAAACTTCTTCCCTGTTTGTCGTTTACTCTGGACAGAGAAGAGGTCAAAAGGCTTCGGCTACCTCTCTCTCTTTTTGGCTTCGTAGCATAATACGTTTAGCCTATGAGACTGCTGGACAGCAGCCTCCTGAAAGGATTACAGCTCATTCTACTAGAGCTGTGGCTTCCACCTGGGCCTTTTAAAAATGAGGCCTCTGTTGAACAGATTTGCAAGGCTGCGACTTGGTCTTCGCTTCACACCTTTTCAAAATTTTACAAATTTGACACTTTTGCTTCTTCGGAGGCTATTTTTGGGAGAAAGGTACTTCAGGCAGTGGTTCCTTCTGTTTAATGTTCCTGCCTTGTCCCTCCCTTCATCCGTGTACTTTAGCTTTGGTATTGGTATTCCATAAGTAATGGATGACCCGTGGACTGACTACACTTAACAAGAGAAAACATAATTTATGCTTACCTGATAAATTTATTTCTCTTGTAGTGTAGTCAGTCCACGGCCCGCCCTGTCTTTTTAAGGCAGATCTAAATTTTTTTTTTTTTTTTTGCATATTCAAAATCATATTGGTTTCACATAGATGTTGTTGTACCATGGTTACAATATAAGAGTTTAACATCCAACATTTTCTTATGCAACAGATAGATTATTAAAAACAACACTGAACAACTTGATTACAAAACAAAACAGTAGTTGGTCTCTTTAAATATGCCTAAATTACTCTGAACTTTTTACCCATTTCAATACAAGGATATGCTTTTCTAAGTCTCGCTTGCCTAGTCTATGTGGGTATGTCTCTCCACCTATTTATCATTGACATTCCAGTCGAATATGGAAAATATTCAGCGCGTGTGCATTCGGGTTTCCCAATAAAACTTTATATTATGGAACATTTCCATATCTTTTCTGATAAAATAACCATATTCCTCTAGCTGGATCGAGTGATCCATAAGTGATTCCCAGGCCTGATATGTGGGGATTGTCTGTGACCTCCAGTTAGCAGCTATTAGGGATTTAGCGGTGTTTAGGGCTAATTGTATTAACTTCCTACGTATTTTACATTTACAATGTGGGAGTAGATTTAGTAATGCAGTGGTAGGTTGTATATGGTACTCTTTATCTTGATTGCTAATGGATTTAATGAATTCCCCTATTCTCAGCCAAAAGGGCTGTATTTTAGTGCAGGACCACCAGATATGGATCATGGTGCCCCTGCCTCCACAACCCCTCCAGCACATATCAGAAGCTGTTGGGTATATCGTCTTGATCCTAACTGGAGTGAGATACCACCTCGTCAATATTTTGTAATTGAGCTCTAATGCTTTGGTAGATACCGAAGATGTACTGGTGTTGTGAACAATATATTTCCACTCTTTTTCCGTTAACTCCCTCCCCAATTCCCTGTGCCATCTGTTTCTGTAGTTAGGAACGACTTTTATTTCGTCATGTGATAGAGCCTTCTTGGCCCATGCCAGAGTGTGGCTAAGCGGTTGGTCACTGAGACATTGTTGCTCAAACAAAGTGGGTTGTCTAAGCATCTTATCCCTATCTGGTGACGTGGACAAGAAGTGTTGGAGTTGATAGTACTTCAGCCATCTCGTGAAGACCCCCCCCATTATGTCATTTAGATCAGTTCTCTGTTTGAGTTTACCGGCAGATAAAAATTTATATATAGGTGTCGTGTATCCTATCTCCCACTCGTGTTGTCCGGTGAGTTTTTGTTCTAACCCTCCATGCAATTCTGCATTGGGCGACACTGGGGACATCGGGGATCTTAGGGATGATATGCTACCTGTGTTAGCTATGATGTTATCCCATATCTCAAACACATGATGGTACAATGGGTATGTCTTAATCCAAGGTGGGCGGCTCTTCTTAGCCACCCAACACAACACTCCGGGAGAGGGGTTCCTCAAGATATGGGAATCTAACGGCACCCAGGCTTTATTTTCCGCATTGCGGTGCCAATCCAGTATTTTTTGTAAACATTTTGCTTTATAATATACGTCTATGTTGGGTAGTCCCAATCCTCCCTCATGGGTGGATCGGTACATCGTTGTTTTGAGAATTCGCGGCTTGATTTTGCCCCAAACATAGTTGTTTAACAGATTCTGGAGTTTGCTACGGTATGAGTTAGGTAGAGCAATTGGCACCGTTTGAAGCAAATAAAGGATTCTGGGCAATGCCGTCATTTTCACCGCCTGAATGCGACCCCACCAAGAAATTAATTTCTCGCTCCACCTATTTAATTCTTTGTTTAATTCGTTGTATAGGGATTGATAATTCCGTTCGAACAGAACGCTAGGTTTAGGGGATAGGTATATTCCCAAGTATTTAATAGCCTTTTTTTGAGGGCTAAATGGGCATTTCTCCAGCAGTTCAGAGTATTCTGCTTTTGGCATACTGATGTTTAGTATCTCCGATTTTTGGTCGTTTATTAAGAAATTAGAATGAATCCCGAACTCCCTAAACTCACTCAACACTGCCGCAATCGACTCTGTGGGGTTGGTCAGTGTAAACAGTACGTCATCCGCGTAAAGTGACAGTTTATAGTCGTCTTGTCCTATTTTAATACCGGAAATTTGATTATTTTGTCTAATTCTGTGTGCCAGTATCTCCATGCTCAACACGAATAAAAGAGGAGATAGGGGGCATCCTTGTCTGGTTCCATTTTGTATAAGAAACAGGTCTGATAATATGTTATTTGCTTTTACCCTGGCCGAGGGGCTCTGATATAGGCTAAATATTCGTTTTATAATAGTTTCCCCGAATCCCAGTTTACATAATACCGCTTGCAAAAAGTTCCAATCTAAGCGATCAAACGCTTTTTCAGCGTCGGCGGAGACAACCACCATTCCAAGTTTGTGAATTTTAGCGTAGTCAATTAATTGTAATGTTCTAATGGTGTTGTCTCTCGCTTCTCTCCCTGGGACAAAACCTGCCTGGTCCAAGTGGACGATCTGGGGTAAGATTTTATTGATTCGCCCTGCCAAAATCTTTGCAAATAGTTTAAGATCCGTGTTGAGCAAGGAGATAGGTCTGTAGCTACCTGGTAGGGTTGCTGGTTTATTTGGTTTAGGCAGCACAGATATATAGGCCTCTAGGCATTCAGATGGAAAACAACCCAACTCGTCTACGTGTTGGAATGTCTTTAATAGGTGAGGGGCTATAGAGGTTTTGTACATTTTATAATAGTCATTTGAATAACCGTCTGGTCCTGGGCTTTTATTGTTAGGGAGTGTCTCAATAGCGTTCAGAATCTCCTTCAAAGTGATGGGAGAGTCCAGGGCATCCGCCTCTTGAGTGGAGATTTTAGGAGTATCTATTGTGTCTAAGTATTGGCTGAGTGCGTTCGGGTTTCCCGTATCGTGTTGTTTTGTGATATTATATAATTTAGTATAATAATCCCCAAACACATTTGCTATTTTTTTGGGCTCGGTTTCGGTCTGTCCTTTATCGTTATCTATTTTAAATATGTGGGCCTGATAAGTTTTTTTTGCTAGACTTTTTGCTAACCACGTGCCCGCTTTGTTGCTATTATGAAAGTACATTTTTTTAAGATGAAACGCTTTTTTATTTGCATTTTGTTGCAATAGCTGTCGAAAAGGCTTCCCTAGCTTTAGTTACTGTGTGAGGTCGTTTCTCATAGGGTTAAGTTTATGTTGCTGTTCTGCTAGCTTCAAGTCGGAGAGTAATTTGTTATATTCTGCGTTGTATTTTTTGCGTAGAGTTGCTTTTTGCTTAATCAGTTCCCCTCTAATAGTCGCCTTATGAGCCAACCAGTTATTAATCCCATTCGTGTCTGCTGTAGTATTGTGTTGGAAGAATTCTGTAATCTGTTCACCTATATGTTTTTTAATGGATGGGTTGTGCAATATAGTGGAGTCTAGACGCCACGGGATTTGGCGTTGGGGCATTGAGGGCCAGTTAAGTTCCAGAGTGATGGAAGCGTGGTCCGACCACGAGATCGGCAGGATTTCTGTGTCTGTGGCTAATGCTATATTGTTATGATCTATCAGCCAGTAATCTATTCTGGAGTATGAGTGGCCTGGGGGCGAATAAAAGGTATAGCTTCGTGATTTGGGATGATTCAGCCTCCATACATCCATTAGTAATAATGTATCTATTTTTTGGGTGATTCGTATTCTATTTTTTTGTGCTATTTGACTCCTTCCTGTGGAGCAGTCCATGTGAGGGTTCAAAGTGATGTTCAAATCTCCACCTACTATTACCACCCCCTTCTGAACCTCTCCCAGTTTGGTTAGAGCTCTGTTATAGAAATGTTGTTGGCTTATGTTTGGTGCATACATGTTCATTAACGTAAGCTGGGTATTATATAATGTACCCACTAGTATCAGAAACCTGCCATCCTCATCTGCGTGTTTATCAAGGATTTGGAATGGGATTTCCCTACTGATCAAAATGCCCACCCCATTCTTTTTTTTAACACTAGAGCTAAAGAATTGTTGAGTGTAGATTTTTGAGTATAAGGGTGGTTCGTTGTTCTTGGGGAAATGCGTTTCCTGTAGGAACACTATCGATCCCTGTAACTTTTTAAACCAGGCCAGGGCTATGGACCTTTTATTAGGAGAGTTCAAACCCTTACAATTTTGTGATATCAATTTTATATCATGAGGCATAGACTAGATAACTGTTCTGCATTTGCGTGTTCTTAAACTTTACCTTAATCGAATGGGCATTGTCATACTTCATGTCATGTAGCAGAGACCAACAATATACAAAAATCAATACAAACCTGTTAACAAGATAACATAATAACCACATTTTAACCATAAATATGATCACTGACTTCGAACTCTCTATTGAGAGGTAAAACAAAAAGGTAGGGGAATCCAAAGACCTGATTCGGTCTAGACACAGTTAGGGTTTCAGAGCATAAAGTAAGTGCACATTTTTATTACAAGATTTTTATTTGTCTATTTCTTTTCCTTTTTTTTTTTTTTTTTTTTTATAAGTAATTATTATTTATTTATTTATGTGTATATATTTATTTTTTCCTTTTCAGCTGGGCTTGAATGTCTCTAAAATACAATAATAAAGACAAAGTCTTTTAGAGTCATTGGTGGATGGGCCTTATAAGGGGTTGCACATTCTTTCCAAAGTCTTATACAGTGTGGCCCAATATCAACTCCTGGGAAAGGGCCTTAAAATATGGAAGTAAGAAAAACATGAAACATTATTACCTGCGTGTAGATTTTCTTCTCGAGAACAAGGATAGTCCAGGAGCTATCTGCAAGGCATATAAAATCTTCCTTAGTTAACTCGCTCCCCGGGAGGTCTGTTTCATCCAATGTCAGATTCTTGAGCTTTTGATGGACCACTTGGGGTAGGAGCTCTTGTTCTTTTCCGTTGGACTGTTTGCCATCTTGGCCTTTGCTGTAATGAATTAGGACCTTCTGGAACTGTGGTCTCATGGAGAGACGGCAAGGAGGGTGGTGGTATCCCAAGTTGAGTGCAAAAATTTTCCAGATCTTCTGGGGATTTATAAGTGTACATTCGGTTATCTTTCAGCACCTTGACGCTAAAAGGAAACCCCCACCTGTAGGGAATGCCATTATCCTGTAGATGTTGTGTCAGAAATCTTGTCTCTTTTCTGTTTTGGAGCGTGAGTGGGCTGAGATCAGAGAAAATTTGTAATTGCTGTCCTTGATAGGTTATGGATTGTTGTTGTCGGGCAGCTTTCATAATTCTTTCTTTATCCAGGTATTTATGGAATTTTATGATTACGTCCCTTGGGGGGTCTTTATCTTTAGGTTGTGGCCGTAAAGCCCTATGGGCTCTGTCTAATGGCAAGTCGGTGTATTCTGGATCTTTAAGTATGGTTTTGAACAAATCCTGGAGGGAGGAGAGCAGATTTTCGGGAGCAATTCTTTCCGGTAGACCTCTAATCCTTATGTTCTGCCTCCTTCCCCTATTGTCCAGATCTTCCAATTTTTCCTGAAGGAAGGATATTTGGGATTCTTGGGCGGATAACTTTCTATTTATTAAGTCCATATCTGTGGTCTGTGTCTCTGACTGTTCCTCTAAATATTCCACTCTATTGCCTAATTCATTGACCTCCTTCCTTACCTCTGCTAACCCATCTTTGATCATACGGCCTACTTGCTGTATGAACGAGGTGAAGTCTCCCTTTGTGGGGAGATCTCTCAGATCCGCTCTTGTGAGTGGAGTGTCCAGTGTCGTCCGTTGTTGATTTTCCGTCTCCTCTGGTGCCTGGGATAAGTCCTCTTCTTCCATTGCTGAGGCCTGTGTTGTTTTAAAAAACAGGTTCATCTTATTGGGGTTAGATTTCAAGTTCTTGTCATTTTTAGGCGCTCTCTTTGATGTCATGTTTATGGGCGTAAGGAGTATATGGGATATATTCTGAGCTTGAACCAATAATCTGCAGTTCACAAATACAGTTTGTAAAGTAGGTGCCTATTAAAATTAATCTGCCCTGTATTACTCTTATTTCTTCTCTGTTTTACTTTTTTTTTGTTTTTCTTGTTGTTCCCCCTTTTTGTTTTTTGTTTTTTTTTCCCCCCTTTTTTGTATTAGAGCTATATTGCAGCAGAAACAGTGCATTCATTCACAGGTCCTCCTTATTGCTGCTGAAAGTGCCCCAAGCAAGTGAAGACAGGTAAAATATGAGGATAAGCGCCAGCACACGCACCTCTGCCAAACTGTGCTTGCAGCTCTAGGAAAGTGTTGCTGAACTGTTTGAGTCAGGGGAGATTCTGTAGATTAAAAACTAAATGTATGGGCTAGGTCTTTATATCCCGTGGCCCACCAGCGGGTCTCTAGGCCAAAGTAACCATGTGAGTGGGTCTGTTGACAGATCTGCAGCGGTTGCAGCGAGGCTGTCTCGTATAGTCTATTTATCTGTTCACCGCCGCAAGGCACTGGTCTCCAGCGTGAGCGCGCCACAGACAGGAGCGGACTGTGGACCCTGCGCTGCACACCTCTGTTGTGTGAGTGTGACCCCTCGCCTGTTAGTTTCAGTCAGTGCGGTATGGCGCTCACCCTGTGTATATGTGAAGGCTACGGAGGACGCCTCTCTTAGGTGCTTCTCCTCACTCGCTCCTCTCTAATGTTCGCACCCCTCACGAGTGTCCGGGAAACTGCTTCTGTTGTGATAGTAAGTCCGGCTCAGTGGTAGGTAGCATTTCTCAAGTCCTCCGCCTCCCGTACAGGGTTGAAGTGAAGCCCAATATGGCGGATTTTGCGCCTCTTGCAAAGTGTTTCAAACAGTGCTATAACGATCTCGCTCTTTTCCTTCTGCCCAGATCGTGCACCTATTTTCTGTGCATCTGTATGCCATCTCTTGTGCAACTAAAACATAGCGGTAAATAGGATTATTCCCTAACTGTGTCTATTTTCTTGCAGAGCTTTACATTTATGCGGCCATTTCAGTCCATGGTCGGCTCCGCCCCATACTTCCTCATTTTACCGGCAGATCTAAATTTTAATTAAACTCCAGTCACCACTGCACCCTATGGTTTCTCCTTTCTCGTCTGCTTTGGTCGAATGACTGAATATGACATGTGAGGGGAGGAGCTATATAGCAGCTCTGTTTGGGTGATCCTCTTGCAGCTTCCTGTTAGGAAGAGATATATTCCATAAGTAATGGATGACCCGTGGACTGACTACACTTCAAGAGAAATAAATTTATCAGGTAAGCATAAATTATGTTTTTTGGTGGTTGTAGATGTGTAACAGATTTTGGGGGTCAAAGTTAGAAAAAGTGTGTTTATTCCATTTTTTCCTCATATTTTATAAAAAAAATTTATATTAAATTATAGGATATGATGAAAATAATGGTATCTTTAGAAAGTCCATTTAATGGCGAGAAAAAAACGGTATATAATATGTGTGGGTACAGTAAATGAGTAAGAGGAAAATTACAGCTAAACACAAACACCTCAAAAATGTAAAAATAGCCTTGCTCCCAAACGGACAGAAAATGGAAAAGTGCTGTGGTCATTAAGGGGTTAATGTGACCTATAAACTATGCAACTCAATTGAAAAACAAACTGAAATCTTTTAGGTGAAGGGAAGTAAAAATAAAATATGGTTGCATAAGTGTGCACACCCTTAAACTAATACTTTGTTGGAGCACCTTTTGATTTTATTACAGCACTCAGTCTTTTTGGGTATGAGTCTATCAGCATGGCACATCTTGACTTGGCAAGATTTGCCCACTCTTTTTTGCAAAAACACTCCAAATCTGTTAGATTGCGAGGGCATCTCCTGTGCACAGCCCTCTTCAGATCACCCCACAGATTTTGAATTGGATTCAGATCTGGGCTCTGGCTGGGCCATTCCAAAACTTTAATCTTCTTCTAGTGAAGCCATTCCTTTGTTGATTTGGATGTATGCTTTGGGTCGTTGTCATGCTGAAATATGAAGTTCCTCTTCATGTTCAGCTTTCTAGCAGAAGCCTGAAGCTTTTGTGCCAATATTGACTGGTATTTGGAACTGTTCATAATTCCCTCTACCTTGAATAAGGCCCCAGTTCCAGCTGAAGAAAAACAGACCCAAAGCATGCTACCACCACCATGCTTCACTGTGGGTATGGTGTTCTTTTGGTGATATGCAGTGTTGTTTTTGCGCCAAACATATCTTTTGAAATTATTGCCAAAAAGTTCAACCTTGGTTTCATCAGACCATAACACCTTTTCTCACATACTTTTGGGAGACTTCATATGTGTTTTTGCTAAATTTAGCTTGGCTTGGATGGTTTTCTTAAGAAAAGGCTTCCGTCTTGCCATCTACCCCAAAGCCCAAACATATGAAGAATACGGGAGATTGTTGTCACATGTACTACACAGCCAGTACTTGCCAGATATTCCTGCAGCTCCTTTGATGTTGCTATAGGCCTCTTGGTAGCCTCCCAGACCAGTTTTTTTTCTCGTCTTCATCAATTTTGGAGGGACATCCAGTTCTTTGTAATGTCATTGTTGTGCCATATGTTCTCCACTTGATGACTGTCTTAACTGTGTTCCATGGTATATCTAATGCCTTGGAAATTCTTTTGTACCCTTCTCTTGACTGATACCTTTTAACAATGAGATCCCTCTGATGCTTTGGAAGCTCTCTGCGGACCATGGCTTTTGTGTAGGACGCGACTAAGAAAATGTCAGGAAAGACCTACTAGAACAGCTGAACTTTATTCAGCGTTCATCAGAGGCACTTTAAATGATGGCAGGTGTGTGATGACTCTTATTTAACATGATTTTGAATGTGATTGCTTAATTCTGAACACAGCTACATCCCCAGTTATAAGAGGGTGTGCACACTTATGCAACCACATTATTTTAGTTTTTTTTGTTTACTTCCCTCCACCTTAAATATTTCAATTTGTTTTTCAATTGAGTTGTACAGTTTATAGGTCACATTAAAGGTGGAAAAAGAATGATTTATCTTTGTCTAATTTTTTTACATCATAGAAACCTGACATTTTAACAGGGATGTTGTAGACTTTTTATATCTACTGTGTGTGTGTGTGTATGTATGTATGTATGTGTATATATATATATATATATATATATATATATATATATATATATATATATATATATATATATATATATATATATATATATATATATATATATATATATATATATATATATATACGTACATACACACATATATACACACACTATAGCCCTAAGTAGATGAAAACAGGATAAAACCTATTTATGCAATATTCATATTTAATAAAGATTTTAACTATGTATTTAATATTTCACATTTGCTAATGCGAATATGCTATTTTGTTTGCCCGATGGGTGGGTGTTTATTTTTTCAACAAATTTTTCTCTCTATTGACTTCTATGGGGAATGCAAAAATGCAATGGCGTTTGCATGATCTTGGGTGTTAGTTTTTTTTGGTTCCCCCCTACTTTTTTTTTTCTATTGATGTCTATGTCGGAATACATGCATGCGCACTTGAAAACGTCAGTTTGTTTTTTAACTTGTAATTTGAACGCAACCCTTGCGCAAAAATCTTAACTCTGGCTGAGTTTTCGCAATCGGGGGGGGGGGGGGATACCACAACACTTGTAATCTAGCTCCATATGTCTAGGATTTTAGTTTATTTTGGTGGTCACTGGTCACAAAATACAAGGTCTAATATACAATTTCAATGTGGAATGATTTTAGAATTTTGAATGTTTGTCTTCTAAGTTTAAATAAAATTAATAAAATAAAAAAAATAAGGGTTAAAGAAGTCAAATGTAATCCCTACTGTGATCTGTACTGCAAGAAGAAGCTATCACACTATACACTAGTAATGTATACATTTGGGAAAGGCAGTTAAAAGGGGATTATGACACTTTTTTTTTGTTTTTGCTTCACAGGAATACTTTCTTTCTGCACCTCTATACACAGTGTTGTCTGCCAGATACTGGTGTTTGTGCAAGCAAAAACAGTGGTTTATTATATACCTAAATAACACGCTGCTCATGTGGAGGTTGTTGGTATATAAAGTTCAGAATGTGTTTCTAAGGGGTTAGCTAGGTCCTCTGCATGAAAAGCTCTGTTTTCTTTGAGAAAAGGTTAAGACACACCACTTTGTGTGTTTACCACTTGAGACCTATGGGCTGTATTTAGTATATTTGGTAACTACTTTCATTTGAGCATTGTGAGGTGGGAGTTGGGTTTTCAGTGGTTCATCATGCTTAAAGCGTTGCCATTTAAATGCATTAAAGCTTTGCTACATGGTAAGCATTTAGGTTAATAACTGTGTCCTTTTATGCAGCGTATCTTCCTTTTGTAACCTGATTTATTGTCTCCTACTTAGCAGCTAAGAAGAAGAGCAAGAAGGGGAAGACTTTGACCCTAACTGACTTCTTGGCAGATGACGGAAACAGTGGAGGTGGTGGAGGAGGTGGAGGTGGTGGTGGTGGTAGCAGCAGCAGCACCTCCTATGCTCCAAAACCAGTCAGCTGGGCAGACGAGACAGATGATTTGGAAGGAGATGGTGAGTAGATGTTCTTTTTAAAAATAGAAATAGGGTGTATAAAATCTCAGCTTTCTCACTGCTGTCCCCATCTTCCATTTGCAGCAATCTCACAACACAGATTTTATATGAGTCTGTTCACATTGCAATGTAATATGTGACAATGATGCTGAAAGTAAAAAAAAAATACACCTTACTCTTATGGTGCTTGTATTATAGGTAGCACTGTTCTATGCAAGGTATAAGCTTAAAGTGATTTGTAAACTTAAAGGGACAGTCAACACCACAATTGTTGTTGTTTAAAAAGATAGATAAATCCTTTACTACCCTTTCCTTAGCTTTGCACAACCAACATTGTTATATTAATATACTTTGTAACATTTAGACCTCTAAATCTCTGCCTGTTTCTAAGCCACCACAGACAGCCTCTTATCACATGCTTTATTAGCTTTTCACAACAGGAGACTGCTAGATCATGTGAGCCATATAGAAAAAATTGTGCTTACTCCCGGAGTTGTGACTGACACTGCACTAATTGACTAAAATGCAAGTCAATAGAGAAGTCATGTGATCAGGCTTAGATACAAGGTAATCAGAGATAGTGTGTTAATTGGATGTGCAAAACTGGGGAATGGGTAATAAAGGGATTATCTATCTCTATCTGATACGATTGGCTACAGTATCATTTAACACAGAAATAGACTGTTGTGGGCGGAGGAACGGTGGAATGTATAACAAATCGAAAGGGTAATTTATATAATTTTAGCATCAACAATGATTTTGCTGAATGAAAGTGCCTATCAGTTCATTTTAAAGCAAATATTGTTGAAATAATCCTTTTAAGTTTACAATCACTTTATACACAAATGTAGCCAACAATCAGCAAGCGCTACCCAGTTTTTGAACCAAAAAAGTAAATTAGAAAGTTGCTTAAAATTGCATGCTCTATCTGAATCATGAAAGGAAAAAAATGGGTTTTGTGTCCCTTTTTAAGGCTTCTACTGATATACAAATATTACTTGTCATGCACAAATCTCCTGCAGTGCAGATGATGAACACAGTTTTTTTAATCCAGTGGGTCCCCCATCTGATCCGTAACCTGGGGACCCTCATACTGCAGATGGGGAAGGGAGTCTAGCTCCTTTACCCCATCACTGTATCTTCCCTGTAGGCTTTGTGTTGTCACCACAGGCACCTCTGGTGATGTCACGAGTGGGCGGGCTAACTGCCAAAGCTGGACATAATTAAGGATCTATTGTAGGTCTGAAACGTTGCTAATTTTTTTTGTACTTTGGACCGTATGTACCAATAAAGGTCCCTTTTTAACACGTCGACTGGGCTGGAGTATCTTTCCTTTTTACATGCGTGAGAGACAGCTAACCAGGGGACTGGGGAAGAGGGCTTTGGAAACCTGCATCTCCGCATCCAGGCCTCATTCAAGGACAAGTGACCTAGTGAGTCTGCCTTTCAAATGATGGGTGGCATGCCCTTGTAAGTTACAGGTGACTGCCATAAAAAACCTGATTACCTGCAGTAGCATTGTATATACTGTTAAATAGGAGGGCGGCTCTTAATAGCCCCTATCCCCTCCCCCCCTGTTTGACTAGAGAGACAAGTGACCCCCATATAAAAGAGGGGAGTCTGCCCTTTCAATTGAGGGGTCACTTGCCCCCTGTAAGTAGCAGGTTATCACCATATTAATGACAGATATCTGCAGCAGCCTTTAAAATGCTGTTAAACTAGAAGGGGAGGGGGCTCTAACTAATCCCCTATCTCCCATTAGAGGGGCAAGTGACCCCTCATTTGAAATCTCATACCCCCCTCTTTCAAGTGATGTAGTCACCTACCCAACTTGAAACAAATTGATTTCTAGTGGTGGGGAGGAGGCTACTTTAAGCTAGATGCGTATGATACCCCTCAAGTGAAAGAGGAACCCTCCCTCTTTCAAATGAGGGGTCATACCACCCTCTAATTTTTAGGTGATCACCACAGTTATGGTGATCACCTGCCCCAAGGAGACAGCAACTGTGTTTAAGGAGGGGGCACTTTTAGAGCCCCCATTCCATAAATCACAAAGATATGAGACCCCAGTTTAAAGGGGAACTGATGCTAAATGTAGGACAAACAAATGTGTGTTTGAAATATTTAGAAAATAATGACTCCCATGTAATGAGGGCCAAACAACTGAAAACAACTCTAGCTCAGGGGTGTGAAAATGGCCAAGCAGTGAAAGGGTTAAACTGAACAGAAAACTGATTTGTGTACTTTTATCATAGATTTAAAGGGGCAACTCCCATGACTGCTTTGGTCAGAGGGATCAAGCCTCCATGAGCCTGATTGTAGTTCACACACTCATCAATTATACAAGACTAATAAATTGTCCCCTTTTAGGAAGAATAAAAAAGTTACTTTAATGTTATTTCTCTGTGTCCTATGTAACAGCTCCGTATTCAGTAGCATACAAGTGGTGTTTCATTACAGAAACACTTTGCTTCTATCTGAAGACCCTCTATTTTTTATGTGATTCATTATGAATAAGGTTATAAAAGTCCTGCAGCAATATAAAGTTGCAGCTAATCTAATAAGGGAAATGTATCTTACTCCTCATTCTCTAGTCCGTTACTCAAAATTCTTGTAGTGACATATTTTTGCCAATTTATTATGAGGTTTATTTATATTGTCAATACTAAGCTTTTAAATGGACACTCTGGTCAAATAAAACTTTCATGATTCAGATAGAGCATGCAATTTTAAACAACTTTCCAATTTACTTCCTTTAACAAAATGTGCACAGTGTTATTATATTTACACTTTGAGTCACCATCTTCTACTGAGCATGTGCAGGAATTCACAGTATATACGTATATGGCATGCATTTGTAATTGGCTGATGGCTGTCACATCATACAGGGGGAGTGGAAGTAGACCGTCAAAATTTTGAAATTTGTCAGAAAAAAAAATCTGCTCATTTAATGTAAAGACTAAGTGTTATTTCATTGTCTTATCATGCATTTGTTGATTATGCAAATCTGCTGTATTTACTGGTACTTTAATTGCAACCTTTTCTCAGTTTCTACAACGTGGCACAGTAATGATGATGATATGTATCATGCACCCCGAATTGACCGGTCCATCCTGCCCACGGCCCCTCGTGCTGCTCGTGAACCTGATGTGGACCGAAGCAGACTCCCAAAAAGTCCTCCCTTCACTGCTTTCCTTGGAAACCTTCCCTATGATGTGTCTGAGGAATCAATCCAGAAGTTCTTCAGAGGACTGAATGTAAGTTACACATTTTTTGGCTTAACAGATTTATTGTAAGAGCAATGGCACTTAGAGTTTTTGGTCTGTTTAGTTTTATGTAAATATTCAGTCAGCTAAACATTTTCCTGGACAAACTTGAACTTCTTTGGTAATCACACCCAATAATAACCATTAGTCCCCTTTTCATTGCTTATCTTCAGTTATATCCCATTATTAGGCTTTCAGGGTTTAAAAAGCAAGAATTTGACACAAGTAAAACTTTTCTGGAGAGCTAAAGCGGTTCCCTTACACCATAAAGACATTGATTTATAAGATGTACCCCTGACTCATGGAATAATTGTCTTTTTTTAAGACACGATGAGTCCACGGATCATCTTAATTACTAATCAGATATTCACCTCCTGGTCAGCAGGAGGAGGCAAAGGGCACCACAGCAGAGCAGTTAAATAGCTCCTCCCTTCTCTCCCACCCCAGTCATTCTCTTTGCCTACGTTAGTGATAGGAAGAGGTAAAGTGAGGTGTTAGATTAGATTCTTCAATCAAGAGTTTATTATTTTTAAAGTAGTGCCAGAGAGTGCTGCTTTGTCTAGGGTGTAGCCGTAGTCCATATCAGTCTCTACAGTAGAGCTTTTGTTTGCTTTAGAGCAATGGGAACTTGTGAGACATAATTCTCACTGCGCCTTCCATACATTGATGCTGCCCTAACCCTGATGGCCTAAGCAAGATTACTCAGGCTTTATCTTTCTCCACAGGGCTATGGGAGGGAGAGGACACTGAGGTCAAGTCAGTGCTAAATATTTGTGTGCTAATATATATTTTTCTTTAGCAAGGATAAAAAAAAAAACAGAACAGAGTTTTGTTTCAAAATTTAAAGTGACAGTATGTATTTGGCTGTTGATCTTATTTCGATAAATTCAGCTGTTTCTTTACTTATACCATCCTTTGTGTTTTAGGATGAAACGAGCACACGAAAATGAGTTACTTTGTGAATTAAAGAGACAGTAATGTTTTTTTCTGTGTAAAATTTTAATGAAAAAATTTTCTTTAAGGTTTTTTGCCGTTTGGTAGTCCCTTGACTACTGTCAATTTATGGCACAATTTCTCCTATAGTGTCCCACAAAATGTTATGGCCCACATGCAGTGCTCTGCGCATCCTCTAATACTCCACTCTGAGTTTTCTTTACATTTCATACATTTATAGGTTTTCACACAAGGTAGAAAACATTACTTGAGGATTTATTTTCAATCTCCGGTGATGAGGTTGATAAAATGAACAGCGTCCTGAGACCTTTTTGGGTGATTAACAGCGCTTTACACAAGTACACATTACATACATACATACATACATACATACATACATACATACATACATACATACATACATACATACATATTTGTAATGACTGTTTAATTATGAGGATGATTGATTCAGTAGTTTCTATCTGAATGCCTCTTCATTGTTGTCTGAAAGGAGGATACTTTGGGATTATCTGGGAGAGATTTCTCAGAATCAGATGCTATAATATCTTTTTATTTGATCCTGAGGTTGTTTCTTTTCGGTTTTTTAGCTTGCTTTCCTCCTTTTGTTTCCTTAGGAGGCTTTGGCTACCCTGGGCGACTCCGACACTTCCCCCGTAGTCTATCCTAGTACGTCCAGTAAGTTATAAGAAACCGGTGATGTAGTTCAATTGGTAACTGCCCTGACTATTAACTTGTTCTAATACCCAAGGGTCAAAGGTTCATATCCGGCAGGGTTGATGCAGCCCTTTGGCTTTTGAAGTTAATAAACAGTGTACCGTTTATTTGAGCAACATTCCCTATTTTTCAAAGGTCCTATGGACAAAAATTAGAAAGGGTGATGTACACCAGGGCTTACAATGGTATCCAGTTGTGTACTTTGCTACTGTCACTAGTGTGACGGCATGTTGGTTTGATGCTTGATCTGATGCTATTGAATCACACTCCCCTGGATAAAATCCAGGGTAGGATTGAAGTTTTTCAAGTTGGCTTATTTCTTTATTTCAAATTCTTCCCTTCAAGTTATCAAACTGGGAGCATTGGTTTCAGGTTTCTCTGTTCCAGATCACAGAGCCTTTATGGTTAGAGCCTTGTTCTACGGATGTGTGCTCTAAGTTTAAAGGGAAAGTTTACCCAAAAAATTTCTCCCCTTTAAATTATTCCTAATGATCCTTTTAACCTGCTAGAGTGTATTAAATTGGTTACAAGTAGCTCCTTTACTCCTATTTCAGCATTTGAAATAGCTGATTTAGCCTGTGGTATCGCCACCTACACTGAACAAATTAATACTGGAGTATAGGCTATAGTATAGCCTAAGTGTACACAGCCAGCAGAAGAGATTACACTCTCAGTGGGATGCAGGATAGTTAAGTAATAAAATTATTGTTTTCCATTGTTCTCTTTATGTATTGAGCTTTGGTGTTCCAGCCAAATAAAAGATAAGGAAGCAAGTCTGTGTACACAAACTTAGAACATAATGAGATATGATATCACCTTTAAGTTCAACCCATTGTAATAGGCTGTGGTTTCAAAGCACAAAATCGGCTAATTCATGTACACAAATAAGCATGAAAATGGAATTTCTCAAATATTTTATACTCTGCAGTTGGTATAACAAGTCATTTAAAATACATTAATGGAAAAACAATTTTACAGTGTACTGTCCCTTTTAAGCTTTTAGCGTTTTCCTACGAGAGGAAGACCTTGTTGAGACCTGGCCTAATGGAAATAATCTCTTTTGAAGTTTACAGAATTAAAAAAAAAAAAAATATGATCCAAACAGCCTATGGTTGAATCTAACCCAGCATGGAGGTCATGCCACCGATCCGGGACCGGATCTTGTAGAGGGTAGACTTTCCTTTTTCGCTCAGGCTTGAATTTGAGATGTTCTGGATTCCTGGGCAATAGATAAGTGTCCCAGGGATACAAGTTTGAGTTCAGAAGTTTTCCTCCCGGAGGCAGGGTTCTGCTTTCAAGATCATCTGAAGATCAGACAAAAAAGGAGAGACGTTCTTACACTGAGTATGAGTGCTCTCAGACCTGGGAGTGATTGTTCCAGTTCCAATACAGGTACAGGGTCTGTTTTTTTTTTTTTTTTTTTTTTAATCCCAATCAGTTTGTGGTTCCCAAACAAGAGAGGGGACTTACAGACTTTTTTTTTTTTTAAGATCTCAAGAGTCTAGACAAATTCCTTAGTGTACCATCTTTCCAGATGGAAACTATTGGTTCCATTCTGCCCTTGATTCGAGAGAGTCAATTTATGACAACAGTGGATTTTAAGGACGTGTGCCTTCATGTACCATTCGCAAGATCTTGCTACAGCTTTTTTCACAAGGGCTCTGGGATCACTGTTGGCGGTGCTTCGGTTAAGGGGCATTGCAGTGGCGTCCTATCTGGATGTGACATCCTAGTCCAGGCGCCATTCTTTCAGCAAGCAAGATTTCTTATCTTTCCTGCGATTTCTCGGGTGGAAGGTAATTTTGGAAAGGAGTTCCTTAGTTAGTCCCATGCACAAAGATACTTTCTCCTGTTAAGTGTGGTCAGTCCACGGGTCATCATTACTTCTGGGATATTAACTCCTCCCCAACAGGAAGTGCAAGAGGATTCACCCAGCAGAGCTGCTATATAGCTCCTCCCCTCTACGTCACACCCAGTCATTCTCTTGCACCCAACTAATAGATAGGATGTGTGAGAGGACTGTGGTGATTATACTTAGTTTTATACCTTCAATCAAAAGTTTGTTATTTTATAACAGCACCGGAGTGTGTTGTTCCTTCTCTGGTAGAATTTGAAGAAGAATCTACCTGAGTTTTTTGTATGATTTTAGCCGGCGTAGTTAAGATCATATTGCTGTTCTCGGCCATCTGAGGAGGAGGTAAACTTCAGATCAGGGGACAGCGGGCAGGTTAATCTGCAAAGAGGTATGTAGCAGCATATTATTTTCTGACAATGGAATTGACTGAGAAAATTCTGCCATACCGATATAATGTAAGCTCAGCCTTAAATGCAGTAGTAGCAACTGGTATCAGGCTGTCATGTATGTATATTTTACACTTCAGTATTCTGGGGAATGGCACTTCACTGGGATAATACTGTATGCATAAGACTTTAGCCTAATTTGCAGTGACTAGCAACAGGCTTTCTAATGACATTTCGTTTATTTGATGTTAAACGTTTTTGCTGGCATGTTAAATCGTTTAATTTTCTGAGGTACTGGGTGAAAAAATGTTTTGGGCACTTTTTTTTTCCACTTGGCAGTCGTTTTATTTAATTTAAGACAGTTTACTGATCTCCCTCACTGTTGTGTGTGAGGGGGAGGGGCCTTTTTTGGCGCTTTTGCTATGCATCAAAAAATTCAGTCAGAAGTCTCTTGTCTTCCCTGCGGTTCGTCTCTACAGAGCTCAGGGGTCTTCAAAACTTATTTTGAGGGAGGTAATCACTCACAGCAGAGCTGTGAGATTGTAGCTGACTGTGATAAAAAACGTTTATTTCTATACTTTTTTCTGCTATCAGGGTTAGTTATCCATTGCTAATGGGGGCAATCCTTTGCTAAAATTGTGTTTTTACCGGAAAAGATTTGATGTGATAGTTTCTCAGTTTATTATTTCTCAACTGTCATAACTTTTTTCTGTGCTTCTTAAAGGCGCAGTACGTTTTCATATTATTTGTAAATTACTTTGAAAAGTATTTCCAAGTTGCTAGTTTATTTGCTAGTGTGTTAAACATGTCTGATTCAGAGGAATATCTCTGTGCTATATGTGCTAAAGCCAAAGTGGAGCCCAATAGAAATCTATGTACTAATTGCATTGATGCTACTTTAAATAAAAGTCAATCTGTACAAATTGAACATATTTCACCAAACAACGAGGGGAGAGTTATGCCGACTAACTCGCCTCACGTGTCCGTACCTGCATCTCCCGCTCGGGAGGTGCGTGATATTGTAGCGCCGAGTACATCAGGGCGGCCATTACAAATCACATTACAGGATATGGCTAATGTTATGACTGAAGTTTTGGCTAAATTACCAGAACTAAGAGGTAAGCGTGATCACTCTGGGGTGAGAACAGAGTGCGCTGTTGATAATAGGGCCATGTCTGATACTGCGTCACAGTATGCTGAACATGAGGACGGAGAGCTTCAATCAGCAGGTGACGGTTCTGATCCCAATAGAATGGATTCAGACATTTCTAATTTTAAGTTTAAACTCGATAACCTCCGTGTACTGTTAGGGGAGGTATTAGCAGCTCTAAATGATTGTAACACCGTTGCAATCCCAGAGAAATTATGTAGGCTGGATAGATACTATGCGGTACCGGCGAGTACTGACGTATTTCCTATACCTAAGAGGCTTACAGAGATAATTACTAAGGAGTGGGATAGGCCCGGTGTACCCTTTTTCCCCCCCTCCTGTGTTTAGAAAAATGTTTCCAATAGACGCCACCACACGGGACTTATGGCAGACGGTCCCTAAGGTGGAGGGAGCGGTTTCTACTCTGGCTAAGCGTACCACTATCCCGGTAGACGATAGCTGTGCCTTTTCAGATCCAATGGATAAAAAATTAGAGGGTTACCTTAAGAAAATGTTTGTTCAACAAGGTTTTATATTGCAACCCCTTGCATGTATTGCGTCTGTCACGGCCGCGGCCGCTTTTTGGTCCGAGTCCCTGGAAGAGACTCTTGACTCAATAACTATAGATGAGATTTCAAACAAGCTTAAGACACTTAAGCTAGCTAATTCATTTATTTCGGATGCCGTAGTACATTTAACTAAACTTACGGCTAAGAATTCCGGATTCGCCATTCAGGCACGCAGAGCACTGTGGCTAAAATCCTGGTCAGCTGACGTTACTTCTAAATCTAAATTACTTAACATACCTTTCAAAGGGCAAACCTTATTCGGGCCCGGGTTGAAAGAAATTATCGCTGACATTACAGGAGGTACAGGCCACGCCCTGCCTCAAGACAGAGCCAAACCTAAGGCTAGACAGTCTAATTTTCGTTCCTTTCGTAATTTCAAAGCAGGAGCAGCATCAACTTCCCCTGCACCAAAACAGGAAGGAGCTGTTGCTCGCTACAGACAAGGCTGGAGACCTAACCAGTCCTGGAACAAGGGCAAGCAGGCCAGGAAACCTGCTGCTGCCCCTAAGACAGCATGAATTGAGGGCCCCCGATCCGGGAACGGATCTAGTGGGGGGCAGACTTTCTCTCTTCGCCCAGGCTTGGGCAAGAGATGTCCAGGACCCCTGGGCGCTAGAGATAATATCTCAGGGATACCTTCTGGACTTCAAATCCTCTCCCCCAAAAGGGAGATTTCATCTGTCAAGGTTGTCAACAAACCAAATAAAGAAAGAGGCGTTTCTTCGCTGTGTACAAGATCTTTTGCTAATGGGAGTGATCCATCCGGTTCTGCGGTCGGAACAAGGACAAGGGTTTTACTCAAATCTGTTTGTGGTTCCCAAAAAAGAGGGAACTTTCAGGCCAATCTTGGATTTAAAGATCCTAAACAAATTCCTAAGAGTTCCATCGTTCAAAATGGAAACTATTCGGACAATCTTACCCATGATCCAAAAGGGTCAGTACATGACCACAGTGGATTTAAAGGATGCTTACCTTCACATACCGATTCACAAAGATCATTACCGGTATCTAAGGTTTGCCTTCCTAGACAGGCATTACCAGTTTGTAGCTCTTCCATTCGGATTGGCTACGGCTCCAAGAATCTTCACGAAGGTTCTGGGTGCTCTTCTGGCGGTACTAAGACCGCGAGGAATTTCGGTAGCTCCGTACCTAGACGACATTCTGATACAAGCTTCAAGCTTTCAAACTGCCAAGTCTCATACAGAGTTAGTACTGGCATTTCTAAGGTCGCATGGATGGAAGGTGAACGAAAAGAAGAGTTCTCTCTTTCCACTCACAAGAGTTCCCTTCTTGGGGACTCTTATAGATTCTGTAGAAATGAAGATTTACCTGACAGAAGACAGGTTAACAAAGCTTCAAAATGCATGCCGTGTCCATCATTCCATTCAACACCCGTCAGTAGCTCAATGCATGGAGGTGATCGGCTTAATGGTAGCAGCAATGGACATAGTACCCTTTGCACGCCTACATCTCAGACCGCTGCAATTGTGCATGCTAAGTCAGTGGAATGGGGATTACTCAGACTTGTCCCCTACTCTGAATCTGGATCAAGAGACCAGAAATTCTCTTCTATGGTGGCTTTCTCGGCCACATCTGTCCAGGGGGATGCCATTCAGCAGGCCAGACTGGACAATTGTAACAGACGCCAGCCTACTAGGTTGGGGCGCTGTCTGGAATTCTCTGAAGGCTCAGGGACAATGGAATCAGGAGGAGAGTCTCCTGCCAATAAACATTCTGGAATTGAGAGCAGTTCTCAATGCCCTTCTGGCTTGGCCCCAGTTAACAACTCGGGGGTTCATCAGGTTTCAGTCGGACAACATCACGACTGTAGCTTACATCAACCATCAGGGAGGGACAAGAAGCTCCCTAGCAATGATGGAAGTATCAAAGATAATTCGCTGGGCAGAGTCTCACTCTTGCCACCTGTCAGCAATCCACATCCCGGGAGTGGAGAACTGGGAGGCGGATTTCCTAAGTCGTCAGACTTTTCATCCGGGGGAGTGGGAACTTCATCCGGAGGTCTTTGCCCAAATACTTCGACGTTGGGGCAAACCAGAGATAGATCTCATGGCGTCTCGACAGAACGCCAAGCTTCCTCGTTACGGATCCAGATCCAGGGATCCGGGAGCGGTTCTGATAGATGCTTTGACAGCACCTTGGACCTTCGGGATGGCTTATGTGTTTCCACCCTTCCCGATGCTTCCTCGATTGATTGCCAGAATCAAACAGGAGAGAGCATCAGTGATTCTAATAGCGCCTGCATGGCCACGCAGGACTTGGTATGCAGATCTAGTGGACATGTCATCCTGTCCACCTTGGTCTCTACCTCTGAAACAGGACCTTCTGATCCAGGGTCCCTTCAAACATCAAAATCTAATTTCTCTGAAGCTGACTGCTTGGAAATTGAACGCTTGATTTTATCAAAACGTGGTTTTTCTGAGTCGGTTATTGATACCTTAATACAGGCTAGGAAGCCTGTTACCAGAAAGATTTACCATAAAATATGGCGTAAATACTTATATTGGTGCGAATCCAAGAGTTAAAAATTAAGGTATAACCCAAGGCGCCTACCCTAAGGAGGCTAGGTGTGTAAAATTATAAAATCTAATTATGATTTATACTCCAGTGTGGTCTAAAAATGTTTTAATACATAAAAAATGTTTTACAGATAAAACAAATATACATATGATGTCTAAATATACAATGCTTCATGGATCCATGATAAATAACATAAGAATAAAATCAAAATCGAATACAATAAAATAATGCAATAAGATATAGAGGTTATACAATAATGCTTCGGATACAAATATACAATCTTATATTGTACAATGGCAGCGAAAGGTATAATTGCGGACAATCTTGTTTGTGAATTCTCTAATGGAATTCTAGGATGAATCAAAATGTGAGGAGAAAAAAGTTTAAAATGTGTGAAGAAACTCCTCAGATTAAAATGTGTAGGTGAAAAAAACTTCAAACAGCGATCAAAAAATACAAAAAATTTTATTCCACACGAGTGTGGTCCAAACCTTTGTACGAATCAAAAAGGTGTAAGATAGTGGAGTGAAAAGTCTGAAATGATTCTAATTATTCCAGTTGTTGAGTTTCCTAAATCCCAGTGAAAAGTGTAATAAAAAATATGATGGTTGTGTCAAACTGTTCCAAAATCGATACAAATGTTGAAAATAAGAGTGTCAGTGATGTCTCAAATAAAAATTGAAGTGAAAAAATGGTGTGTAAAAAGATATACTGTCAGTATTCCATTATTCCTGAAGATCCTTATCTTCAAAAAAAGGGGGGCTTCAATCCAAAAAATGTATTTGTGCAAGAAAAATATATATATAGGTTCAAAAACGAGTAAAAAAATTAAAAATAAAAATAAAAATAAAGAATGAAAAAACAGAGAACAATAACCTGTGGAGAGAGAAGAAAAACATATAGTGTAGATTGTCCTAAATGTTCAGCAAATAATGAAATAAGGCTTACCAGCTGGTCAACGCGTTTCGGCCCGTGCTAGGCCTTTCTCAAGACTGGTTTTGATATACTGGTGGCGGCCTTATATAGTTTGTTTGACCGGAAGTGATTTGTTGTTCACTTCCGGTTTTGCCAAATTTACTATCTTATTTTGGGGCTAAATATAGTTTAAAATTGTGTATAGTTTACTTGTTTTGGTGTGGAGTAATAATAGATTGCTTTTTAAGTATAACATTTGTTGTTTAGAGAGGTTTCTTTTGTTGTTAGCCCTTGCCTAATACCTCCGTGGGGAACGTAACGTCACTTCCGGTCTTGGTAATTTTTACGATCGGTTTTATAGATCGTATATCCGAATTGAGTATAAATTTCTATTTAGGTATATATTTCTGTGGGAGTCGGGGAGTCTATATTTTTGCCTAATCCTGCCTTACTATTGGTGTGTAAATAGCCTTAATTTTAAGAGTATGATGTTTCCTTAAACTATTTGAATATGAAGATTGCATTAGTCCGAGTATACTGGTATTGTCTAATGTTGATCTTCTAGGTATCTTAGTGTACCTTTCGCTTCTATTTGTTCAAAATCAAGAATTTTTCAACCGTAATATTTGAAACTGTCAGTAAATATTTGAGGTTGTCAATAAACCCACCTTTCAGAACCAATCAAAGGCGCCAACCCGAGGC
Organism: Bombina bombina; assembly: GCF_027579735.1. NCBI lineage: Eukaryota > Metazoa > Chordata > Amphibia > Anura > Bombinatoridae > Bombina > Bombina bombina. Next base: position 1,063,473,608 of record NC_069501.1, on the reverse strand, counting down.
CGTGACGTCATGACCAATCAGGTCGGTCCGATCACGGACCTATGTTTACCAACACTTAAAAACTTAATATGGTAAGGAAATAAGAATAATAAGAAAAATATAGACTCCCCGACTCCCACAGAAATATATACCTAAATAGAAATTTATACTCAATTCGGATATACGATCTATAAAACCGATCGTAAAAATTACCTAGACCGGAAGTGACGTCACGTTCCCCACGGAGGTATTAGGCAAGGGCTAACAACAAAAGAAACCTCTCTAAACAACAAATGTTATACTTAAAAAGCAATCTATTATTACTCCACACCAAAACAAGTAAACTATACACAATTTTAAACTATATTTAGCCCCAAAATAAGATAGTAAATTCGGCAAAACCGGAAGTGAACAACAAATCACTTCCGGTCAAACAAACTATATAAGGCCGCCACCAGTATATCAAAACCAGTCTTGAGAAAGGCCTAGCACAGGCCGAAACGCGTTGACCAGCTGGTAAGCCTTATTTCATTATTTGCTGAACATTTAGGACAATCTACACTATATTTTTTTCTTCTCTCTCCACAGGTTATTGTTCTCTGTTTTTTCATTCTTTATTTTTATTTTTATTTTTAATTTTTTTACTCGTTTTTGAACCTATATATATATTTTTCTTGCACAAATACATTTTTTGGATTGAAGCCCCCCTTTTTTTGAAGATAAGGATCTTCAGGAATAATGGAATACTGACAGTATATCTTTTTACACACCATTTTTTCACTTCAATTTTTATTTGAGACATCACTGACACTCTTATTTTCAACATTTGTATCGATTTTGGAACAGTTTGACACAACCATCATATTTTTTATTACACTTTTCACTGGGATTTAGGAAACTCAACAACTGGAATAATTAGAATCATTTCAGACTTTTCACTCCACTATCTTACACCTTTTTGATTCGTACAAAGGTTTGGACCACACTCGTGTGGAATAAATTTTTTTGTATTTTTTGATCGCTGTTTGAAGTTTTTTTCACCTACACATTTTAATCTGAGGAGTTTTTTCACACATTTTAAACTTTTTTCTCCTCACATTTTGATTCATCCTAGAATTCCATTAGAGAATTCACAAACAAGATTGTCCGCAATTATACCTTTCGCTGCCATTGTACAATATAAGATTGTATATTTGTATCCGAAGCATTATTGTATAACCTCTATATCTTATTGCATTATTTTATTGTATTCGATTTTGATTTTATTCTTATGTTATTTATCATGGATCCATGAAGCATTGTATATTTAGACATCATATGTATATTTGTTTTATCTGTAAAACATTTTTTATGTATTAAAACATTTTTAGACCACACTGGAGTATAAATCATAATTAGATTTTATAATTTTACACACCTAGCCTCCTTAGGGTAGGCGCCTTGGGTTATACCTTAATTTTCCTCCTGTACATTGGGTACTAGCTAGGATTACCCCTTCCCCGGGCATATAGGTTGTTAATAGGCGCAGAGGTCTATCTTTTCTTATCGAATCCAAGAGTTACTCATGGAGTAAGGTTAGGATTCCTAGGATATTGTCTTTTCTACAAGAAGGTTTAGAAAAGGGTTTATCCGCTAGTTCCTTAAAGGGACAGATTTCAGCTCTGTCCATTCTTTTACACAAACGTCTGTCAGAAGTTCCGGACGTTCAAGCTTTTTGTCAGGCTTTAGCTAGGATCAAGCCTGTGTTTAAAACTGTTGCTCCACCATGGAGTTTGAACTTAGTTCTTAATGTTTTACAGGGTGTTCCGTTTGAACCCCTTCATTCCGTTGATATCAAGCTGTTATCTTGGAAAGTTCTGTTTTTAATGGCTATTTCCTCGGCTCGAAGAGTCTCTGAGTTATCTGCCTTACATTGTGATTCGCCTTATCTGATTTTTCATTCAGACAAGGTAGTTCTGCGTACTAAACCTGGGTTCTTACCTAAGGTGGTCACTAACAGGAATATCAATCAAGAGATTGTTGTTCCATCTGTGTCCTAATCCTTCTTCGAAGAAGGAACGTCTTCTACACAATCTAGATGTAGTCCGTGCCCTGAAATTTTATCTACAGGCAACTAAGGATTTTCGACAAACGTCTTCCCTGTTTGTCGTTTATTCTGGTCAGAGGAGAGGTCAAAAAGCTTCGGCTACCTCTCTCTTTTTGGCTTCGTAGCATAATACGGTTAGCCTATGAGACTGCTGGACAGCAGCCTCCTGAAAGAATTACAGCTCATTCTACTAGAGCTGTGGCTTCCACTTGGGCCTTTAAGAATGAGGCTTCTGTTGAACAGATTTGCAAGGCTGCAACTTGGTCTTCTCTTCATACTTTTTCCAAATTTTACAAATTTGACACTTTTGCTTCTTCGGAGGCTGTTTTTGGGAGAAAGGTTCTTCAGGCAGTGGTTCCTTCCGTATAAAGAGCCTGCCTGTCCCTCCCGTCATCCGTGTACTTTAGCTTTGGTATTGGTATCCCAGAAGTAATGATGACCCGTGGACTGACCACACTACAGGAGAAAGGAATTTATCAGGTAAGCATAAATTTTGTTTTTCTGGGAATCGTAATAGATTTCATATCAATGAAGATTTTTCTGACAGGATGTCAGGAAATCAGAGATTATCAATACTAGTCTAGTCATTCAGACCACTCCTTGGCCTTTGGGGGCTCAGTGCATGGAGGTAATAGGGTTGATGATGGTGGTAATGCACCTCATCCCGTTTGATTGGTTCTGTTTCAGATCTCTGCAGTAATCGCAATGGATCGGAGATTATACGGGTTTGTCTCCTCAAATACTACTGGAGCAGGAGACAAGGGATTCTCTTCAAGAGTGATTATCTCTGGATCATATTTCGCAGGGAACCTGCTTCGCAGACCATCTTGGATGTTTGGGACAATAGACGCCAGCCTTCTAGGGTGGGAAGCAGTCTGGGGCTCCTTAAGGGCTCAGGGGGTTTGGACTCAGCCTGAGTCTGTTCTCCTATTAGCATTCGGGAGCTGAGTGCGATCTACATTGTTTTTCTGGCCTGGCCTCAGTTAGGCTTGGTCCAGTTTATCAGGTTCCAGTTGATCAAAATGTCGTCAGTGACTTACATCATTCATCAGGGAGGAACGAGAAGTTCCTTATCGATGACAGAGGTATCCAAGATAATTCAATGGGCAGAGGCCAGTTCTGACTGCCTGTCGACAATCCACAGGGGTGGAACAACTGAACAGGCAGAACTTTCGTTCAGGGGAAAACTGGCTGTGGCTCAACACACACGCAAGCAACTCTATCATTTGGAATGCTTCCCAGACCTTTAAGAACTCCATCCGGAAGTGTTCTCTAGCTTTTTCCTCTGATCTTCTTCCTTGGGTCATTGCTCGAACCAAGCAAGAGAGGGCATCGGTGATCCTGGTGGACATGTCATGTCTGCCACCTTGGAGATTGCCGTTGAGACAGGTCGTCCTCATTCAAGGGCTCCTCCTTCACCCAACTCTGGTTTATCTGAAGCTAACGGCCTGGAGATTGGATGCTTAATCTTATCCAAGCGGGGGTTTTCTGATCGGTCATAGAGACCATGATTCAGGCTCGTAAACCTGTAACTAGAGGAATTTACCATAGGTTTGGCGTAAATATCTTTCCTGGTGTGAATCAGAGGGCTACTCATGGAGTAGCGTCAGGATTCCTAGGATTTTCTCTTTTCTCCAAGAGGGTTTGGAGACAGGTTTATCGACGAGTTCCCTAAAGGGTCAAGTCTCGGCATTATCTGTTTTGTTACACAAACGTCTGGCAGATGTTCCAGATGTACCATCTTTTTTTAGGTCTTGGTGAGGATCAGGCATGTGTTAATACCAGTTACTCCTCTGTGGAGTCTTAATTTAGTTCTCAATGTTCTTCAAGGGGCTCCGTTTGAGCCTATGCATTCCTTAGATATTAAGTTTTTATCTTGGAAGGTTTTATTTCTGATGGCCATCTCTTCTGCTCGGAGAGTGTCAGAACTCTCGGCCTTGCAGTATGAGTCTCCTTATCTTATTTTTCATGCAGATAAGGTTGTTTTGCGTACCAAACTAGGTTTTCTTCCTAAGGAGATCTTTTTCCTTCCTTGTATCGTATCCTATCCTAAGAAGATAAGACTTTTGCACAATCTAGACGTGGTCCGTGCTTTAAAGTTTTTACCTTCAGTCAACTAAGGACTTTCGTCAGTCTTCTTCTCTGTTTGTGGTTTTCTCAGGGAAACGTAAGGGACAGAAAGCTACGGCTACTTCTCTTTCTTCTGGCTGAAGAGCTTCATACGTTTTGCATATGAGACTGCTGGACAGCAGCCTCCTGAGAGTTCCAGTTCATTCCACAAGGTCTGTTGCTTCCTCGTGGGCATTCAAAAATGAAGCTTCTGTGAAACAGATTTGCAAAGCTGCAACTTGGTCCTCTCTTCACACTTTTTCACATTTCTAAAACTTTGACACTTTTGCATCTGCGGCGGCAGCTTTTCGGAGAAGGGTTCTTCATGCAGTGGTGCCTTCCGTTTAGATTCACTGTCTTGTCCCTCCCGTATCGTCTGGGTACTCTAGCTTGGATATTGAATCCCATTAGTAATTAAGATGATCCGTGGACTCGTATCTTAAAAAAGAAAAGAAAATTTATGCTTACCTGATAAATGTATTTCTTTTTTGACACGAGTCCACGGCCCGCCCTGTTCTTATAGACGGGTTGTGGGTTATTGTAAACTTTAGACACCTCTGCACCTTGGCTTTTCCTTTCTCTTCCTAACTTTTGTCGAATGACTTGAGTGGGAGGGAAGCGAGGAGCTATTTAACAGCTCTGCTGTGGTGCTCGTTGCCTCCTGCTGACCAGGAGGTGAATATCCCATTAGTAATTAAGATGATCCATGGACTCATTGTGTCAAAAAAGAAATATATTTATCAGGTAAGCATAAATTTTCTTTTTTCAGCGGAAAAAAAAATAATCTGAAAATTGTAATAAACCTTTGCTGTAGTAAAGTGAAAGGATATACATTGTAATTGTACTGCCACCAAGGGGTTAACATTACACATGCAAAACAAAAACGTACGCTTTGCATTTATGAAAACTTAAACACTAGATTTTAGAGTTTCAAGTTATTTACTTTGCCCTTTTAATTCTTTTTTCAAAATTAAAAACAATGTTTAGTTTTCTAACAAAATAATTGTGGCTAGATTTTTTGTTTTCAGTAACAAAGCCAGACTGACTCTATCAAATAAGACAAATTGTGGGTGGTCTTTGGCTGTTAAAACATTTGAACCAAGCAAGTGTTCATTCATTGCAAGACTTGGACCTTAAATTGTATAATTTTGGCAAAAGTGGCTGTGAAAACTGGAAGTTAGAAGTACATTTAAAATATACATTTGTTTTTTTTTAGAGTAGTACTTTTCTGTAGAGCATATTTTTGCTATAACAATGTTTTAGCTTTTGTAAAAAGATAAACATGTTGTTGTCTTTGTATTCAGATCAGCGCTGTACGACTACCCCGTGAACCTACCAACCCTGAAAGGTTAAAAGGATTTGGTTATGCTGAGTTTGATGATTTGGACTCTCTTCTACAAGCGCTTACCCTCAACGAGGAAGTAAGTAAACGCATAAGAAAAATCATAATTTTTGCCCTGTCCATCTTCATTGGAAGATGAAAATGAATGACTGATGCTATAGGACAGGGCTTGACAAATTTGTTAAAAAATTAAGCCAACAGCTTTTGGCCATCCTTATAGATATACAGATATATATGTGTTGTTTGTTAGACCAGCTGCTTTACACTCAATCTATCTACAATGTTACCACTTCTGCCAGAATCACACGTGAAATCAAATGACATTAACTACCTCCCCACAGCTGTGAGGCAAAGAAAAGATCCAGCCCCCTAGGCTTAATTGTATGTGTGGTTGCTGGGAGGGAAGGGGGCACCCATGGTTGTCTTGGGGGCTTTAAACCAGTGTTTCTCAACTCCATTCCTCAAGTACCCCTAACATCACACAGATGAGATAATTAACTGATCAGTAACAATGGTTACTAACCTGCTCTTGCCCCACAGCTGATTATTTCAAAAGTGCCCTGGTTAAGATATATAGAATAATTAGGGTTGAAATTCCCCTTGGGTAAAGGGGAATTCAGTGTGGGAACAGGTTAAAGTTCTCTAAATTCCCTGCAGGGCCAGCCTATGTATCACTGGAGGGCAGTGCCTGATACCAAATTATATATAAAAAAAAAATATAGAGAAAGAAGAAGAGGTATCTGGTGGCACACTTAAAGAGAGAGCTTAGAATTACAATTGATGCATCAGAAAGGCACTAGGAAGGAGTTAAATTAAAATATAACTTTTATTATGTTAATTAAAATAAAAACCTTAATTGTGTGTATAATGGTTAAAAATAGGGTAGTAAACATTGGAATGTATTGTGCATCATACTAACAATAGGGTATATTAAAAACACACTATGGGTTATTCAGTGAAATAAACACGATTAATAGGTGAGGTAATTACCGAATTTAAGACTAAAAATTGTGGGGCAACATATGTTTATTGCGCTGCTAAGTCTAAGCTAACTAATTTGTGACCATTTCTGGGGGATTCCTGTGATATCCTCCAGGCACCCCCCCCCCCCTTTTTTTCGATCATTGCTATATCCAAGCTTAGCACAGCTTTTCGAATGGAGTAGTTGCTACATTACCTCACCATATATTTTTGTAAATTACATATACAGCCTTGTTATACCTTATTCAATCCTGCGTGGACCAGGACACAGTATTTCTATAACTAATATCTTTATTTATTTTAAAATCCATTTCTATTTATTGATGATGATTTAGATCATCATTAAGGGTATATGTTACTTATTGATCTAACATATTCATACTAATAATAGGACAATCTATATATGTACTATTCAACTTATACTGTACCCAATAATAGAAAGAGAGCTGTCCCTATTTCTCCAACATAGGTGTGTCCGGTCCACGGCGTCATCCTTACTTGTGGGATATTCTCTTCCCCAACAGGAAATGGCAAAGAGCCCAGCAAAGCTGGTCACATGATCCCTCCTAGGCTCCGCCTACCCCAGTCATTCTCTTTGCCGTTGTACAGGCAACATCTCCACGGAGATGGCTTAGAGTTTTTTAGCCTCTCGGATGGAAAGTGAACGTGGAAAAGAGTTCTCTATCTCCGTCAACAAGGGTTCCCTTCTTGGGGACAATAATAGACTCCTTAGAAATGAGGATTTTTCTGACAGAGGCCAGAAAAACAAAACTTCTAGACTCTTGTCGGATACTTCATTCCGTTCCTCTTCCTTCCATAGCGCAGTGCATGGAAGTGATAGGTTTGATGGTAGCGGCAATGGACATAGTTCCTTTTGCGCGCATTCATCTAAGACCATACAACTGTGCATGCTCAGTCAGTGGAATGGGGACTATACAAACTTGTCTCCGAGGATACAAGTAAATCAGAGGACCAGAGACTCACTCCGTTGGTGGCTGTCCCTGGACAACCTGTCACAAGGGATGACCTTCCGCAGACCAGAGTGGGTCATTGTCACGACCGACGCCAGTCTGATGGGCTGGGGCGCGGTCTGGGGATCCCTGAAAGCTCAGGGTCTTTGGTCTCGGGAAGAATCTCTTCTACCGATAAATATTCTGGAACTGAGAGCGATATTCAATGCTCTCAAGGCTTGGCCTCAGCTAGCGAGGGCCAAGTTCATATGGTTTCAATCAGACAACATGACAACTGTTGCGTACATCAACCATCAGGGGGGAACAAGGAGTTCCCTGGCGATGGAAGAAGTGACCAAAATCATTCTATGGGCGGAGTCTCACTCCTGCCACCTGTCTGCTATCCACATCCCAGGAGTGGAAAATTGGGAAGCGGATTTTCTGAGTCGTCAGACATTGCATCCGGGGGAGTGGGAACTCCATCCGGAAATCTTTGCCCAAGTCACTCAACTGTGGGGCATTCCAGACATGGATCTGATGGCCTCTCGTCAGAACTTCAAAAGTTCCTTGCTACGGGTCCAGATCCAGGGATCCCAAGGCGGCTCTAGTGGATGCACTAGTAGCACCTTGGACCTTCAAACTAGCTTATGTATTCCCGCCGTTTCCTCTCATCCCCAAGCTGGTAGCCAGGATCAATCAGGAAAGGGCGTCGGTGATCTTGATAGCTCCTGCGTGGCCACGCAGGACTTGGTATGCAGATCTGGTGAATATGTCATCGGCTCCACCATGGAAGCTACCTTTGAGACGAGACCTTCTTGTTCAAGGTCCGTTCGAACATCCGAATCTGGTCTCACTCCAGCTGACTGCTTGGAGATTGAACGCTTGATCTTATCGAAGCGAGGATTCTCAGATTCTGTTATCGATACTCTTGTTCAGGCCAGAAAGCCTGTAACTAGAAAGATTTACCACAAAATTTGGAAAAAAATATATCTGTTGGTGTGAATCTAAAGGATTCCCTTGGGACAAGGTTAAGATTCCTAAGATTCTATCCTTCCTTCAAGAAGGATTGGAAAAAGGATTATCTGCAAGTTCCCTGAAGGGACAGATTTCTGCCTTGTCTGTGTTACTTCACAAAAAGCTGGCAGCTGTGCCAGATGTTCAAGCCTTTGTTCAGGCTCTGGTTAGAATCAAGCCTGTTTACAAACCTTTGACTCCTCCTTGGAGTCTCAACTTAGTTCTTTCAGTTCTTCAGGGGGTTCCGTTTGAACCCTTACATTCCGTTGATATTAAGTTATTATCTTGGAAAGTTTTGTTTTTGGTTGCAATTTCTTCTGCTAGAAGAGTTTCAGAATTATCTGCTCTGCAGTGTTCTCCTCCTTATCTGGTGTTCCATGCAGATAAGGTGGTTTTACGTACTAAACCTGGTTTCTCCAACATAGGTGTGTCCGGTCCACGGCGTCATCCTTACTTGTGGGGATATTCTCTTCCCCAACAGGAAATGGCAAAGAGCCCAGCAAAGCTGGTCACATGATCCCTCCTAGGCTCCGCCTACCCCAGTCATTCTCTTTGCCGTTGTACAGGCAACATCTCCACGGAGATGGCTTAGAGTTTTTTAGTGTTTAACTGTAGTTTTTATTATTCAATCAAGAGTTTGTTATTTTAAAATAGTGCTGGTATGTACTATTTACTCAGAAACAGAAAAGAGATGAAGATTTCTGTTTGTATGAGGAAAATGATTTTAGCACCGTAACTAAAATCCATGGCTGTTCCACACAGGACTGTTGAGAGCAATTAACTTCAGTTGGGGGAACAGTGTGCAGTCTCTTACTGCTTGAGGTATGACACATTCTAACAAGACGATGTAATGCTGGAAGCTGTCATTTTCCCTATGGGATCCGGTAAGCCATGTTTATTAAGATAGTAAATAAGGGCTTCACAAGGGCTTATTAAGACTGTAGACTTTTTCTGGGCTAAATCGATTCATTATTAACACATATTTAGCCTTGAGGAATCATTTAATCTGGGTATTTTGATAAGATTATATCGGCAGGCACTGTTTTAGACACCTTATTCTTTAGGGACTTTCCCTAATCATTGTCAGAGCCTCATTTTCGCGCCGGTATGGCGCACTTGTTTTTGAGAACAGCATGGCATGCAGCTGCATGTGTGTGGAGCTCTGATACATAGAAAAGTCTTTCTGAAGGCATCATTTGGTATCGTATTCCCCTTTGGGCTTGGTTGGGTCTCAGCAAAGCAGATTCCAGGGACTGTAAAGGGGTTAAATATAAAAACGGCTCCGGTTCCGTTATTTTAAGGGTTAAAGCTTCAAAATTTGGTGTGCAATACTTTTAAGGCTTTAAGATACTGTGGTGAAATTTTGGTGAATTTTGAACAATTCCTTCATACTTTTTCGCAATTGCAGTAATAAAGTGTGTTTAGTTTAAAATTTAAAGTGACAGTAACGGTTTTATTTTAAAACGTTTTTTGTGCTTTGTTATCAAGTTTATGCCTGTTTAACATGTCTGAACTACCAGATAGATTGTGTTCTGACTGTGGGGAAACCAAGGTTCCTTCTTGTTTAACTATATGTATTTTATGTCATAAAAAATTTAGTAAAAATGATGCCCAAGATGATTCCTCAAGTGAGGGGAGTAAGCATGGTACTGCATCATCCCCTCCTTCGTATACACCAGTCTTGCCCATACAGGAGGCCCCTAGTACATCTAGTGCGCCAATACTCCTTACTATGCAACATTTAACGGCTGTAATGGATAATTCTATCAAAAACATTTTAGCCAATATGCCCACTTATCAGCGAAAGCGCGACTGCTCTGTTTTAGAAAATTCTGTAGAGCATGAGAACGCTGATGATATGGTTTCTGAAGGGCCCCTACACCAGTCTGAGGGGGCCAGGGAGGTTTTGTCTGAGGGAGAAATTTCAGATTCAGGAAAAATTTCTCAACAAGCTGAACCTGATGTGATTACTTTTAAATTTAAGTTGGAACATCTCCGCGCTCTGCTTAAAGGAGGTGTTATCCAATTTGGATGATTGTGATTATCTGGTCATTCCAGAACCACTATGTAAAATGGAAAAGTTCTTAGAGGCCCTGGGGCCCCCCGAAGCTTTTCCTATATCCAAGCGGGTGGCGTACATTGTTAATAAAGAATGGGACAGGCCCGGTATACCTTTAGTACCTCCCCCCATATTTAAAAAATTGTTTTCCTATAGTCGACCCCAGAAAGGACTTATGGCAGACAGTCCCCAAGGTCGAGGGGGCGGTTTCTACTCTACACAAGCGCACCACTATACCCATAGAAGATAGTTGTGCTTTTCAAGATCCTATGGATAAAAAATTAGAAGGTTTGCTAAAAAAGATGTTTGTTCAGCAAGGTTACCTTCTACAACCAATTGCATGCATTGTCCCTGTCACTACAGCCGCGTGTTTCTAGTTTGATGAACTAGAAAAGGCGATTATTAGTAATTCTTCTTCTTATGAGGAGATTATGGACAGAATTCGTGCTCTTAAATTGGCTAATTCTTTCACCCTAGACGCCACCTTGCAATTGGCTGGGTTAGCGGCGAAAAATTCTGGGTTTGCTATTGTGGCGCAGAGCGCTTTGGTTAAAATCTTGGTCAGCGGATGCGTCTTCCAAGAACAAATTGCTTGACATTCCTTTCAAGGGGAAAACACTGTTTGGCCCTGACTTGAAAGAGATTATCTCTGATATCACTGGGGGCAAGGGCCACGCCCTTCCTCAGGATAGGTCTTTTCAAGACCAAAAATAAACCTAAGTTTCGTCCCTTTCGCAGAAACGGACCAGCCCCAAGGGCTACGTCCTCTAAGCAGGAAGGTAATACTTCTCAAGCCAATCCAGCCTGGAGACCTATGCAAGGCTGGAACAAAGGAAAGCAGGCCAGGAAACCTGCCACTGCTACCAAGACAGCATGAAATGCGGGCCCCCGATCCGGGACCGGATCTGGTGGGGGGCAGACTCTCTCTCTTCGCTCAGGCTTGGGCAAGAGATGTTCTGGATCCTTGGGCGCTAGAAATAGTCTCCCAAGATTATTCTCTGGAGTTCAAGGGGCTTCCTCCAAGGGGGAGGTTCCACAGGTCTCAGTTGTCTTCAGACCACATAAAAAGACAGGCATTCTTACATTGTGTAGAAGACCTGCTAAAAACGGGAGTGATTCATCCTGTTCCATTAGGAGAACAGGGGATGGGGTTCTACTCCAATCTGTTCATAGTTCCCAAAAAAGAGGGAACGTTCAGACCAATCTTAGATCTCAAGATCTTGAACAAGTTTCTCAAGGTTCCATCGTTCAAGATGGAAACCATTCGAACAATTCCTTCCTTCCAGGACGGTCAATTCATGACCACGGTGGATTTAAAGGATGCGTATCTACATATTCCTATCCACAAGGAACATCATCGGTTCCTAAGGTTTGCATTCCTGGACAAGCATTTCCAGTTCGTGGCGTTTTCTTTCGGATTAGCCACTGCTCCTAGGATTTTCTCATAGGTACTAGGGTCCCTTCTGGCGGTGCTAAGACCAAGGGGCATTGCTGTAGTACCTTACTTGGACGACATTCTGATTCGAGCGTCGTCCCTTCTTCAAGCAAAGGCTCACACGGACATTGTCCTGGCCTTTCTCAGATCTCACGGATGGTAAGTGAACGTGGAAAAGAGTTCTCTATCTCCGTCAACAAGGGTTCCCTTCTTGGGAACTATAATAGACTCCTTAGAAATGAGGATTTTTCTGACAGAAGCCAGAAAAACAAAACTTCTAGACTCTTGTCGGATACTTCATTCCGTTCCTCTTCCTTCCATAGCGCAGTGCATGGAAGTGATAGGTTTGATGGTAGCGGCAATGGACATAGTTCCTTTTGTGCGCATTCATCTAAGACCATTACAACTGTTCATGCTCAGTCAGTGGAATGGGGACTATTCAGACTTGTCTCCGAAGATACCAACGACCGACGCCAGTCTGATGGGCTGGGGCGCGGTCTGGGGATCCCTGAAAGCTCAGGGTCTTTGGTCTCGGGTAGAATCTCTTCTACCGATAAATATTCTGGAACTGAGAGCGATATTCAATGCTCTCAAAGCTTGGCCTCAGCTAGCGAGGGCCAAGTTCATACGGTTTCGATCAAGACGACATGACAACTGTTGCGTACATCAACCATCAGGGGGGAACTAGGAGTTCCCTAGCGATGGAAGAAGTGACCAAAATCATTCTATGGGCGGAGTCTCACTCCTGCCACCTGTCTGCTATCCACATCCCAGGAGTGGAAAGTTGGGAAGCGGTTTTTCTGAGTCGTCAGACATTGCATCCGGGGGAGTGGGAACTCCATCCGGAAATCTTTGCCCAAGTCACTCAACCGTGGGGCATTCCAGACGTGGATCTGATGGCCTCTCGTCAGAACTTCAGAGTTCCTTACTACGGGTCCAGATCCAGGGATCCCAAGGCGGCTCTAGTGGATGCACTAGTAGCACCTTGGACCTTCAAACTAGCTTATGTGTTCCCGCCGTTTCCTCTCATCCCCAGGCTGGTAGCCAGGATCAAAGGAGAGGGCGTCGGTGATCTTGATAGCTCCTGCGTGGCCACGCAGGACTTGGTATGCAGATCTGGTGAATATGTCATCGGCTCCACCATGGAAGCTACCTTTGAGACGAGACCTTCTTGTTCTAGGTCCGTTCGACCCACTCCAGCTGACTGCTTGGAGATTGAACGCTTGATCTTATCAAAGCGAGGGTTCTCAAATTTACCACATATTTTGGGAAAAATATATCTGTTGGTGTGAATCTACAGGATTCCCTTGGGACAAGGTTAAGATTCCTAAGAGTCTATCCTTCCTTCGAGAAGGATTGGAAAAAGGATTATCTGCAAGTTCCTTGATGGGACAGATTTCTGCCTTGTCTGTGTTACTTCACAAAAAGCTGGCAGCTGTGCCAGATGTTCTAGCCTTTGTTCAGGCTCTGGTTAGAATCAAACCTTTGACTCCTCCTTGGAGTCTCAACCTAGTTCTTTCAGTTCTTCAGGGGGTTCCGTTTGAACCCTTACATTCCGTTGATATTAAGTTATTATCTTGGAAAGTTTTGTTTTTGGTTGCAATTTCTTCTGCTAGAAGAGTTTCAGAATTATCTGCTCTGCAGTGTTCTTCTCCTTATCTGGGGTTCCATGCAGATAAGGTGGTTTTGCGTACTAAACCTGGTTTTCTTCCAAAAGTTGTTTCTAACAAAAACATTAACCAGGAGATAGTTGTGCCTTCTTTGTGTCCTAATCCAGTTTCAAAGATGGAACGTTTGTTGCACAACTTGGATGTAGTTCGTGCTCTCAAATTTTACTTAGCAGCTACTAAGGATTTCAGACAAACTTCGTCTTTGTTTGTTGTTTATTCTGGTAAACGGAGAGGTTAAAAAGCAAATTCTACCTCTCTCTCCTTCTGGATTAAAAGCATTATCCGATTGGCTTATGAGACTGCCGGACGGCAGCCTCCTGAAAGAATCACAGCTCACTCCACTAGGGCTGTGGCTTCCACATGGGCCTTCAAGAACGAGGCTTCTGTTGATCAGATATGTTAGGCAGCGACTTGGTCTTCACTGCACACTTTTACTAAATTTTACAAATTTGATACTTTTGCTTCTTCTGAGGCTATTTTTGGGAGAAAGGTTTTGCAAGCCGTGGTGCCTTCCATTTAGGTGACCTGATTTGCTCCCTCCCTTCATCCGTGTCCTAAAGCTTTGGTATTGGTTCCCACAAGTAAGGATGACGCCGTGGACCGGACACACCTATGTTGGAGAAAACAGAATTTATGTTTACCTGATAAATTACTTTCTCCAAGGGTGTGTCCGGTCCACGGCCCGCCCTGGTTTTTTTAATCAGGTCTGATAATTTATTTTCTTTAACTACAGTCACCACGGTAACATATGGTTTCTCCTATGCAAATATTCCTCCTTAACGTCGGTCGAATGACTGGGGTAGGCGGAGCCTAGGAGGGATCATGTGACCAGCTTTGCTGGGCTCTTTGCCATTTCCTGTTGGGGAAGAGAATATCCCCACAAGTAAGGATGACGCCGTGGACCGGACACACCGTTGGAGAAAGTAATTTATCAGGTAAACATAAATTCTGTTTTTCTTCCAAAAGTTGTTTCTAACAAAAACATTAACCAGGAGATTATCGTACCTTCTCTGTGTCCGAAACCAGTTTTGAAGAAGGAACGTTTGTTGCACAATTTGGATGTTGTTCGCGCTCTAAAATTCTATTTAGATGCTACAAAGGATTTTAGACAAACATCTTCCTTGTTTGTTGTTTATTCCGGTAAAAGGAGAGGTCAAAAAGCAACTTCTACCTCTCTCTCTTTTTGGATTAAAAGCATCATCAGATTGGCTTACGAGACTGCCGGACGGCAGCCTCCCGAAAGAATCACAGCTCATTCCACTAGGGCTGTGGCTTCCACATGGGCCTTCAAGAACGAGGCTTCTGTTGATCAGATATGTAGGGCAGCGACTTGGTCTTCACTGCACACTTTTACCAAATTTTACAAGTTTGATACTTTTGCTTCTTCTGAGGCTATTTTTGGGAGAAAGGTTTTGCAAGCCGTGGTGCCTTCCATCTAGGTGACCTGATTTGCTCCCTCCCATCATCCGTGTCCTAAAGCTTTGGTATTGGTTCCCACAAGTAAGGATGACGCCGTGGACCGGACACACCTATGTTGGAGAAAACAGAATTTATGTTTACCTGATAAATTACTTTCTCCAACGGTGTGTCCGGTCCACGGCCCGCCCTGGTTTTTTAATCAGGTCTGATAATTTATTTTCTTTAACTACAGTCACCACGGTATCATATGGTTTCTCCTATGCAAATATTCCTCCTTAACGTCGGTCGAATGACTGGGGTAGGCGGAGCCTAGGAGGGATCATGTGACCAGCTTTGCTGGGCTCTTTGCCATTTCCTGTTGGGGAAGAGAATATCCCACAAGTAAGGATGACGCCGTGGACCGGACACACCGTTGGAGAAAGTAATTTATCAGGTAAACATAAATTCTGTTTTTTATTGTAGGTGACAACTTAGTAAACATTGGAATGTATTGTGTATCATACTAACAACAATATACCCTATTTTTAACCATTATACACACAATTAAGGTTTTAATTTTAATTAACATAATAAGTTATATTTTAATTTAACTCCTTCCTAGTGCCTTTCTGATGCATTAATTGTAATTATAAGCTCTCTATTTAAGTGTGCCACCAGATACCTCTTCTTTCTCTATATTTTTTTTAAGATATATAGAAATCTGGCCTGTTAGGGATACTTGAGGAGTGGAGTTGAGAAACGCTGCTCTAAACTTAGGAGCCAGTGGCTCCATGGTGCCTGGGTTTGTTGAGCCCTGCTATAGGGAGATTTTTTGTATACAAAAGAGATTAAGACTATATAGGGTCATTGTTGGTTGTAGACACTGGAATATAGTGGCTGATTTAGAATTGAGAGAACAGGTGTTTTTTTTTTTTGTTTTTTTTACAGCTTTTGACTATTTATTATTTCAGAATGGATTCATAGATAATTCTAATACTTTTTGCAGAAAAGGTGTGGATAAACTTTAAAGTAGAGAATGGGTGGGTGAAAAATCTTTAGTGTATTCTTAGTTTAACCTTTATGTCCCTTTTTTGTCTTCTCCAAAAATGCTGAGCAGATTTGCGTTTTTATGTTCCCGTGTCAAAGCATGTAGTAGAGGATTGCAATACATTTGCTAACGTTTCTTTATTGGGTTGTTAAACGCCTCTTAATTTTGTGTAAAAAAAGAAAAAAGTGCTTTGTCCTACACTTCCTAGAGCAGAGCTTTCCAAAGCACTGCCCTAGAGAGACCAAAAAGTAAAATCTGTAATCTACGTTTTCAAAATCATACAATACCAGCTATTTGATTTTTGATTACAGAATTTGCTTTTGGCTTGTGTGGGACATAAAATGTTTATTATCCTTTTAACTTTTATTTAGCTGATCTGTCCCAGTTCTTTACAAATGATAAATCTTACATGAAATTAATGGTGTTTTTTTTTTCTTGTTTATATAAAACTGATAGGTTTATTAAAACAATGCATTTCTAACAGGACTTGCATTATTACATACATAGGTACTAGAATGCTTTTTATTTTAAACTTAAAGGGACAGTTCACCCAAAAATTGTCTCCCCTTTAAATTATTCCCAATGATCCTTTTAACCTGCTAGAGTGTATTAAATTGGTTACAAGTAGCTCCTTTACTCCTATTTCAGCATTTGAAATAGCTGATTTAGCCTGTGGTATCGCCACCCATACTGAACAAATTAATACTAGAGTATAGGCTATTGAATAGCCTAAGTATACACAGCCAGTAGAAGAGATTACACTCTCAGTGGGATGCAAGATAGTTAAGTAATAAAATGATCATTTTCCATTGTTCTCTTTTATGTATTGAGCTTTGGTGTTCCAGCCAAATAAAAGATAAGGAAGCAAGTCTGTTTACACAAACTTAGAACATAATGAGATCTGATATCACCTTTAAAGGGACAGTCAACCATAGAATTGTTATTGTTTTAAAAGATAGATAATCCCTTTATTACTCATTCCCCAGTTTTGCATAACCAACAGTTATATTAATGTACTTTTTACCTTTGTGATTACCTTGTATCTAGGAACCTTCTTCCAGCCCCCTGATCACATGACTGTGACTGTTTATTATCTATTGTCTTAAATTTAGCATTGTATTGTGCTAGATCTTAAATAACTTTCTGTGCCTGAACACAGTGTTATCTATATAGCCCACGTGTACTTTCTGTCTCTTTGTGTTAAAAAGAGATTTAAAAAGCATGTGATAAGAGGCAGCCCTCAAAGGCTTAGAAATTAGCATATGAGCCTACCTATGTTTAGTTTAAACTAAGAATACCAAGAGAAAAAAGCAAATTTGATGATAAAAGTAAATTGGAAAGTTGATTAAAATTAAAAGTCCTATCTGAATAATGAAAGTTTAATTTATACTTGACTGTCCCTTTAAATTCAACCCATTGTAATAGGCTGTGGTTTCAAAGCACAAAATCAGCTACTTCATATACACAAATAAGCATGAAAATCGAATTTCTCAAATATTTTATACTCTGCAGTTGGTATAACAAGTAATTTAAAATACATTAATGGAAAAACTATTTTACAGTGTACTGTCCCTTTAAATGTTAAAGCACAGTTCTACATTGATCTCTTGGAAAGCAGCAAAGGTAACAATGCCTCATACATTTTCTACTACCCTCTGAATGTGAGCTCCCATGCATTTATGCCTTTATCTGTCGCTATCCAGAGCTCATGCATAAGTAATTCATGAGCTTGGAGGTAAGGGCTGGAGGGAGCGTTCCCTATGCTGCTTTCCAGAACAGAGGTGTAGAATGTTTGGTTAATGTAAACTATGCTTTAAAAGGCTGATGCTTTCATATGTTACCTTGTAATATAGGGATGGTTTTTAATTATATGCTCTGTAGATTTTCTAATGTTTCTGTAAAATATATGTACCATATTACACATCCCTCTTTGTTTTTTTAAAGTTATTTCTCTTCTTAATCTAAACTTATTAATTTAACATTTACATCACTAAATCAAGCCATTATTTTGTAGTCTCTTGGAAACCGAAGGATAAGAGTGGACATAGCCGACCAGTCTCAAGAAAAAGGTGAGTATAAAGATCTTCTCTCTCCCAGTATAAGGACATTATTAGCTCACCAAATTAGATATTTTTTTTACTAATGAGTGAATAAACGGCATAAACCCCCACACAAGATGTTTACGTTCTTCCTCTTTCCCCGTAATTATTTTAGATGGTCTGTTGGTGGTGTTCAGTACTGAGATGATTTTTTTTTTTTATCTTGGTAAAGGAATAGTTGCGTGTGAGGGGGTGGGTCGTCTCCATTTTCTCTGTGTTTAAAAGGCAGATCATTTGGACAACTTTAAGGTGGTGTAAGGAAATTAGCAAAGAGAGTTATTTTTCTCTAAATAGACATGAAATCCAGTAACAACTTAGACCTCAGTTACTCAATTTGAAAAAGGAACATATTTTCAAATTTAATTAACATATAATTCCTTTACAATTTCTGTTCTAAAGTTTAGAGTGACCTTTTGTCTCCCTTAACTTTAATTTTTTTGGTCTAGATCGTGATGATCGTTCCTTTGGTAGGGATCGGGATCGTAACAGGGATTCTGACAAAACTGACTCATCAGATTGGAGGGCGCGTCCCAGCTCAGACAGTGTCGATGACAATCCTCCTCGTCGGGGTGACGACAGTTATGGAGACAGTGAGTATTACGTTATTTCTACATATAGTTTACATTGCATTCCTATATCGGTGTTCTCCCCAGGACCTTTTTTTTAATGGGTGGACTACCTGACTGTATTTGCTGACCACCCGGCTGAAATTTTAGCCAATATTAATATTAAGCTAAAATGAACTATATTGACATTTCTCTCTGACACGATGAGTCCACGGATCATCTAATTACTAATGGGAATATCACTCCTGCTCAGCAGGAGGCGTCAAAGAGCACCACAGCAAAGCTGTTAAATATCACCTCCCTTCCCTCCAACCCTAGTCATTCTCTTTGCCTACGTTAGAGCAAGGAAGTGGTAAAGTTAGGTGTTAGAAAAGATTTATTTAAACAAGATTTTATTATTTTTAAAGTAGTGCAAGATTGTGCTGCTTTGTCCTAGGGTGTAGCTGTAGTCATATCAGTCTCTTCAGTAGAGCAGTGGTGGCTTTCAAGCAATGGCAACTTGTGGGACATAATTCTCACTGCGCCTCCCATGTAGTTAATGCTGCCCTAATACTGAAAGCCTGAGTAAGATTACTCAGACTTTATTTCTTTTTCCACAGGTCCATGTGAGGGAGAAGACCTCTCAAACCTAGTGAGCTGCCTGGTAGATTTATGAGGTAAGTGCTGACTTTATTTTTTCTGGGAAACGCAGGAAAAATTGGGCACTTTATTCACTAAATACTGGGACACACAAATTTCTCCAATATGCTTAGGGGAACATATAAAGAAGGTAGTATCGTTATGGCAGGCACTGGGGCTGAGGAGGTTAAGTAAGGCTCATTTTTATTGTGGTGTTCACTTCTCCTTGCGGCTTGACTTAAAGATATGCCGACCGGGAGGTTAATTTTTTAGCCGCCCACGATGGGCGGGGCTAACTCAGACGGCAAAAGTGAAAATGTTCAATATATGCTGCAGCTTTTCTCCTCAAGTGTCCCAAATTTTATCGCCCACACAGACAGTGCCCTGCACTTCCTCTCAAACTTACATTGCAAGACATCGCTAGTCTCATGTCCTCTGCGGTATCTGATGCGTTGTCTGCTTTTCCCATGCTGCAGGGAAAGCACAAGAGGAAAAGTAAACAGTCAGTAAGTGAGGTTACGGACACAGTTCTTGTTGTTTCAAATGCCTCCTCTCAGAAGTCTGATGAGGAGGATACTTTGGTAGCATCCGAGGGTGAAATCTCAGACTCAGTGTAATTCCTCCTGCTGATACTGAAGTGGTATCCTTCAGGTTTAAGCTGGAACACCTCCGTCTGTTACTCCAAGGAGGTTTTAGCTACACTGGACGACAGCGACACCACGGTCGTCGTCCATCCTAAAAAAATCCAGTAAGCTAAACAAATATTTTGATGTACCTTCCATGGTGGAAGTTTTTCCTGTACCAGATCGAGCTACAGAGATTATTGCTAAGGAATGGGAAAGACCGGGTATCCCTTTTTTTTTTTTTTTTTTCATCCCCTATATTTAAAAAGATGTTTCCTATAGCAGATTCCATCAAGGAGTCTTGGCAAACGGTACCCAAGGTGGAAGGGGCAATTTCCACGCTAGCCAAGATAACTACTATTCCCATAGAGTATAGTTGTTCTTTTAAGGATCCTATGGATAAGAAGTTAGAGGGGTTACTCAAGAACATGTATGTACACCATGGTTTACAATGGCAACCCGCAGTTTGTATTGCTACTGTCACTAGCGCGGCAGCATACTGGTTTGATTGTATTCTGACAGACACTCCCCTCGATGAAATCCAAGATAGGATAAAGGCCCTTAAGTTGGCCAACTCCTTTATCACGATTTCTGGTTTTGCCGTTCTGGCCCGCAGAGCTTTATGGTTAAAATATTGGTCTGTGGATGTCATCTAAGTCTAAACTTTTGGTGATTCCTTACAAGGGAAAGACTTTGTTTGGACCGGGTTTCACAGAAATAATTTCTGACATTACGGGAGAAAAGGGCCATTTCCTCCCTCAGGATAAGAGAAATAAACAAAAGGGACATCAGAGTAATTTTCGTTCCTTTCGGAATTTCAAGGGAAATCCTTCCACTCCCTCTTCCAAACAGGAGCAGTCCAAGCCTTCCTGGAGGCCCAATCAGTCTTGGAACAAGGGAAAACAATCCAAGAAGCCTGCTAATGAATCAAAGACAGTATGAAGGGCCTGCCCCCGATCCGGGACCGGATCTTGTGGGGTGCAGACTTTCCTTCTCTCAGGCTTGGGTTCGAGATGTTCAGGATCCCTGGGCGGTGGACATCGTGTCCCAGGGATCCAAACTAGAGTTCAAGACATTTCCTCCCAGGGGCAGGTTTCTGCTTTCAAAGTTATCTATAGACCAGACAAGAGGCGTTTTTACACTGTGTTCAGGACCTCTCCGACCTGGGAGTGATTGTTCCCGTTCCGATACAGGAACGGGGTCTGGGATTCTATTCAAATCTGTTTGTGGTTCCCAAAAAGTTGGGAACCTTCAGACCATTTTTTAGATCTCAAGAGTCTAAACAAATTCCTCAGAGTGCTGTCTTTCAAGATGGAAACTATTTGTTCCATTCTTCCTTTGGTCCAAGAGGGTCAATTTATGACAACGGTGGATATAACGGTTGCGTACCTGCATGTCCCCATCCACACGGACCGTCACAAGTTTCTATGGTTTGCATTTCTAGACAAACACTTCCAGTTTGTGGCTCTTCCCTTCAGCCTTGCCACAGCTCCCAGAATTTTCTCAAAGGTTCTGGGATCCCTGTTGGCGGTGCTCCGATTGCGGGGCATTGCAGTGGCGCCTTATCTGGACGACATTCTGGTTCAGGCGCCATCCTTTTAACAAGCAAAATCCCACACGGAAATGTTATCTTTCCTGCGATCTCACGGTTGGAAGGTAAATTTGGGAAAGAGTTCCTTACTTCCAAATACAAGGGTAGTTTTCTTGGGAACCATAATAGATTATCAATGAAGATTTTTCTGACAGAAGTCAGGAAATCAGATTTTCGATTCTTGCCTAGCGCTTCAGTCCTCTCCTCGGCTATCATCGGTCTGATGGTAGCGGCAATGGACATCATCCCGTACGCTCGTTTCCACCTCAAGCCTCTGCAGTTAAGCATGCTCAGTCAGTGGAACGGAGATTATGCGTATCTGTCTCCGCGATTACAACTGGAGCAGGAGACAAGGGATTGTCTTCTTTGGTAGTTGTCTCAGGATCATCTCTCCCAAGGAAACTGCTTTCACAGACCCTCTTGGGTGATTGTGACAACAGACGCCAGCCATCTGGGATGGGGAGCAGTCTGGGGCTCTCTAAAGGCTCAGGGAACATGGACTCGGTCGGAGTCTGTTCTACCTATAAACATTCTGGAGCTGACCGCAATCTTCAATGCTCTTCTGGCCTGGTCTGTTAGCTTCGGCCCGTTTCATCAGGTTCCAGTCGGACAGGGGGAACTCGGAGTTCCTTGGCCATGACGGAGGTAGCCAAGATAATTCTGCCGGCGATCCACATCCCAGAAGTGGACAACTGGGAGGCGGATTTTCTGAGCAGACGGAACTCCACCCGTAAGTGTTTTCCAGCTTGATTCTCAAATGGGGACTGCCGGAACTGGATCTCATGGCATCTCGGCAGAATGCCAAACTTCCGAGGTACGGGTCGAGGTCAAGGGATCTTCACGTGGTACTGATAGATGCTCTGGCGGTACCTTGGAATTTCAGTCTTGCATACCTATTTCCCCCGTTCGCTCTCCTCCCTCTAGTCATTGCTCGAATCAAACAAGAGGGCGTCGGTGATCCTCATAGCACCGGCGTGGCCTTGCAGGATCTGGTATGCAGACCTAGTGGAGATGTCATCTCTTCCACCATCGATACTTCCATTGAGAAAGGACCTTCTACTTCAAGGGCCCTTTCTTCATCCAAATCTAGTTTCTCTGAAGCTGACAGCTTGGAGATTGAACACTTAATTTTATCTAAGCGTGGATTTTCAGAGTTGGTCATTGAGACCATGATTCAGGCTCGTAAGCCTGTGATTAGAAAGATTTACCATAAGATATGGCGTAAATATCTGCATTGGTGTGAATCCAATGGCTACTCTTGGAGTAGAGTTCGGATTCCTAGAATTTTGTCTTTTCTCCAAGAGGGTTTGGAGAAGGGTTTATCGGCAAGCTCCCTAAAGGGTCAAATATCTGCCTTGTCTATTTTGTTTCATAAACGTCTGGCGGATGTACCAGACGTGCAATCGTTCTGTCAGGCCTTGGTCAGAATCAGGCCTGTGTTTAAGCCGGTTACTCCTCCCTGGAGTCTTAATCTAGTTCTTAAAGTTCTTCAACAGGCTCTGTTTGAGCCTATGCATTCCTTAGATATTAAGTTTATCTTGGAAGGTTTTGTTTCTTGTTGCTATTTCATCTGCTTGTAGAGTTTCAGAGCTCTCGGCATTACAGTATGAGTCTCCTTACCTTATTTTTCATTCGGATAAGGTAGTTTTGCGTACTAAGTTAGGGTTTTTCCCTAAAGTGGTTTCAGATCGGAACATTAATCAGGAGATTGTTGTTGTTCCTTCTTTGTGTCCTAACCCTTCTCAGAAGGAACGTCTGCTGCACAATCTGGACGTGGTACGTGCATTGAAATTCTATTTCCAGGCGACTAAGGATTTTCGTCAGTCTTCTGCTCTGTGGTTTTCTCTAGAAAACGTAAGGGGCAGAAAGCTAAGGCTAATTCTCTCTTTGTGGCTGAAGAGTATCATTCGCTTGGCCTATGAAACTGCTGCACAGCAGCCCCCTGAGAGAGTTACGGCTCATTCTACGAGTGCCGTTTCCTCTTCCTGGGCATTCAAAAATTAAGCTTCTGTGAAACAGATTTGCAAGGCTGCAACTTGGTCCTCTCTTCACACTTTTTCTAAATTCTATAAATTTGATACTTTTGCCTCAGCTGAGGCTTCTTTTGGGAGAAAGGTTCTTCAAGCAGTGGTGCCTTCTGTTTAGGTTCCCTGTCTTGTCCCTCCCTTATCTGTGTCCTCTAGCTTGGGTATTTATTCCCAATAGTAATTAGATGATCCGTGGACTCACCGTGTCATTAGAAAGAAAACAAAATGTATGCTTACCTGATAAATGTATTTCTTTCTTGACAAGGTGAGTCCACGGCCCCCCCTGTTTTATTAAGGACGTGATATTTAACAGCTTTGCTGTGGTGCTTTTTGTCGCCTCCTGCTGGGAAGGAGTGATTCCCAATGGTAATTAGATGATCTGTGGACTCACCGTGTCAAGAAAGAAAGAAATTTATCAGGTAAGCATAAATTTTGTTTTTGTTAGACTTAAGTATGGAAACTAGATTACTATGCTACTTTTCTTCCCATTTTAAAAGGGTATCGTGATCGTGATCGCTATGAAACAGACCGGTATCGGGATGGTCCACCACGTAGAGATGATCGTTATGATAGAGACCGAGGAAGAGACCGATATGATGACCGTAATTCTAGGGATTATGACAGAGGTAAATGCTAGCTTAGTAACCCATCTATCTGTTTTTATCTCCATATATCTATCTATCTATCTATCTATCTATCTATCTATCTATCTATCTATATATATATATATATATATATATATATATATATATATATATATATATATATATATATATATATATATATAATGTAAATGCACTTGCAGGACTTTCACACAACTTATTTTATTGGAACGTTTTCGGGGTTCACAACCCCTTCATCAGCATAAATAAACAGACAAAATTCAAACCTTTTATAGTGTCTAGATATCACACACAAACCAAGTGCTTCTCCAAAAAGTGCGCCAAATATCGAGCATGGAACGCACTCTGCGTTCCACAGTGCTAGCATTTACCGGAAGTTGTGTTATCTCACTTCCGGTTTGCGGCTGTGTCATTAAACAACCTTAAACAAATCAAATTATACACAATGCTTCTTAAACAGAATTAGTGTCACTTATACAAACATACAAGTAGTGAATCAAAATGAAGTATGTGATATGTTTAGGTATTCGGATTAAGAGGTATTGTCTCATATTTACACATATTAGGTTTATGTGGTATTGTTCACAAGGTTTAACCCGCCTAGCATGCCTTACTGTGGTTTCTAGTAACCATGACTACAGTCACCATGGCAAGCTATATACACATATGTACACGATCGGCCAGTATGTTATACAACCATGGCGATCCGAATACCTAAACATATCACATACTTCATTTTGATTCACTACTTGTATGTTTGTATAAGTGACACTAATTCTGTTTAAGAAGCATTGTGTATAATTTGATTTGTTTAAGGTTGTTTAATGACACAGCCGCAAACCGGAAGTGAGATAACACAACTTCCGGTAAATGCTAGCACTGTGGAACGCAGAGTGCGTTCCATGCTCGATATTTGGCGCACTTTTTGGAGAAGCGCTTGGTTTGTGTGTGATATCTAGACACTATAAAAGGTTTGAATTTTGTCTGTTTATTTATGCTGATGAAGGGGTTGTGAACCCCGAAAACGTTCCAATAAAATAAGTTTTGTGAAAGTCCTGCGAGTGCATTTACATCTTTCTATGTGCTTTGTATATCTGCACCCAGGCCGTTATCTCTTGGTGGGCTGAACTGGAAATTGGTTTGTTATATATATATGTGTGTGTGTATATATTCGTATGCAAAGTTTAGGCGCCCCTGACAATTTCCATGATTTTCATTTAGGAATAATTGGGTGTTTGGATCAGCAATTTCATTTTGATCTATCAAATAACTGATGGACACAGTAATATTTCAGTAGTGAAATGAGGTTTATTGGATTAACAGTAAATGTGCAATATGCATCAAAACGAAATTAGACAGGTGCATAAATTTGGGCACCCCAACAGAAATATTGCAATAATATTTAGTAGAGCCTCCTTTTAGCAGAAATAACAGCCTCTAGACGCTTCCTATAGTGATGAGTGTCTGGATTATGGATTGAAGGTATTTTGGACCATTCCTCATTGCAAAACATCTCCAGTTCAGTTAGGTTTATTGGTTGCCGAGCATGGACAGCCCGCTTCAAATCACCCCACAGATTTTCAATGATATTCAGGTCTGGGGACTGGGATTGCCATTCCAGAACATTGTACTTGTTCCGCTGCATAAGTGCCAGAGTAGATTTTCAGCAGTGTTTTGGGTCGTTGTCTTGTTGAAATATCCAGCTACGGCGTAACTTCAACTTTCTGACTGATTCCTTAACATTATTCTCAAGTATCTGCTAATATTGAGTGGAATCCATGCGACCCTCAACTTTTAACAAGATTCCCAGTACCGGCACTGGACACACAGCCCCACAGCATGATGGAACATCCACCAAATTTTACTTTGGCTAGCAAGTGTTTGTCTTGGAACGCTGTGTTCTTTTGCCGCAATGCATAACGCCCCTTGTTATGACCAAATAACTAAATCTTTGTTTCATCAGTCCACAGCACCTTCTTCCAAAATTAAGCTGGCTTGTCCAAATGTGCGTTTGCATACCTCAAGCGACTGTTTGTGGCGTGCATGCAGAAAAGGCTTCTTCCGCATCACTCTCCCATACGCTGAATTGTTGAACGATGCACAGTGACACCATCTGCAGCAAGATGATGCTGTAGGTCTTTGGAGGTGGGCTGTTTTTGACCGTTCTAACCATCCTTTGCCTCTCCAATATTTTACTTGGCCTTAACAAGAACTGTGCCTGTGGTCTTCTATTTCCTCACTATGTTCCTCACAGTGGACACTGACAGCTTAAATCTCTGTGATAGCTTTTTGTAGCCTTCCCCTAAACCATAATGTTGAACAATCTTTATCAGGTCATTTAAGAGTTGTTTTGAGGCCCCCATGTTGCCACTCTTCAGATGAGAGTCAAAGAGAACAACAACTTGCAATTGGCCACCTTAAATACTTATTCTCATGATTGGATGCACCTGTCTATGAAGTTTAAGGCTTAATGGGCTCACCAAACCAATTGTGTTGTCCAATTAATCAGTGCTAGGTAGTTACAGGTATTCAAATCAACAAAATGACAAGGGTGCCCAAATTTATGCACCTGTCTAATTTCATTTTGATGCATATTGCACATTTTCTGTTAATCCAATAAACCTCATTTCACTACTGAAATATTACCGTGTCCTTCAGTTATTTGATTGCCTCCAGGAAGCTCAGCTCCCGCCTCCCTCCCACCTGTGTTGCAGGCTGTACTCTACAGGGCAGGCAGCAGACAAAGCATGCAACGTGCATAATTATCCTGTCCCCTATCACTACGGCTCTAATTTTGAGCGGCTGCTGTTTATGTGGGAACGATATGTGCTGAAAGCAGCCGGTCGCTCTGTGGCCACACTCCGGTCTGGAAAAGTCATGTCAGAATATATCAGACATTGGACAGCAATTGGTAAAACCCTTTGTCGCATATATTCCAACATACGGCCGGAAAGGGTTAAAGGGACACTTAACACCTGCTTAAGATTTTCTGAACTAACTGTTCTCAATGCTGTATATTCATCATACTACAAGCTCTTCAAGAAGACTCATTTTCTATGCTTATCCACCTCTTGTGTTTTCCTATGTATGGTGCCATCTTGTAACGTACGTTACACACAGGCACTGCAGACACGTGTGCACCCAAGTCATGTGATTATATTATTTTAATTATCAAACAGGATTACACTTTTTATATAGCATAAAAAGTGTGGTGCCGTTTGATAACTAAAATAATATGATGCTGAAAACAAAAGTAAATTCCTGTAACACACAGAGAGAAATTTCTCCTCGGATATTGCAGGGAACTAAATAACAGTGAGTTAAAAAGTCTGAGTGTCGGCTTTGCTACTTCGCCGATCGGATTATATTTGGTGGAGTGTCTCGCTTCCTCTTGCTAGTGGGGTATTCATTCCTGTCACGGTAGGAGCCTCAGACAACATACATTTAGCTCCTTGTCTGAGGTTGATTTTTAGGACAATTTCTCCAACATAGGTGTGTCCGGTCCACGGCGTCATCCTTACTTGTGGGATATTCTCTTCCCCAACAGGAAATGGCAAAGAGCCCAGCAAAGCTGGTCACATGATCCCTCCTAGGCTCCGCCTACCCCAGTCATTCTCTTTGCCGTTGTACAGGCAACATCTCCACGGAGATGGCTTAGAGTTTTTTAGTGTTTAACTGTAGTTTTTCATTATTCAATCAAGAGTTTGTTATTTTCAAATAGTGCTGGTACGTACTATTTACTCAGAAACAGAAAAGAGATGAAGAATTCTGTTTGTATGAGGAAAATGATTTTAGCAACCGTAACTAAAATCCATGGCTGTTCCACACAGGACTGTTGAGAGCATTAACTTCAGTTGGGGGAACAGTTTGCAGTCCTTTGCTGCTTGAGGTATGACACATTCTAACAAGACGATGTAATGCTGGAAGCTGTCATTTTCCCTATGGGATCCGGTAAGCCATGTTTATTACGATTGTAAATAAGGGCTTCACAAGGGCTTATTTAGACTGTAGACATTTTTTGGGCTAAATCGATTGATATTAACACTTATTTAGCCTTGAGGAATCATTTATTCTGGGTATTTTGATATAATTATATTGGCAGGCACTGTTTTAGACACCTTATTCTTTAGGGGCTTTCCCAAAGCATAGGCAGAGTCTCATTTTCGCGCCGGTGTTGCGCACTTGTTTTTGAGAGGCATGGCATGCAGTCGCATGTGAGAGGAGCTCTGATACTGATAAAAGACTTCTGAAGGCATCATTTGGTATCGTATTCCCCTTGGGTTTGGTTGGGTCTCAGCAAAGCAGATACCAGGGACTGTAAAGGGGTTAAAGCTTAAAACGGCTCCGGTTCCGTTATTTTAAGGGTTAAAGCTTCCAAAATTGGTGTGCAATATTTTCAAGGCTTTAAGACACTGTGGTGAAAGTTTGGTGAATTTTGAACAATTCCTTCATGTTTTTTCGCAATTGCAGTAATAAAGTGTGTTCAGTTTAAAATTTAAAGTGACAGTAACGGTTTTATTTCAAAACGTTTTTTGTACTTTCTTATCAAGTTTATGCCTGTTTAACATGTCTGAACTACCAGATAGACTGTGTTCTGAATGTGGGGAAGCCAGAATTCCTATTCATTTAAATAAATGTGATTTATGTGATAATGACAATGATGCCCAAGATGATTCCTCAAGTGAGGGGAGTAAGCATGGTACTGCATCATTCCCTCCTTCGTCTACACGAGTCTTGCCCACTCAGGAGGCCCCTAGTACATCTAGCGCGCCAATACTCCTTACTATGCAACAATTAACGGCTGTAATGGATAATTCTGTCAAAAACATTTTAGCCAAAATGAACCCTTGTCAGCGTAAGCGTGGATGCTCTGTTTTAGTTACTGAAGAGCATGACGACGCTGATATTAATATCTCTGAAGGGCCCCTAACCCAATCTGAGGGAGCCAGGGAGGTTTTGTCTGAGGGAGAAATTACTGATTTAGGGAACATTTCTCAGCAGGCTGAATCTGATGTGATTACTTTTAAATTTAAATTGGAACATCTCCGCATTTTGCTTAAGGAGGTATTATCCACTCTGGATGATTGTGAAAATTTGGTCATCCCAGAGAAACTATGTAAAATGGACAAGTTCCTAGAGGTGCCGGGGCTCCCAGAAGCTTTTCCTATACCCAAGCGGGTGGCGGACATTGTTAATAAAGAATGGGAAAGGCCCGGTATTCCTTTCGTCCCTCCCCCCATATTTAAAAAATTGTTTCCTATGGTCGACCCCAGAAAGGACTTATGGCAGTCAGTCCCCAAGGTCGAGGGAGCGGTTTCTACTTTAAACAAACGCACCACTATTCCCATAGAGGATAGTTGTGCTTTCAAAGATCCTATGGATAAAAAATTAGAAGGTTTGCTTAAAAAGATGTTTGTTCAGCAGGGTTACCTTCTACAACCCATTTCATGCATTGTCCCTGTCACTACAGCCGCATATTTCTGGTTTGATGAACTGATTAAGGTGCTCGATAGTGACTCTCCTCCTTATGAGGAGATTATGGACAGAGTCAATGCTCTCAAATTGGCTAATTCTTTCACTCTAGACGCCTCTTTGCAATTGGCTAAGTTAGCGGCTAAGAATTCTGGGTTTGCTATTGTGGCGCGCAGAGCGCTTTGGTTGAAATCTTGGTCGGCTGATGCGTCTTCCAAGAACAAGCTACTAAACATTCCTTTCAAGGGGAAAACGCTGTTTGGTCCTGACTTGAAAGAGATTATCTCTGATATCACTGGGGGTAAGGGCCATGCCCTTCCTCAGGATCGGCCTTTCAAGGCAAAAAATAGACCTAATTTTCGTCCCTTTCGTAAAAACGGACCAGCCCAAGGTGCTACGTCCTCTAAGCAAGAGGGTAATACTTCTCAGGCCAAGCCAGCTTGGAGACCAATGCAAGGCTGGAACAAGGGAAAGCAGGCAAAGAAACCTGCCACTGCTACCAAGACAGCATGAAATATCGGCCCCCGATCCGGGACCGGATCTGGTGGGGGGCAGACTCTCTCTCTTCGCTCAGGCTTGGGCAAGAGATGTTCTGGATCCTTGGGCGCTAGAAATAGTCTCCCAGGGTTATCTTCTGGAATTCAAGGGACTTCCCCCAAGGGGAAGGTTCCACAGGTCTCAGTTGTCTTCAGACCACATAAAAAGACAGGCGTTCTTACATTGTGTAGAAGACCTGTTAAAAATGGGAGTGATTCATCCTGTTCCATTGAGAGAACAAGGGATGGGGTTCTACTCCATTCTGTTCATAGTTCCCAAAAAAGAGGGAACGTTCAGACCAATCCTAGATCTCAAGATCTTAAACAAATTTCTCAAGGTCCCATCTTTCAAGATGGAAACCATTCGAACTATCCTTCCTTCCATCCAGGAAGGTCAATTCATGACCACGGTGGATTTAAAGGATGCGTATCTACATATTCCTATCCACAAGGAACATCATCGGTTCCTAAGGTTTGCATTCCTGGACAAACATTACCAGTTCGTGGCGCTTCCTTTCGGATTAGCCACTGCTCCAAGGATTTTCACAAAGGTACTAGGGTCCCTTCTAGCTGTGCTAAGACCAAGGGGCATTGCAGTTGTACCTTACCTGGACGACATTCTGATTCAAGCGTCGTCCCTCCCTCGAGCAAAGGCTCACACGGACATCGTCCTGGCCTTTCTCAGATCGCACGGCTGGAAAGTGAACGCGGAAAAGAGTTCTCTATCCCCGTCAACAAGGGTTCCCTTCTTGGGAACAATTATAGACTCCTCAGAAATGAGGATTTTTCTAACAGAGGCCAGAAAGACAAAGCTTCTGGACTCTTGTCGAATACTTCATTCCGTTCCTCTTCCTTCCGTAGCTCAGTGCATGGAAGTGATCGGGTTGATGGTAGCGACAATGGACATAGTTCCTTTTGCGCGCATTCATCTAAGACCATTACAACTGTGCATGCTCAGTCAGTGGAATGGGGACTATACAGACTTGTCTCCAAAGATACAAGTAAATCAGAGGACCAGAGACTCACTCCGTTGGTGGCTGTCCCTGGACAACCTGTCACGAGGGATGACATTCCACAGACCAGAGTGGGTCATTGTCACGACCGACGCCAGTCTGATGGGCTGGGGCGCGGTCTGGGGATCCCTGAAAGCTCAGGGTCTTTGGTCTCGGGAAGAATCTCTTCTACCGATAAATATTCTGGAACTGAGAGCGATATTCAAGGCTCTCAAGGCTTGGCCTCAGCTAGCGGGGACCAAGTTCATACGGTTTCAATCAGACAACATGACGACTGTTGCGTACATCAACCATCAGGGGGGAACAAGGAGTTCCCTAGCGATGGAAGAAGTGACCAAGATTATTCTATGGGCGGAGTCTCACTCCTGCCACCTGTCTGCTATCCACATCCCGGGAGTGGAAAATTGGGAAGCGGATTTTCTGAGTCGTCAGACATTGCATCCGGGGGAGTGGGAACTCCATCCGGAAATCTTTGCCCAAGTCACTCAACTTTGGGGCATTCCAGACATGGATCTGATGGCCTCTCGTCAGAACTTCAAAGTTCCTTGCTACGGGTCCAGATCCAGGGATCCCAAGGCGGCTCTAGTGGATGCACTAGTAGCACCTTGGACCTTCAAACTAGCTTATGTGTTCCCGCCGTTTCCTCTCATCCCCAGGCTGGTAGCCAGGATCAATCAGGAGAGGGCGTCGGTGATCTTGATAGCTCCTGCGTGGCCACGCAGGACTTGGTATGCAGATCTGGTGAATATGTCATCGGCTCCACCTTGGAAGCTACCTTTGAGACGAGACCTTCTTGTTCAGGGTCCGTTCGAACATCCGAATCTGGTTTCACTCCAGCTGACTGCTTGGAGATTGAACGCTTGATTTTATCGAAGCGAGGTTTCTCAGATTCTGTTATCGATACTCTTGTTCAGGCCAGAAAGCCTGTAACTAGAAAGATTTACCACAAAATTTGGAAAAAATATATCTGTTGGTGTGAATCTAAAGGATTCCCTTGGGACAAGGTTAAGATTCCTAGGATTCTATCCTTCCTTCAAGAAGGATTGGAAAAAGGATTATCGGCAAGTTCCCTGAAGGGACAGATTTCTGCCTTGTCGGTGTTACTTCACAAAAAACTGGCAGCTGTGCCAGATGTTCAAGCCTTTGTTCAGGCTCTGGTTAGAATCAAGCCTGTTTACAAACCTTTGACTCCTCCTTGGAGTCTCAATCTAGTTCTTTCAGTTCTTCAGGGGGTTCCGTTTGAACCCTTACATTCCGTTGATATTAAGTTATTATCTTGGAAAGTTTTGTTTTTAGTTGCAATTTCTTCTGCTAGAAGAGTTTCAGAATTATCTGCTCTGCAGTGTTCTCCTCCTTATCTGGTGTTCCATGCAGATAAGGTGGTTTTACGTACTAAACCTGGTTTTCTTCCAAAAGTTGTTTCTAACAAAAACATTAACCAGGAGATTATCGTACCTTCTCTGTGTCCGAAACCAGTTTCGAAGAAGGAACGCTTGTTGCACAATTTGGATGTTGTTCGCGCTCTAAAATTCTATTTAGATGCTACAAAGGATTTTAGACAAACATCTTCCCTGTTTGTTGTTTATTCAGGTAAAAGGAGAGGTCAAAAAGCAACTTCTACCTCTCTCTCTTTTTGGATTAAAAGCATCATCAGATTGGCTTACGAGACTGCCGGACGGCAGCCTCCCGAAAGAATCACGGCTCATTCCACTAGGGCTGTGGCTTCCACATGGGCCTTCAAGAACGAGGCTTCTGTTGATCAGATATGTAGGGCAGCGACTTGGTCTTCACTGCACACTTTTACCAAATTTTACAAGTTTGATACTTTTGCTTCTTCTGAGGCTATTTTTGGGAGAAAGGTTTTGCAAGCCGTGGTGCCTTCCATTTAGGTGACCTGATTTGCTCCCTCCCTTCATCCGTGTCCTAAAGCTTTGGTATTGGTTCCCACAAGTAAGGATGACGCCGTGGACCGGACACACCTATGTTGGAGAAAACAGAATTTATGTTTACCTGATAAATTTCTTTCTCCAACGGTGTGTCCGGTCCACGGCCCGCCCTGGTTTTTTAATCAGGTCTGATAATTTATTTTCTTTAACTACAGTCACCACGGTACCATATGGTTTCTCCTATGCTATTATTCCTCCTTAACGTCGGTCGAATGACTGGGGTAGGCGGAGCCTAGGAGGGATCATGTGACCAGCTTTGCTGGGCTCTTTGCCATTTCCTGTTGGGGAAGAGAATATCCCACAAGTAAGGATGACGCCGTGGACCGGACACACCGTTGGAGAAAGAAATTTATCAGGTAAACATAAATTCTGTTTTCTTTGCCCTCAGTATTTTATGTGATATAGGTCAACTAAATTGGGACTTTATCGTTTTTTTGGGGATAAATTACTATATTTTTTATTTCATTCTAATTTGTCATTTTTAGTGGGACCTGATTTCTGTAGCTATGGTCTCAGAACAAGATCAGTCAATTTCTATGGATAAATGTTTGCTATGTTTAGAGGCCCAAATTGTCCTGCCTATGCAATTTTGTTCCTCATGCTTAGCTAAAACTTTAAAATTTAAAGACAAGTTACTCCCTTCTGAGCCAAGTGTCTCTCAGGATAATGCTGTGCGTGATATGCCTCAGCTTTCTCCTCAAGTGTCCCAAGCCTTAATTGTTTCTCATTCTGTGCCTTCTCTTTCCTCTCAACCTCCTGGGGGTGTTTATTTACCAGGGGAATTTGCTGCACAGATAACTTCTGCAGTATCTTCAGCTTTGTCTGCCTTCCCTACTTTGGGTAAGCGTAAGAGGAAATCTTAAAATTTGTCTACTAGTAAGATTTCTGACCCATCTAAATCTGCGCTGGTCAACCTTTCCCAAATATCTGATGAGGAGGATACTTCAGTAGCTTCTGAAGGTGAGATCTCAGACTCTGACACTATGGGGGAAGAATCTTCTGAATCTGAAGAAGCTAATTTCAGATTTAAGCTTGAACATCTCTGGTTGCTTCTGAAGGAGGTTCTAGCTACTTTAGATGACTCTTAACCTTCGGTTGCTGTCAACCTTAAAAAGTCTACTAAACTTAAGAGTTTGATTCTCCCTCTTCTGTAGATGTTTTTCCTGTTCCAGACAAGATGCCTGAAATTATAGCTCAGGAATAGGATAAGTCAGGGGTTCCTTTTTTCCCTTCCCCTGTTTTTAAAAAGATGTTTCCTGTTGCTAATTCCATTCGTGACTCATGGCGCACTGTGCCTAAAGTAGAAGGAGCTATCTCCACTCTAGCTAAAATAACTAAAATTCCTATAGAGGATAGTTGTTCCATTAAGGATCCAATGGATAAGAAGCTAGAGGCTTACTTAAAGATGTACATCCATCAAGGATTACAGTGGCAAAATGAGGCAAGTAATGCTACGGTTGCGGGAGCAGCATCTTATTGCTGCGATGCCTTGTCTGATCTGATATCAGAAGAAACTACAATAAAGGAGATCCAAGGTAGGATTAAAGCTCTTAAACTGGCTAATACCTTTATCTGCGATGCTAACATGCAGGTAATTAGACTGGTAGCTAAGATGTCTAGCTTCACTGTTCTAGCTCGCAGAGCTCTGTGGTCCAAATCCTGGTTAGCTGATGTAACTTCAAAAGCCAAGCTTTTATCTTTACTTTATTTGGGCCAAAGTCTTCCTCCTCTTCTTCCAAACCAGAACAAGCAAAGACCTCTTGGAGGTGCAGTCAGCCTTGTAAAAAAGGAAAGCAAAACAAGAAGCCTTCCACTGATTATAAATCGACATGAAGGGTCTGCCCCTGATCCAATTTTGGATCAAGTTGGGGGCAAACTTTCTCTTTTTCGACATGCATGGATATGCGATGTCCCAGATCCATGGGCTGTGGACATAGTATCCCAGGATTAGAAAATAGGATTCAAATCTTTCCCTCCAAGGGGCAGATTTCTCCTTTCAAGACTTCCCACAAACCAGGTAAAGAGGGAGGCCTTCTTAAACTGTGTAGTGGACCTATCCTCCCTGGGAATAATTGTTTCAGTTCCTCTAGGGGAACAGGGTCAATGATTCTATTAAAATCTTTGTGGTTCCAAAAAAGAAGGGAACTTTTCATCCTAGCCTAGACTTGAAATGCCTAAACAAATTCCTCAGGGTTCTGTCCTTCAAGATGGAAACTATTCGTTCCATTCTTCCACTGGTTCAGGAAGGGCAGTTAATGACGACCATAGACCTGAAGGACGCATGTTCCCATTCACAGGCATCGTCGCCAGTTTCTGAGGTTTGCCTTCCTGGACAAGCATTTCCAGTTTGTTGCACTTAAGTTTGGTCTGACCACAGCTCCCAGAATATTCACAAAGGTTTTGGGGGCTCTATTGGCAGTGGTCAGATCCCAGGGAATTGCAGTGGCGCCTTCTCTAGACGAAATCTTAGTTCAGGCGTCATCTTTTCAACTAGCAAAATCTCATACAGATATGTTGTCTTTTCTACGTCCCCACAGGTGGAAGGTGAATCTGAAAGAGTTCTCTCTTTACAGCCACAAGAGTGTGTTTCCTCGGAACAATCATAGATTCCCTGTCCATGAAGATTTTCCTGACGGATGTCAGAAAATCCAAAATTCTTGCCTTTCTCTCCAGTCTGCTATTCGTCCATCAGTGGCTCAATGCATGGAGGTGATTGATCTGATGATTACTTTTGCTCGGTTCCATCTGCGACCTGTGCAACTTTGCATACTCAGTCAATGGAACGGAGACCATTCAGATTTATCGCAGAGGATAAATCTGGATCCCCTAACAAGAGAGACTATCTCTCGTGGTGGACTTCACAGGAACATCTGTCTCAAGACACTTGCTTCCTGAGACCTTCCTGGGTGATTGTGACTATGGATGCCAGTTTTTTAGGCTGGGGAGCTGTTTGGTGCCCTATAAAAGCTCAGGGCCTGTGGACTCAGGAGTCATATTCTCTTCCCATAAACATCTTAGAGTTGAGAGCAATCTTCAATGCCTTGACAGCTTGGCCTCAATTGTCGTTAGTCCAGTTTTTTCAGATTCCAGTCGGACATCACCTCAGTGCCTTACATCAACCACCAGGGAGGAACTCAGAGTTCTTTGGCCATGAAGGAGGTGACTTGCATTCTGCAGTGGGTGGAAGTTCACAATTGTCTCCTATCTGCCATCCACATTCTAGGAGTGGCCAACTTGGAGGCAGATTTTCTGAGCAGACAGACTTTTCATCCCGGGGAGGGGGATTTCCATCCAGAAGTGTTGTCAAAGATAACCCTTAGGTGGGGGGGTTCCAGAGTTAAATCTGATGGCTTCCCGTCAAAACGCCAAGCTTCCAAAGTACGTTTCAAGGTCAAGAGATCCTCAGGCCGCTCTGATAGACGTTCTAGCGGTTCCTTGGATCTTCTCTCTGGCGT
The DNA here is from genome assembly GCF_027579735.1 of Bombina bombina. Lineage (NCBI taxonomy): Eukaryota > Metazoa > Chordata > Amphibia > Anura > Bombinatoridae > Bombina > Bombina bombina. Next base: position 1,063,436,968 of record NC_069501.1, on the reverse strand, counting down.
ACCTGTTTCTACCATTTGCTCTCCTTCCACGAGTCATTGCTCGTACCAAACAGGAGAGAGCATTTGTAATTCTAATAGCTCCAGCATGGCCTCGCAGGATCTGTTGAGGATATAGTCTCTTCCAACTTGGAGGTTACCTCTGAGGTAGGACCTACTAATTCAGGGTCCATTCCTCCATCCAAATCTGGATTCTCTGAAGCTCACTGCTTGGAGATTGAACGCCTAGTTTTGCCTAGGCGTGGTTTTTCTGAGCCTGTTACTTGCAGAATTTACCATAAGCTATTGGCGTAAACCTTTATTGGTGCAAATCTAAGGGTTTCTCCTGGAGCCGGTTGAGGATTCCCCAGATTTTATTCTTTCTTCAGGATGGTCTAGAAAAAGGATTGTCAGTCAGTACTCTGAAGGGTCCGATATCTGCACTGTCCGTTTGCACAAACGCCTGGCTGATTTGCCCGATTATTAAGCTTTTGTTTAGGCCCTGGTTAGAATCAGGCCTGTGTTTAAACAGATCTCACAGCTTACTCATCTCAGCTTCACACGATATAGTAATTTTAAATGTTTGTGTTTACCCATCTTTTAATAAAATTTAATAAAAGGTATATTTTAACTTGAATATTGCCTCTACAATCAGTCTGGGCAAAGAGTGCTATACAGGCATTTCTTTCCAGGGATTCTAATCCCAATTGTTCACACAAGTTTTGCATTAAATGCTAGCACCACTCCTCACAAAGAGATAATATATTGATACAGATAAAACAGGTATCTTATGTAATAAAGATATGCGAGGAGCTTGCCTATATAGTGCCCTTGCTATTGTGTGTATAGTGTACTGTGTTTAAACCTGTTGCTCCTCCTTGGTGTTTTAACCTTGTTCTTAAAGTTTTGCAGCAGGCTCCGTTTAAGCTGATGCTTTCTGTTGATATTAAATTATCTTGGAAGGTGTTGTTTCTTCTTGCTATTTCTTCTGCTTGCAGAGTGTCTGAACTTTCGGCTCTGCAGTGTGATTTCCCCGTACCTTATTTTTCATGCAGATAAGGTGGTCCTTCGTACTAAGTTAGGGTTTCTCCCTAAGGTTGCGTCAGATCGGAACATTAATCAGGAAGTTGTTCCTTCTTTTTGCCCTAATCCTTCTTCTCAGAAAGAACATCTGTTGCATAACCTGGATGTTGTGCGTGCTCTAAAATGTTACCTCCAAGCAACTAAAGATTTTCGGCAGTCCTCTGCCCTGTTTGTTGTTTTTGCTGCTAAGCGTAAGGGTCAGAAGGCAACTTCTACTACCCTTTTCCTCTTGTTAAGGAGCGTTATCCGTTTGGTTTATGAGACAGTTGGACAGCAGCCTCCTGAGAGAATTGTGGCTCATTCCACTAGCTATGTTTCTTCATCCTGGGCTTTTTAAAAATGAAGCTACTGTGGAACTGATTTGCAAGGCAGCAACATGGTTCTCTTTGCATACTTTTTCCAAATTCTACAAATTTGATTCTTTTGCCTCGGCTGAGGCCTCTTTTGGGAAAAAGGTTCTTCAAGCGGTGGTGCCTTCCGTTTAGGTCCGGCTGCCTTTTTCTCCCTCCCTTTTCATTCTGTGTCCTCTAGCTTGGGTATTGGTTCCCACTAGTTATTGGAATAAAGTCGTGGACTCTCCATGCCATTGGAAAGAAAACAAAATTTATGCTTACCTGCTAAATTTCTTTCCGGGCATGGAGAGTCCACGACCCCACCCTTTTTTTCATTATAATTTGGCAGGTTTTTTTTAATAAAACTTAAAGGACCTCTATACCCTTGTGTTCTATTTCATTTTCAATGACTTGTTATACCAGCTGCAGAGTATAACCTGTATGAGAAATTGCATTTTCAGGTTTGTGTATATGAAGTAGCTTGGGGATTATGGGTAAGGGAAGTTACACTTAACAGCTTTGCTGGGGTGCTTTTTGCCTCCTGGCCAGGCATTGAATATCCCACTGGTAATTGGAATGAAGTCGTGGACTCTCCATGCCCGGAAAGAAAGAAATTTATCAGGTAAGCATAATATTTTTTTTTTATTTTTTTTTAATTGCATATATATTTTAGAATAAAAGATTTATAATCCTACTTGGTATCTTCTGTTCCTTAGCCCCCTTCATTTCCTGTTTTGTCTGAGCTGTGACATAAAGAGCAGTCCCACCCACTCTTTACATAGGCTTCCTAATGGCTTTCAAAGGGCTGGACTTAGTGTCCTATATAACACACACACTGATGGGATGCTCATTGGAATTGTCATAAAAAAAAACATCCCAGTGAGCTGGCATAACATTGTAATAGAAACAATACTATAGGCACGGATTTAACCCTTTTCATGGATAGATTTAAAAAAAGGGTACACATATACTTTAATGGCAAAGATTATGAGAAATTGCATTTTCAGGTTTGTGTATATGAAGTAGCTGGTTTTGTGCTTTTAAACCACAGCCTATTACAATGTGTTGAGCTTCAGGTAATATATCTCATTATAATACAATCCAGCAGGTAAAATTGATCATTGGGAACAATTTAAATGGGAGAATTTTTTTGGGTGAACTGTCCCTTTAAGTCTCCTAAAGTATTTTATATCTGATATAATTTCTAAAGAGTGGTCTGAGCCTGGTATCCCTTTTAATCCTGCTTAAATAGTTAAAAGAATATTTCATTTGCCTGCTTCTAATTTAGAGCTTTGGTAAACTACAGTATTACTAAGGTGTATTTGGATATTTCTACTTTGGCTAAACGTACTGCCATCTCTTTTGAGGATAGTAACTCTTAGAGACCCCATGGATAGGAAATTTAGAGTATTTTCATAAAAAAACATTTGTTGCCAGTATTTGGTGTTGCTTCTGTTGCAGCAGCCTTTTACTCTTTGGTGTGAGGGTTTATCTGAGCAACTCGCTGAGCAATCTGCTGGCGAAGAGTTAACTCTTATAGGGACAGTTCAACCAAACATTTCTCCCCTTTAAATTGTTCAAAATGATCCATTTTACCTGCTAGAGTGTATTACATTGTTTACAAGTAGCTCCTTTAACCTTATTTCGGCATTTGAAATAGCTGATTTAGCCTGTGGTATCCCCACCTATACTGAAAGTTTCTATACTGGAGTAGACTATTGATAAGCATAAATAAACACAGCCAGGAGAAGAAATTACACTCCTAGTGGGGTGCATGATAGGCAATAAAATTATAATGTTCCATTGTTCTCTCCAAGTATTGAGCTTTGGTTTTCCAGACAAATATAAGGAAGCATGTGTGTGTACACAAAGTGATAACATAATGAGATTATATTACCAAAAGCTCAACCCTTTGTAATAGACTGTGGTTTAAAAGCACAAAACCAGCTACTTAATATACACAAATCTGAACATGCAATTTCTCATACATGTTTTACCCAGCAGCTGGTATAACTAGTCATTGAAAATACATTAATATAAAAACAAATTTACAGTCTACTGTCCCTTTTAAAGACCACTAATGGTTTCTAATTCTACACTTGTCTCTTCCTTTTAAGGGAAGGTGGTGTTTAAGTCTGGATTGGGTGACATTTCTATGAAGACTGGGGGAAAGGAGCCTTTCTCCCTCAGGATAAGAAGTCTAAGGATAGATCTAGGGCTACTAGCTGTTTTCGTTCCTTCTATCTAAGACCTAGAAGTCCTCTGTCTCATCCCAGAAGCAGGGTTCTTCAGGTTTTTCCTGAAAGTCAAATACTGTTTCCACTGCATGAAGGTGCAGCCCCCGATTTAGATCTTCTGGTAGGGTTCAGATTACACCCTTTTCAGGGGACTTGGTTTCAATCTGTTCAAGAACTATGGCTTCTGAGCATTATTTCCCAAGTATACAGAAAAGGTTTCAGATTAAGGGCTCCCAGGGGAAGGCTTCTTCTGTCTCATGTTCCAAATAATCATTTAAGGCAGGAGCCTGTTTTTCAGTAGATTTCAGATATGGAATCTATGGGAATAATATTTCCAGTTCCGGGTTTGGAACAGGGTCAGAGATTTTATTCCAACCTCTTTATTGTCCCCCAAGAAATAAGGATTTTACAGACCGGTTCTGGATTTGAAAACTTTAAACAAGTTTCTTAGGGTTCATTCTTTCAAGGTGGAGACCATTCTGACAATTCTTCCTCTTGTCCAAAGGGGAAAGTTTTGTCTCCTATAGATCGGAAGGATGCTTCTCTTCATATCCTTTTTTACAGGGATTATCTTCCGTTTCTAAGACTTGCATTCCCGGACAAGTATTTTCAGTTTGTTGCACTACCGTTTGGTCTGGCTACTGCTCCCAGAAATTTTACAAGGTTCAGGGGACTCTTATTGGAAGCAAGAGCTCAGGGTATATTGGTGGTTCCTTACCTGCACAAGATCTTGGTACAGGCTCCGTCTTTAAGTTTTGCAATATCTCATACCAACAGACTTTTGTTATTCTTCAAGAGCATGGTTGGAAAGTAAATTTTATAAAAAGATCTGTCTTCTCAATCCAGGATTACTTTTCTGGTTATGATAATCATTTGTCTTCATGATACTTTCCTTGATAGAACAGAGAAGGCTAAAGTTACTCTCGGCTTGTGTAAATATTCGGTCAGTCCCTTCTCTTTCTGTGGCTCTTTGTATGGAAGTTTTAGTTCTGATTATAGCAGCCTCAGATGCTATTCCTTTTGCTCGTTTTTACATGAGACCTCTTCAGCTTTGTATGTTTCATCAGTGGTACAGGGATTACACTCAGTTGGGTGAAAAGTTCATTTTGGAGGCCAATACAAGACAATCCCTTTCTTGGTGGATCAATCATCGACCCATTTTTCTGGGGGCATCTTTTGTCCAAAGTATAAAAAATAGCAGCACTCCAATGGATAATTCTTCAATATTTATTTCATAGCCAAGAGCACAAAAAGACAGCAACGTTTCGGACTACATGTCCTTCATCATGCCATAAATACACCATTTCCACTTCCTCCTTAAATACCCCTTAGGACACACCCACCACAAAAATAATTAACTCTTTCTACACCATAGTGGTAACAATTTCTCATTAGCATATGTAGATATTCTAACTCTTAATCTTACTATATTACAATCAAATACCTATTCACCTTTACAAAAAGCAAGAGGTGAAAAGTTACACAAAGATTAGGAGGCAACAAACAATATTATAAAAAATATTATAAAAAAAATACTTAAGTATATTCATTTAAATTTATTTTTCCTTGTTTTTTTCTTTTCTTTTATTCTTTTTTCTTTCATCAGCATAAATTTGCACAAAGACTGGGGAACATCATATTTCTATATATAACGCTATACATTCAGAAAAGAAAAGAGATTAGATGACTAGATTTCAAAAACATGTTTTACAAAAAATAAAAACAGATAAGTCATAATCCTTATTCATACCCAATGGTGATAATGAATTTAAAGTAAAAATCCAGAATGCCTCCCTCTGTTTAAGATGCTGTTCTCTATCACCACCTCGTCTACAGGGGGGAATATGTTCCAAAACTTGAAACCTAAGTTGACTACCTCCATTTTGGGCCTCTAAGAAATATTTTGTCCATCCAGATTTGACTGTGATCTTGAGAGTTGCAAGCCTCTTGGGTAGGGGGTCTCAGAGAGCACAGGAAGTTTGGTTACTTTGGGAGGCAACTTTGCCTTTAAATGTCCTTTAACTCCATGCAATTTTCAGGGCCATTCAGTTTTGGCCTCTCCTGAAAAGAGACTATTCTGCAATTCCAGTCAGACAATGTCACAGCAGTGGTTTATATAAATTATCAGGGGGGAACTTGGTTCCCTGGCATTGAGGAGAGTTTCCTGAATTCTGACTTGGGCAGAAAGTAATTCCCATATAATTTCTGGAGTTTATATTCCAGGGGTTTGCAATTGGGAAGCAGGCTTTCTGTTGTCAATCCCTTCACCCAGGGGGGAATGGTCTCCATCTGGAAATCTTCAGTCAGATTGTAGACCTATGGTGTCTTCCTGAAGTAAATCTGATGGGTTCTTGTTTAAACTAAGAACTCCTGAGATATTTTCCGAGGTCCAGGGATTCTCGGGTGGAGTTTAAGGATGCTTAAGTAGCTCCTTGGTTTCTTCGTCCGGTTTACTTTTTTCTGTCTCTTGTTTTATTACAAAGGGAAATAGCCACGATCAAGTAGGAAGTATCATCAGTAATCCTGATAACTCCAACATTTGACTTGGAGCAGCAGTTCTTCGTGGCTTCATCCTCAGCATGACGACCACCTGTTTCAAGGTCAGTTGTTTTAATCAGGATTTAAAATTTCTAAACTTGATGACTTGGAGATTGAACACATAGTTTTTAGAAAGGTTTTTCTGATTCTGTCATTTTGGTTCAGGCTTGTAAACCTGTGACAAGGAAGATTTATCACAAGGTTCGGAGTTGTTTTTATTTCCTTGTGTGTGGTACATGGGTTTTCAGTTGGCACTCTCCTAGAATTCTTCAATTTCTTTAGTGCTTTTAAGGGTCAGATTTTTGCTCTTTCTGTCATTTCACAAGAAGATTGCTGAAAATTCAAAATTTATCCAGGTCTTAGTCATGATTAAAAGCCTGTGATTAACAGATTTATCCTCCATGGAATCTTATATTGGTTTTCAGTAGGCTTGTGCACTCTGATCCTTCATTTGGATCTGATTGCGAAAGTAAGCGCTATTGAGCTCTTTTTGGCGCCAGATTTATTCTGGTGCAAAATCACCATGTTAAGATCTGTGCAGATCCAGATCTTAACATGGTGATCTTGCGCCAGAATCATTTCAGCACAGAAGAGAGCAAAATATCGCTTTCACATTCGGATCCTAACAAAGGATCTGAATGCACAAGCCTAGTTCCTCTTTTTGAACCTATGCATGTTTTGGATATTCAGTTTTTGTCTTGGAAGGTTTTTTTGCTTGGCTATTTCTTCTGCTAGAAGAGTTTCGGATTTTCTGCTCTTTGATGATTTTTTTTCTTCAGGATAAGGCAGTTTTGAGAACCAAGTCTGACCTTTTGCCTTAGGTGGTTTCTTTAGTTAACTCAGTCATAAGAATTCTAAGGAGGAGATTCTCCATTATTTGGATGTGGTCAGAGCTTTGTCAAAAATCCTTAGTAGCCTGAAAAAAACTACAATCTTCTAGCTTGTTAATTTCGTCTGGTTCTAGAAAGGGTCAGATGGCTACTGCTGTTTTGTTAGCCTCTTGGTTAAAGTTTTTTTTTCCTTCTAAATTGATTACTGCCCACTCTACCAGATCGGTTGCTACTTCATGGGTCTTTAAGAATGTGCTCTGTTTAAATTTGCTAGGAAGATTTTTGGTCTTTCTTAGATATTTTTTCTAAATTCTACCATTTTGATGTTTTTGGTTTTTTTGAAGCAGCTTTTCATAGGTTAGTTTCAGGCAGCTGTTTCTGGGCATTAAATATTATTGTATAATTTTTGTAAAAAAATTCTTTATGTGGAAAAAAAACTAAGCATCCAAAGTATTTTGGAATAGTATAAGAAAATATAATTTATGCTTACCTAAAAATTAATTTCTTTCGTGGTGGTGAGAGTCCACTGGCCCTCCAAGTTTTTTCTATTGTGATTGTTTTGCTCTGGCAGCAGTTTGTATGCACTTCTCGATTCCCTGCTCCTTTTTATTGGTCTTATTTTCTTTTCCTACCTCCTTCTTTTCTAGCTTGGCTGTATGTCAGACTAGTTTCCAGTAAGGTTTGAGGGGTTTTAAGGGCTCTGGGAGTTTTGGAATCTATGCCTCCTAGTGGCCAGGAGTATAATTCCCAGGAGTAAGGGTCATGGACTCACAACCATGAGATAAATTAATTTATCAGGTAAACCTAAATTATATTTTTGCACTGTTTCATGTAGTTTAACTCTGAAAGTTGTGGGCTTTTCTATTCCCCTGAGTTTTTATAAAATACTGAGTGTCATGTTAAAATCTAGGGTTCCTTATCTTTTCTGCAGATGACAATTAGGGACAGCTAAAGCGTGGAATATATCAATGTTAAAGGAAGCTTAAAATTCTGTTAGATGGTTAACTCTCACCTAGCCATTGTTTGTTCAATAGCTAATGGAAACCTAGTGTGCTGCCTCAATGAGGCATAGAATATTACATAGCCTCTGTTATGTTCATGTTGTTATAGTTAAGAAATCATATATTTTTATGCCATTGTTTTCTAGGCTTCCCTGTGTTTGTTCTGTACTGCCATCTACTGACACTTTTTGGTAATGCTCCTGTTTTCCAGTATCTTACCTCTGACCTTATTATGCATTTCCTTTTTGTGTATTACTCCGCCCTTGTAGTTTTATGATGTTTTCCTGTGTCATGGCTGCAGCTAACAGCCTCATGTAACAAGCACTCATGTTAATACATTGCAAGCTACGATCAGTATCATCTTTTGACCGCAAAATACTTTAACCATTCATTCATCTGCTGTATTCATTATCTGCTGTAACCTGATATTCAGAATAAAGCAACTTTGTGGATGAACAAGGTATTGGTGAGTTCAGCTATCTGACAAGGATTGTCTGCAGTGATTGTATCTTCTTATCCAGGCCAGGCTTAGAGGTCTCAGCAAGGGATAGATCACTATCACAACTATCTGAGTCAGAATACCTAGGTTACAACATGACACCTATTACTTTAGAGAAACTAAATGTTTTCAATTGTTTCCCTAATATTTAAACAATTAACATATATATATATTTTTTTAAATACATCTGCATTTTATTCTCAGACTAATCTTTGCTTTTGAATAGGTCATAAAAGCTAACATTTATTTATGGATTCATTTCACTTGAACAGAAGACAAAGCTCATTATCTTTGTGTGCATGCTATGTATCTTAATTTTTATCACTGCAAATAAACAATCCCCTACATAGGAAAGGTATAAAAAAAAGTATTTAAAGGAAGAGTAAATACTTTTGTTTGCCTTTGTTGAAAATCATACCTAGGTAGGCTCCTGAGCGGTAGCTACACACATGCCTCCCATCAGATGTGTTCAATCAGGTGCCAGTAGTGCATTGCTGCTCTGTAGCGAACTTTAAACCTCTTTGCAAGTGATAAACTCACAGATCATTTTATTATTACACTATTGCTTGCATAGAACACAGACCGTTTTTTTTTGTTTGTTTTTTTGTTTTTTTTTCACTTTTATGTCTCTTTAATATTATGATGTATTTAAGTGTGTAAGAATGCCCCTATAAGACAAAAGCTATATAAATGTTTCTTGCGAACACTTTTTATATACTTATATCTCCACAATGATTTATTTAAAGCTATACTATATTTAAACTGGCAAAAATTGGTTAACACAATTTCCTAAAATGGTGATAACTTCCATTTATGCATACCGATGACAAAAACTGATTTTGTGAATTGTGTTATAAGGTTTCTCATTAATATATATTTAAACCCCCTATACAATGTTTGTAGATATCTCGCTGTGTGTTCATATCGTTTTTTTTTACAAGTGTTTCCGCTATATTCTCATTTTAGGTTATGACTCTCGGGGTGGTGGCCGAAGAGCATTTGGCAGTGGATATCGACAAAATGATGATTACAGAGGTGGAGAACAACGATATGGTGGTGATAGATATGATGACCGAAAAGATGATAGGCCAGAACGATCCGACCGATGGAATGGTAACTCTCGGAATGAGGAAAGGCGAGAAGAGAGAGGTATATTGGAGCTCCCATTCAAAGAGATGTTAGCAGTAATTTTACAAAATTATGTAACTGAAAAAAAACTTGAATGTGTAAAAATGTATGCTTTGACCCTTGTGCCTTTGGACGGCCAAAAAGTAAACTCTGTAAAATAGGTTTTCAAAGTGCTCCACATTGAATATTTGATTTTGCAGCATTTTGCAGGTTTCATGATTTGATTTTTGACCTTTCTAGGGAGTTTGAATCAAGCACAAAAGCATGGTGTTTAATGGAATTTTAATGTTTCTTTCTAATGACACAGTGAGTCCACGGATCATCATTACTATTGGGAATATCACTCCTGATCAGCAGGAGGAGGCAAAGAGCACCACCGCAAAGCTGTTAAATACCACTCCCCTTACCCACAACCCCCAGTAATTCTCTTTGCTTGTATCAGTTACAAGGAAGGAGTAAGTTAGGTGTCTAATTATTCAATCAAGAGTTTATTTCTTCTGTTAAGTGTGATCAGTCCACGGGTCATCATTACTTCTGGGATATTACTCCTCCCCAACAGGAAGTGCAAGAGGATTCACCCAGCAGAGCTGCATATAGCTCCTCCCCTCTACGTCACTCCCAGTCATTCTCTTGCACCCAACGACTAGATAGGATGTGTGAGAGGACTATGGTGATTTTATTTAGTTTTATTTCTTCAATCAAAAGTTTGTTATTTTTAATAGAACCGGAGTGTGTTATTCCTTCTCTGGTAGAATTTGAAGAAGAATCTACCAGAGTTTTTTTTTCTATGATTTTAGCCGGAGTAGTTAAGATCATATTGCTGTTTCTCGGCCATCTGAGGAGAGGTAAACTTCAGATCAGGGGACAGCGGGCAGATTAATCTGCAAAGAGGTATGTAGCAGCTTTTATTTTCTGACAATGGAATTGATGAGAAAATCCTGCCATACCAATATAATATCATGTATGTATATTTTACATTTGAGTATTCTGGGGAATGGTACTTCACTGGAATTACACTGTGTATATAAGACTTTAGCCTATTTGCAAGCAACAGGCTTTTTAATAACTCTTAATTTATGTTAAACGTTTTTGCTGGAATGTAAAATCGTTTTCATTTTCTGAGGTACTGGGTGAATAAAATGTTTGGGCACTATTTTTCCACTTGGCAGTTGCTTGATCTAATTCTGACAGTTTACTGATCTCTCTCACTGTTGTGTGTGAGGGGGAGGGGCCTTTTTTTGGCGCTTTTGCTACGCATCAAAAATTTCAGTCAGAAGCTCATTGTTTTTTCCTGCATGTTCCGGTTCATCTTACAGAACTCAGGGGTCTTCAAAGCTTGTTTGAGGGAAGTAATCTTCACAACAGAGCTGTGAGATTGTAGTTGACTGTGATAAAAAAAATAAAAAAAAAACGTTTATTCTTTAACTTTTTTATGCCATCAGGGTTAGTTATTCTTTGCTAATGGGAACAAGCCTTTGCTAAAATTGTGTTTTGTTTTTACAAAGTTTGATGCTGTAACCTTTTCAGTTTATTGATTTCAACTGTCATATATCTTTCTGTGTTTCTTAGGCACAGTATGTTTTTCATTGTATTTTACTTGAATAATATTTCCAAGTTGCAAGTTTAGTTGCTAGTGTGTTAAACATGTCTGATTCAGAGGATGAGACCTGTACTATTTGTGCTAACGCCAAAGTGGAGCCCAATAGAAATTTATGTACTAACTGTATTGATGCTACTTTAAATAAAAGTCAATCTGTACAAATTGAACAAATTTCACCAAACAACGAGGGGAGAGTTATGCCGACTAACTCGCCTCACGTGACAGTACCTGCATCTCCCGCTCGGGAGGTGCGCGATATTGTGGCGCCCAGTACATCTGGGCGGCCATTACAAATAACATTACAAGATATGGCTACTGTTATGACTGAGGTTTTGGCTAAATTACCAGAGCTAAGAGGAAAGCGTGATCACTCTGGGGTGAGAACAGAGTGCGCTGATAATGCTAGGGCCATGTCAGATACTGCGTCACAACTTGCAGAACATGAGGACGGAGAGCTTCATTCTGCGGCTGACGGTTCTGATCCAAACAGATTGGATTCAGATATTTCAAATTTTAAATTTAAGCTGGAAAACCTCCGTGTATTACTAGGGGAGGTGTTAGCGGCTCTGAATGATTGTAACACAGTTGCAATACCAGAGAAAATGTGTAGGTTGGATAAATATTTTGCTGTACCAACAAGTACTGACGTTTTTCCTATACCTAAGAGACTAACTGAAATTATTACTAAGGAGTGGGATAGACCCGGTGTGCCGTTCTCACCCCCTCCGATATTTAGAAAGATGTTTCCAATAGACACCACCACACGGGACTTATGGCAAACGGTCCCTAAGGTGGAGGGAGCAGTTTCTACTTTAGCTAAGCGTACCACTATCCCGGTGGAGGATAGCTGTGCCTTTTCAGATCCAATGGATAAAAAGTTAGAGGGTTACCTTAAGAAAATGTTTGTTCAACAAGGTTTTATATTGCAACCCCTTGCATGCATTGCGCCGGTCACGGCTGCAGCGGCATTCTGGGTTGAGTCTCTGGAAGACAACCTTAGTTCAGCTACTCTGGACGACATTACGGACAGGCTTAGAATCCTTAAGCTAGCTAATTCATTCATTTCGGAAGCCGTAGTACATTTAACTAAACTTACGGCTAAGAATTCCGGATTCGCCATTCAGGCGCGCAGAGCACTGTGGCTAAAATCCTGGTCAGCTGATGTAACTTCTAAGTCCAAATTACTTAATATACCTTTCAAAGGGCAGACCTTATTTGGGCCCGGTTTGAAAGAAATTATCGCTGACATTACAGGAGGTAAGGGCCACGCCCTGCCTCAAGACAGAGCCAAACCTAAGGCTAGACAGTCTAATTTTCGTTCCTTTCGGAATTTCAAAGCAGGAGCAGCATCAACTTCCACTGCTCCAAAACAAGAAGGATCTGTTACTCGCTACAGACAAAGCTGGAGACCTAACCAGTCTTGGAACAAGGGCAAGCAGGCCAGGAAACCTGCTGCTGCCCCTAAAACAGCATGAATTGAGGGCCCCCGATCCGGGATCAGATCTAGTGGGGGGCAGACTTTCTCTCTTCGCCCAGGCTTGGGCAAGAGATGTCCAGGACCCCTGGGCGCTAGAGATAATATCTCAGGGATACCTTCTGGACTTCAAATACTCTCCTCCAAGAGAGAGATTTCATCTGTCAAGGTTCTCAACAAACCAAACAAAGAAAGAGGCGTTTCTACGCTGCGTACAAGAACTTTTGTTAATGGGAGTAATCCATCCAGTTCCACGGTCGGAACAGGGACAAGGGTTTTACTCAAATCTGTTTGTGGTTCCCAAAAAAGAGGGAACTTTCAGACCAATCCTGGATTTAAAGATCCTAAACAAATTCCTAAGAGTTCCATCGTTCAAAATGGAGACTATTCGGACAATTTTACCCATGATCCAAAAGGGTCAGTAGATGACCACAGTGGATTTAAAGGATGCTTACCTTCACATACCGATTCACAAAGATCATTACCGGTATCTAAGGTTTGCCTTCCTAGACAGGCATTACCAGTTTGTAGCTCTTCCATTCGGATTGGCTACGGCTCCAAGAATCTTCACAAAGGTTCTGGGTGCTCTTCTGGCGGTGCTAAGACCGCGGGGAATCTCGGTAGCTCCGTACCTAGACGACATTCTGATACAAGCTTCAAGCTTTCAAACTGCCAAGTCTCATACAGAGTTAGTACTGGCTTTTCTAAGGTCACATGGATGGAAGGTGAACGAAAAGAAAAGTTCACTCGTTCCACTCACAAGAGTTCCCTTCCTGGGGACTCTTATAGATTCTGTAGAAATGAAGATTTACCTGACAGAGGACAGGTTAACAAGACTTCAAAGTGCTTGCCGCACCCTTCATTCCATTCAACACCCGTCAGTGGCTCAATGCATGGAGGTAATCGGCTTAATGGTAGCGGCAATGGACATAGTTCCCTTTGCTCGCTTACACCTCAGACCACTGCAACTGTGCATGCTAAGTCAGTGGAATGGGGATTACTCAGATTTGTCCCCTTCTCTGAATCTGGATCAAGAGACCAGAAATTCTCTTCTATGGTGGCTTTCTCGGCCACATCTGTCCAGGGGGATGCCATTCAGCAGACCAGACTGGACAATTGTAACAACAGACGCCAGCCTTCTAGGTTGGGGTGCCGTCTGGAATTCTCTGAAAGCTCAGGGACAATGGAGTCAGGAGGAGAGTCTCCTGCCAATAAACATTCTGGAATTGAGAGCAGTTCTCAATGCCCTCCTGGCTTGGCCCCAGTTGACAACTCGGGGGTTCATCAGGTTTCAGTCGGACAACATCACGACGGTAGCTTACATCAACCATCAGGGAGGGACAAGAAGCTCCCTAGCAATGATGGAAGTATCAAAGATAATTCGCTGGGCAGAGTCTCATTCTTGCCACCTGTCAGCAATCCACATTCCGGGAGTGGAGAACTGGGAGGCGGATTTCTTAAGTCGTCAGACTTTTCATCCGGGGGAGTGGGAGCTTCATCCGGAGGTCTTTGCCCAAATACTTAGACGTTGGGGCAAACCAGAGATAGATCTCATGGCGTCTCGACAGAACGCCAAGCTTCCTCGTTACGGGTCCAGATCCAGGGATCCAGGAGCAGTCCTGATAGATGCCCTGACAGTACCTTGGGACTTCAGGATGGCTTACGTGTTTCCACCCTTCCCGATGCTTCCTCGATTGATTGCCAGAATCAAACAGGAGAGAGCATCAGTGATTCTAATAGCACCTGCATGGCCACGCAGGACTTGGTATGCAGACCTGGTGGACATGTCATCCTGTCCACCTTGGTCTCTACCTCTTAAACAGGATCTCCTGATACAGGGTCCTTTCAAACATCAAAATCTAACTTCTCTGAAGCTGACTGCTTGGAAATTGAACGCTTGATTTTATCAAGACGTGGGTTTTCTGAGTCAGTTATTGATACCTTAATACAGGCTAGGAAGCCTGTTACCAGAAGGATTTACCATAAGATATGGCGTAAATACCTATATTGGTGTGAATCCAAAGGTTACTCTTGGAGTAAGGTTAGGATTCCTAGGATATTGTCTTTTCTACAAGAAGGTTTAGAAAAGGGTTTATCTGCTAGTTCATTAAAGGGACAGATCTCAGCTCTGTCCATTCTGTTACACAAACGTCTGTCAGAAGTTCCAGACGTTCAGGCTTTTTGTCAGGCTTTGGCCAGGATTAAGCCTGTGTTTAAAACTGTTACTCCGCCATGGAGCTTAAACCTTGTTCTTAACGTTTTACAGGGCGTTCCGTTTGAACCCCTTCATTCCATTGATATAAAGTTGTTATCTTGGAAAGTTCAATTTTTAATGGCTATTTCCTCGGCTCGAAGAGTCTCTGAGTTATCAGCCTTACATTGTGATTCTCCTTATTTGATTTTTCATTCGGATAAGGTAGTTCTGCGTACTAAACCTGGGTTCTTACCTAAGGTAGTCACTAACAGGAATATCAATCAAGAGATTGTTGTTCCTTCTTTGTGTCCAAATCCTTCTTCGAAGAAGGAACGTCTACTGCACAATCTGGACGTAGTTCGTGCCCTAAAATTTTACTTACAGGCAACTAAGGAATTTCGACAAACGTCTTCTCTGTTTGTCGTTTACTCTGGTCAGAGGAGAGGTCAAAAGGCTTCTGCTACCTCTCTTTCCTTTTGGCTTCGTAGCATAATACGTTTAGCTTATGAGACTGCTGGACAGCAGCCTCCTGAAAGAATTACAGCTCATTCTACTAGAGCTGTGGCTTCCACTTGGGCCTTCAAGAATGAGGCCTCTGTTGAACAGATTTGCAAGGCTGCAACTTGGTCTTCGCTTCATACTTTTTCCAAATTTTACAAATTTGACACTTTTGCTTCCTCGGAGGCTATTTTTGGGAGAAAGGTTCTTCAGGCAGTGGTTCCTTCTGTATAAGGAGCCTGCCTATCCCTCCCGTCATCCGTGTACTTTTGCTTTGGTATTGGTATCCCAGAAGTAATGATGACCCGTGGACTGATCACACTTAACAGAAGAAAACATAATTTATGCTTACCTGATAAATTCCTTTCTTCTGTAGTGTGATCAGTCCACGGCCCGCCCTGTTTTTTTTTTTAAGGCAGGTAAATATTTTTTAAATTATACTCCAGTCACCACTACACCCTTGGCTTCTCCTTTCTCGTTGGTCCTTGGTCGAATGACTGGGAGTGACGTAGAGGGGAGGAGCTATATGCAGCTCTGCTGGGTGAATCCTCTTGCACTTCCTGTTGGGGAGGAGTAATATCCCAGAAGTAATGATGACCCGTGGACTGATCACACTACAGAAGAAAGGAATTTATCAGGTAAGCATAAATTATGTTTTTTTAAAGCAGAGCAAGTTTGCTTTGTTTTTCTTTGGGGGTTTAGCCGTAATCCACTTCAGTCTCTTCAGTAGAGCAGTGGTGACTTTTGGGAATTTAGGGGGTATAATCCCCTCTGTGCCTCCCAAGATGTGGATGCTGCCCTTTTTGGTAAGAGACTATGTAGGTTTACTTAGTCTTTTTTCTTTTGTCCACAGGTCCATGTTAGGAAGGAATCATTTAAAGCCTAATGAGATGCCTTGCTGCCTGGCAGTTTGTGTTGGAGGTAAGTGCTATTTTTATTTTTTCTGCTGAGGAGAGCACATCAAAAAGCTTGGCACTTATGGGGTTAATCCAGCTTATGTGCAGGAACGTTATTTTGGCAGTACGTGGGGCACTGTGTGAGGATGGCTCTGCTAAGGGGTTTCCCTGTTGAGGCTCATGTTTTAAGAGTGTGCTGACATTTTATGTTTTACTTATGTAGCTATGGTTGTTATTTGGCTGCTTGGTAGCGCTCTGCATTTTTCTCCCGGCGGCTGTTGATAATGTTTGTTTAATGCCTGTCGGGAGGTGGGAGGCACGCTCACGATAGGTGGAGCTTTTTTGGCGCAAGTTTTCGCGCGTCCCGTGTGTTTTAGGAGCTGCGGGAGTAGGGCTCACTTTAGCTGCGGTCTGCTGATTGTGTGCATTCAGACCGGGTGCCATTTTCTCCCTTGAAGTCCAGATTGTTGGGCTGTTCCGGTTGGTTTTGTTAAGGTGTGGAGGTGCTCTGCAGGTTTCCTGGCTTTTTTTTTCTTTTCTCTTTTTTTTTTTTTTTTTTTTTTATTAAAGTAATAACGTTATTTAAAGAGAGAGTAACATTTTTATTTTGTGGAAGTTGTTTTCACTCAAATTTAATTATTTTGTTTAGATTGTGTGTAAAATGGACCAAGAGGACTTGCAAGCTGTGACCTGTAATTTATGTTTGTATCCTAATGTAGAGCCTCCTATCCTTTTCTGTCTCTCGTGTATATTGATGACTGTACAGTATAGGGATAGGCTTTTTGATCCTGAGCCTTCATTTTCCAGGGAGACTGTTGTTCAGGAGCCTCATGTTCAAGCTGTAATGCAGCTTTCTCCCCAATCATCCCAATCTCAATCCTCTTCACATGCAGTGCCCTGCGTTTCGTCTCGTTGGTTTTTCTTTTGCAGGATATGGCTACTCATATATCTTCTGCTGTATCTGAGGCTTTGTCTGCTTTTCTTGTGTTGCAGGGTAAGCGTAAAAGGAGTTATGATTCTGTTGCAGCTGCTTCTAATGTTTCTTCCCTTAGGAATGAGGAAGAAGATATTTCAGTAGCGTCTGAAGGTGAAATTTCAGATTCTGATAGTGTGACTCCTTTGGCTGATTCTGAGGTTGTTTCTTTCAGATTTAAGCTGGAGCACCTCCATTTGTTACTCGGGGAGGTTTTGGCTACTTTTGATGACTGATTAGATGATCTTAGTTAATCCCAAGAAGGCTAGTAACTTAACACATTTTTTGAGGTTCCTTCTGTGGCGGAAGTTTTTCCTGTTCCAGAACGTGTTTCGGAAATTATTGCACGGGAAAGGGAGAAGCCTGGAATTCCTTTTTTCTCCTATTTTTAGGAAGATGTTTCCTATTGCGGATTCTTTTAAGGAATCTTGGCAGACGGTTCCTAAAGTAGAGGGAGCTATTTCTACTTTAGCTAAGAGGACCACTATTCCTATTGAGGATAGTTGTTCCTTTAATGATCCTATGGATAAGAAGTTAGAAGCTTTACTTAAAAGGATGTATGTTCATCAGGGGTTCCAATGGCAACCTGCTGCGTGTATTGCAACACTTACCAGTATGGCTGCATATTGGTTTGATGCATTGTCTGATTCTATTCAACAGGAATCTCCTTCGGAGGAAATTCAGAATAGAATTAAGGCTTTAAAATTGGCTAAT
The DNA here is from genome assembly GCF_027579735.1 of Bombina bombina. Classification (NCBI taxonomy): domain Eukaryota; kingdom Metazoa; phylum Chordata; class Amphibia; order Anura; family Bombinatoridae; genus Bombina; species Bombina bombina. The sequence goes on along the minus strand of NC_069501.1, from coordinate 1,063,418,995 downwards.
TCTTTTATTGCGGATGCTTCTTTACAGGTCATCAAGTTAGGAGCAAAGATCTCTGGCTTTGCTGTTTTGGCACGCAGGGCTTTATGGTTAAAGTCTTGGTCTGCGGATGTATCATCTAAATCTAAGATTTTATCCATTCCTTACAAATGGAAGACCTTGTTTGGGCCTGGTTTGGCTGAGATTATTTCTGATATCACTGGAGGGAAGGGTCATTCTCTTCTTCGGGATAGGAGAAATAAACAGAAGGGTCGTCAGAGTAATTTTTGTTCCTTTCGTAACTTCTCTGGTAAGTCTTCCTCCTCCAAGCAGGATCAGTCCAAGCCCTCTTGGAAGTCCAATCAGTCCTGGAGCAAGGGGAAGCAATCTAAAAAGCCTGCTACTGATTCAAAGTCAGCTTGAAGGGTCTGCCCGCGATCCGGGAATGGATCGTGTGGGGGGCAGGATGTTTCAGATCCCTGGGTGGTAGATATTGTGTCCCAGGGATACAAGCTGGAGTTCAAAAATTTTCCTCCCAGGGGCAGGTTTTATCTGTAAACCAGATAAAGAGAGGCATTCTTAAGTTGTGTTCAGGATCTTTCTGACATGGGAGTGATAGTTCCTGTTCCAGTTCAGGAGCAGGGATGGGTTTCTATTCCAATCTGTTCATTGTTCCAAAAAAGGAGGGAACTTTCAGACCCATCCTGGATCTCAAGTGTGTAAACATGTTTCTCAGAGTTCCGTCTTTCAAGATGGGCTCTATTTGGTCAATTCATGACTACAGTAAATCTGAAGGATGCGTATCTGCATATTCCCATCCACAAGGATCATCACAAGTTTCTGAGATTTGCCTTTCTAGACAAACATTTTCAGTTTGTGATTCTCCCCTTTGGTATTGCAACAGCTCCCAGGGTGTTTTCAAAGGTTCTGGATGCGTTGCTGGCAGTTCTCAGATTGCAGGGAGTTGCGGTAGCTCCTTATCTGGACGACATTCTAGTTCAGGCACCATCTTTTCAACTACCAAACTCCCACACAGAGTTGTCTTTTCTGCGCTCCCACGGTTGGAAGGTGAATTTAGGAAAAAGTTCCTTGGTTCCGGCTACAAGAGTGGTATTTTTGAGAACCATTATAGACTCTGGAAATCAAGATCTTTTTGACAGAGGCAAAAAAAGTCAAAAATGTTCAATTCATGTCTGGCTCTTCAGTCATCTCCTCGGCCTTCGGTGGCCCAGTGTATGGAGGTTATTGTTCTGATGGTTTCGGTCATGGACATCATTCCGTTTGCCCGGTTTCATCTCAGACCTCTGCAGTTATGCATGCTGAGAAACAGGGATTATATGGATCTGTCTCCAAAGATTGTTTTAGATCAGGCGGCAAGAGATTCTCTTCCGTGGTGGTTGTCTCAGGATTTTCTTTCCCAGGGAACCTGTTTTTGCAGGCCTTCCTGGGTGATTGTGACCACGGATGCCAGTTTGCTGGGTTGGGGTGCTGTCTGGGTTTCACAGAAGGCTCAGGGTCTGTGGACTCGGGAGGAATCGGTCCTTCCTATAAATGTCTTTAGAGCTGAGGGCAATCTTCAATGCTCTTCTGGCCTGGCCTCAATTGGCTTCAACCCAGTTTATCAGATTTCAGTCGGACAATATAACATCCGTGGCTTACATCAATCATCAGGGAAGAACTCAGAGTTCCTTGGTGATGGAGGTAGCCAGGATTATTCAGTGGGTGGAGGCTCACAATTGTTGTCTGTCTGCGATACACATTCCAGGGGTGGAAAATTGGGAAGCAGATTTTCTGAGCAGACAGTCTTTTCATCCGGGGGAGTGGGAACTTCATCCGGAGGTGTTTTCCAGTTTGATTCTCAAGTGATGTCTACCGGAGTTGGATCTTATGGCATCTCGTCAAAATGCCAAGCTTCCGAAGTATGGTTCGAGTTCAAGGGATCCTCAAGCGGTTTAAATGGATGCTCTAGCAGTTCCTTAGAAGCTCAGTCTGGCATACGGGTTTCCTCCGTTGGCCCTTCTTCCTCGAGTTATTGCTCGGATCCGACAGGATAGGGCGTCCGTAATTCTCATTGCACCGGCGTGGCCTCGCAGGATCTGGTATGCAGATCTGGTGGAGATGTCATCCTTTCCACTTTGGAGTCTCCCGTTGAGGAAGGACCTTCTACTTCAGGGTCCCTTCCTTCATCCAAATCTCGTTTCTCTGAAGCTGACTTAATTTAGTTTTGAGAGTTCTTCAACAGGCTCCGTTTGAGCCTATGCATTCTTTGGATATTAAGTTGTTAACCTGGAAGGTTTTGTTTTTGGTTGCTATCGCTTCGGCTCGAAGAGTTTCGGAGCTCTCAACGTTGCAATGTGAAGCTCTTTTTCTTTTTCATTCGTACAGCTTTAGGTTTTCTTCCTAAGGTTGTTTCAGATAAAAATATTAATAAAGAAATTGTTGTTCCTCCTTTGTGTCCTAATCCTCCTTCTCATAAGGAACATTTGTTGCACAATCTTGATGTAGTTTGTGCTTTGAAATATTATTTACAGGCGACTAAGGATTTTCGTCAGTCTTCTTCTTTTATCTTTTCTGGGAAGCGTAAGGGTCAGAAAGCTACGAATACTTTGCTTTCTTGTTGGTTGAGGAGTATTATTCGCTTGGCATATGAGACTGCGGGTCAGCAGCCTCCTAAGAAAATCACGGCTCATTCAACGAGGGCTGTTTATTCTACCTGGGCTTTCAAAAATGGTGCTTCTGTGGATCAGATTTCCAAAGCTGCCACTTAGTCCTCTTTACACACTTTTTCTAAATTTTACAAATTTGATACGTTTGCTTCAGCTGAGGCTGTTTTGGGGAGAAAGGTTCTTCAAGCTGTGGTGTCTTCTGTTTAGGCTAACTGTCTTGTCCTTCCCTAATCATCCGTGTCCTCTAGCTTGGGTATTGATTCCCAATAGTAATTATGATGATCCGTGGACTCACCGTGTCATTAGAAAGAAAATAAAATGTATGCTTACCTGATAAATTTGTTTCTTTCTTGACACGGTGAGTCCACGGCCCGCCCTGTATTTTCAGACAGTTTTTTCCATAAACCTCAGGCACCTCTGCACCTTATATTACTTCCTTTCTTCTTTCCCTTTGGTCGAATGACTGGGGGTTGTGGGTAAGGGGAGTGGTATTTAACAGCTTTGCTGTGGTGCTCTTTGCCTCCTCCTGCTGATCTTGAGTGATATTCCCAATAGTAATTATGATGATCCGTGGACTCACTGTGTCAAGAAAGAAACACATTTATCAGGTAAGCATAAATTAATTTTTTTACTAAAGCTCTTTTAATCGTGGGTCTGTCCCTTTTAAAGTCGGTTATGTTTTTCATTTCTTTTATGACCGTTATCTTGAGCCAACATATTTACATTGCATATAAGATCCTGCCATAATGATGCAACAGACTAGAATTTAATTTGTAATGATGACATTTCTGATGCATACTTTAAAAAAAAATAAAAAAATTCAGGTCTCTTATCTTGATTACGTGTAATGCTTCACTTCCATGCATTTTTTGTTTTGTTTGTTTTTATCAGGTATCTTGATTACGTGTAATGCTTCACTTCCATGCATTTTATGATTTGTTTGTTTTTTTCTTTATGGTTTTGTTATTACAATATGGGTTTTAATCATACAGGTCCTCCTCAGAGGCCAAAACTGAACCTTAAACCACGTACAGCACCTAAAGAAGAAGAACCAACTCCTGCTAGTGGAGGCCCAGCACCTACCAGTCGTGCAGCATCGATATTTGGAGGCGCAAAGCCTGTAGACACAGCTGCTAGGGAAAGGGAGGTTGAAGAACGACTGCAGAAAGAACAAGAGAAACTGCAGCAACGACATCTGGATGATGTACCAAGACAACTAGAAAGAAAGCCTAGAGAAAGGTGACGTTAAAATCAGGATAAAATGTGTATTGTTTTACATGTTTGTAGCGTACATTTATTACTAATTTAAAAGATGTCAAAGGTAGAAGACAGCACCCACTAATGTTCAGGCACGGAAACCAGAATTTGCCAGTTCCAAAAAGCAAAAATCCATTTTTTTTAAATTAACCTTTATTTCACAGCTATTTTAGGGTCCAAGTTAAAAAGGACAATGTTTCAGGCCAACTATTGAACTTAACTAAGGGCTAATGAAGGCTCATTTTTAACTTATAACAGGCTGGAATTACCTTTTGTTTTACATGTTAATACTATGCAAAGTAACTGGGGAATAATATAATACAGTGTCCCTTTTTTCAGATGTTGCTCGAAGCTGTTAGAAGCAATAATGTCTAATTTTTTTGTCTTGCAGGCATCCTAGCTGGCGAAGTGAGGAGAACCAAGAACGTTCTAGGACTGGCAGTGAGTCTTCACAAACAGGCACCACTGCCAATTCTTCCAGGAGTGAGTAAGAACTTGGCAGTTACAAGGACCACTAAGCCTTTATTATATTCCTTTTCAAATAACAGTAGTGATACTTGCTCAACAATGGATTTTTTTTTCTTTGAACTTTTGCATGGCAAAAAAAATATTAAATCGAGAAATGTCCTGTGTAGGCATCTACTATTCATGCAGTTTGCAAAAAGATAATAAAGCAGCAGATGCGTGTTCTACTCTCATAGTAACCATTTGTTATAACTGTGAGACCAGGAGAATCGGGAGAAATATTGTTGAAAACAGACTTTTTTTTTTTTTTGTACTGAAGTAATACATTAAATAAACATTTTAAAAATTATTCATATTTGCTTGTGATACTTAACGCTAGTGGTTAACATTTTTTTTGTCCCTAACATAGTATCAATCCCATGTCGACCAATATATACATAAAAAAAATAATCTGAAAGTGGTAATGTCTTACAGCAAAGTGCTCAATATTATGCACCCATGTAAACAAAAATGTCTAAAGATATCCTGTTGGAGCATATTTAACATGGACAGAAAATGTCTGTATGTAGGCTAAAGAACACAGAAGTCCATTAGCCTGGTGGCTATATCTTTGGCAAGATGAGGTACTAGTAGATAGAAACCTCCCAGACGTTGTCAGGCTGCATAATTTTCCTACATAACCCTCCTCTTCCTGCTTACTTGAGATCTGCATTGAGGTAATACTACAGTAATGCTCCAATTGAAGAGTTTTTGTTGTTTTGTACAGAAGAAGGTTTATCTCTTTCAGTAGCAAACCTGTTATACTGAAAGGATCCAGCCACCCTCTAGCTTCTCTTAGGATTGCCTGTTGGTTTCCTCATGCAGGCCACTAATGTGTGTAAGCACACTTTGGGGAGTTTCCCTAGATAATATACATAATGCTCTCAAGTGTCCCCATGTAACCTTGGAGGAGCAAACAAGGGTACATTTCAAAGGAGATCCAGTTGTTCAACGCTGGATCAGTGGATTGTGAACACTTCAGCTCAGCTTTACAGACGTGTGGGGATGTGTTAGCCTTCTGCAGGTCAGGTTGTATTAATCTGTGGGCTTTGGGTGTATGGGGCATTGCTTGCCTCCGTATATTTTTGTTGTTTTTTTTTTTTGTTTTATTTTTATATAGTTTTTCTCCATTGACAATATTTTTACACTTCTTCATTGTTGTGGCTGTTACATACTGAACACTGGTTTTGGAATTTCCTGCCTTAGGATCGAGTTTACAGAGGTAGAAAGAATGAAGCTTGCGTTCAGGTAGCACTATCATGTTGCTGCTACTGCTAATACATCTTTGCTGCTTCTGCAAAGCACTACTCAAGTGTTTTCAGCATTCACAGCTTCTGCTTTCCTGTTCCCTACTCCTGCGCGGTGCCCCTCCTCGCTTCTGCTGCCAAGGTAAGTGTATTTTTAGCTTTGCTATAATTGCTTTGTGGGTAAACATATTTGGTTCTTGATATGGCCTAGAAAGGTATTGGTTCCCATATTAATGAGAGAAGGTTAACAGTCCTATAGGCCATGAGCTTGTTAAATCTTACAGAACAAATACAGTTTAAGGTTTGTATTTTGCTGCTGCTATTGAGGAATAGGTTCATGTTGAAAAATCTTGAGGAATTTGAGGATAAACCTGGACACAATCTCGTGTTCTGAGCCTAGGTTGCCCTAGGGACATTTTTTTTCACTGATTCCTCTAATGCTTTCTTGCAGAAGACTTTGTCTTAAGATTTCTAGGTCTTTTTTTATCCCTATACCTTTGTAGTCCTGAGGAGATGTGCTGTCAAGTCCAAGCACTGATGAAATGCAATTGTTTCTAAGTGGTGCAGGCACAGATCTTCCTCTGGTTCCTCTCACAGGGGCTCAGTTTCTGTAATCCCCGATACAATATTGCTCTTATTTTTTTGTATAATAGGGTGAGCAGTGTGTGGAATAGCCTTCCATTTATAGTTCTGATCAGACCTAAATATTGGCTTAAAACAGTACTTTTAGCTTTCGGTGTTGAGATGAAAGAACCTAGCTCTGTTAAAGTGAATGTGTAAAGTTTCATCAAGTAGTGCCTGGTTTTTAAAAATACTATTAAAAACAGGGGCACTTTCATTGATGAAACTTTACATTGCACCATATTTGTAGAAATACTTAACTCTTCATCTTGAAAGCCGAATCGCTGATGATGTCGCTTCCCTCGCCTGTCGCAAGCCTCTTCCTACGTCAGAAATGACGATTCCAGCCTTCCTCCAATCACGGCGTTGCTTTAGACAATGCTTCCCCCGGGGGGGGGGGGGGGAGCCGTGATTGGAGGATGCCGGAATCTTAATTGCTGACATAGGAAGAGCCTTGCGACGGGCTGGCGAAGCGCTGGAGCGGCTTTCAAGACGAAGAGGTAAGTATTTCTACAAATATGCTGCAATGTAAAGTTTCATCAATGAAAGTGCCCCTGTTTTTAATAGTATTTCTCCAACATAGGTGTGTCCGGTCCACGGCGTCATCCTTACTTGTGGGATATTCTCCTCCCCAACAGGAAATGGCAAAGAGCCCAGCAAAGCTGGTCACATGATCCCTCCTAGGCTCCGCCTACCCCAGTCATTCTCTTTGCCGTTGTACAGGCAACATCTCCACGGAGATGGCTTAGAGTTTTTTAGTGTTTAACTGTAGTTTTTCATTATTCAATCAAGAGTTTGTTATTTTCAAATAGTGCTGGTACGTACTATTTACTCAGAAACAGAAAAGAGATGAAGAATTCTGTTTGTATGAGGAAAATGATTTTAGCAACCGTAACTAAAATCCATGGCTGTTCCACACAGGACTGTTGAGAGCATTAACTTCAGTTGGGGGAACAGTTTGCAGTCCTTTGCTGCTTGAGGTATGACACATTCTAACAAGACGATGTAATGCTGGAAGCTGTCATTTTCCCTATGGGATCCGGTAAGCCATGTTTATTTCGATTGTAAATAAGGGCTTCACAAGGGCTTATTTAGACTGTAGACATTTTTTGGGCTAAATCGATTGATATTAACACTTATTTAGCCTTGAGGAATCATTTATTCTGGGTATTTTGATATATTTATATCGGCAGGCACTGTTTTAGACACCTTATTCTTTAGGGGCTTTCCCAAAGCATAGGCAGAGTCTCATTTTCGCGCCGGTGTTGCGCACTTGTTTTTTGAGAGGCATGGCATGCAGTCGCATGTGAGAGGAGCTCTGATACTGATAAAAGACTTCTGAAGGCATCATTTGGTATCGTATTCCCCTTGGGTTTGGTTGGGTCTCAGCAAAGCAGATACCAGGGACTGTAAAGGGGTTAAAGCTTAAAACGGCTCCGGTTCCGTTATTTTAAGGGTTAAAGCTTCCAAAATTGGTGTGCAATATTTTCAAGGCTTTAAGACACTGTGGTGAAAGTTTGGTGAATTTTGAACAATTCCTTCATGGTTTTTCGCAATTGCAGTAATAAAGTGTGTTCAGTTTAAAATTTAAAGTGACAGTAACGGTTTTATTTCAAAACGTTTTTTGTACTTTCTTATCAAGTTTATGCCTGTTTAACATGTCTGAACTACCAGATAGACTGTGTTCTGAATGTGGGGAAGCCAGAATTCCTATTCATTTAAATAAATGTGATTTATGTGATAATGACAATGATGCCCAAGATGATTCCTCAAGTGAGGGGAGTAAGCATGGTACTGCATCATTCCCTCCTTCGTCTACACGAGTCTTGCCCACTCAGGAGGCCCCTAGTACATCTAGCGCGCCAATACTCCTTACTATGCAACAATTAACGGCTGTAATGGATAATTCTGTCAAAAACATTTTAGCCAAAATGAACCCTTGTCAGCGTAAGCGTGGATGCTCTGTTTTAGTTACTGAAGAGCATGACGACGCTGATATTAATATCTCTGAAGGGCCCCTAACCCAATCTGAGGGAGCCAGGGAGGTTTTGTCTGAGGGAGAAATTACTGATTTAGGGAACATTTCTCAGCAGGCTGAATCTGATGTGATTACTTTTAAATTTAAATTGGAACATCTCCGCATTTTGCTTAAGGAGGTATTATCCACTCTGGATGATTGTGAAAATTTGGTCATCCCAGAGAAACTATGTAAAATGGACAAGTTCCTAGAGGTGCCGGGGCTCCCAGAAGCTTTTCCTATACCCAAGCGGGTGGCGGACATTGTTAATAAAGAATGGGAAAGGCCCGGTATTCCTTTAGTCCCTCCCCCCATATTTAAAAAATTGTTTCCTATGGTCGACCCCAGAAAGGACTTATGGCAGTCAGTCCCCAAGGTCGAGGGAGCGGTTTCTACTTTAAACAAACGCACCACTATTCCCATAGAGGATAGTTGTACTTTCAAAGATCCTATGGATAAAAAATTAGAAGGTTTGCTTAAAAAGATGTTTGTTCAGCAGGGTTACCTTCTACAACCCATTTCATGCATTGTCCCTGTCACTACAGCCGCATATTTCTGGTTTGATGAACTGATTAAGGTGCTCGATAGTGACTCTCCTCCTTATGAGGAGATTATGGACAGAGTCAATGCTCTCAAATTGGCTAATTCTTTCACTCTAGACGCCTCTTTGCAATTGGCTAAGTTAGCGGCTAAGAATTCTGGGTTTGCTATTGTGGCGCGCAGAGCGCTTTGGTTGAAATCTTGGTCGGCTGATGCGTCTTCCAAGAACAAGCTACTAAACATTCCTTTCAAGGGGAAAACGCTGTTTGGTCCTGACTTGAAAGAGATTATCTCTGATATCACTGGGGGTAAGGGCCATGCCCTTCCTCAGGATCGGCCTTTCAAGGCAAAAAATAGACCTAATTTTCGTCCCTTTCGTAAAAACGGACCAGCCCAAGGTGCTACGTCCTCTAAGCAAGAGGGTAATACTTCTCAGGCCAAGCCAGCTTGGAGACCAATGCAAGGCTGGAACAAGGGAAAGCAGGCAAAGAAACCTGCCACTGCTACCAAGACAGCATGAAATATCGGCCCCCGATCCGGGACCGGATCTGGTGGGGGGCAGACTCTCTCTCTTCGCTCAGGCTTGGGCAAGAGATGTTCTGGATCCTTGGGCGCTAGAAATAGTCTCCCAGGGTTATCTTCTGGAATTCAAGGGACTTCCCCCAAGGGGAAGGTTCCACAGGTCTCAGTTGTCTTCAGACCACATAAAAAGACAGGCGTTCTTACATTGTGTAGAAGACCTGTTAAAAATGGGAGTGATTCATCCTGTTCCATTGAGAGAACAAGGGATGGGGTTCTACTCCAATCTGTTCATAGTTCCCAAAAAAGAGGGAACGTTCAGACCAATCCTAGATCTCAAGATCTTAAACAAATTTCTCAAGGTCCCATCTTTCAAGATGGAAACCATTCGAACTATCCTTCCTTCCATCCAGGAAGGTCAATTCATGACCACGGTGGATTTAAAGGATGCGTATCTACATATTCCTATCCACAAGGAACATCATCGGTTCCTAAGGTTTGCATTCCTGGACAAACATTACCAGTTCGTGGCGCTTCCTTTCGGATTAGCCACTGCTCCAAGGATTTTCACAAAGGTACTAGGGTCCCTTCTAGCTGTGCTAAGACCAAGGGGCATTGCAGTTGTACCTTACCTGGACGACATTCTGATTCAAGCGTCGTCCCTCCCTCGAGCAAAGGCTCACACGGACATCGTCCTGGCCTTTCTCAGATCGCACGGCTGGAAAGTGAACGTGGAAAAGAGTTCTCTATCCCCGTCAACAAGGGTTCCCTTCTTGGGAACAATTATAGACTCCTCAGAAATGAGGATTTTTCTAACAGAGGCCAGAAAGACAAAGCTTCTGGACTCTTGTCGAATACTTCATTCCGTTCCTCTTCCTTCCGTAGCTCAGTGCATGGAAGTGATCGGGTTGATGGTAGCGACAATGGACATAGTTCCTTTTGCGCGCATTCATCTAAGACCATTGCAACTGTGCATGCTCAGTCAGTGGAATGGGGACTATACAGACTTGTCTCCAAAGATACAAGTAAATCAGAGGACCAGAGACTCACTCCGTTGGTGGCTGTCCCTGGACAACCTGTCACGAGGGATGACATTCCACAGACCAGAGTGGGTCATTGTCACGACCGACGCCAGTCTGATGGGCTGGGGCGCGGTCTGGGGATCCCTGAAAGCTCAGGGTCTTTGGTCTCGGGAAGAATCTCTTCTACCGATAAATATTCTGGAACTGAGAGCGATATTCAATGCTCTCAAGGCTTGGCCTCAGCTAGCGAGGACCAAGTTCATACGGTTTCAATCAGACAACATGACGACTGTTGCGTACATCAACCATCAGGGGGGAACAAGGAGTTCCCTAGCGATGGAAGAAGTGACCAAGATTATTCTATGGGCGGAGTCTCACTCCTGCCACCTGTCTGCTATCCACATCCCGGGAGTGGAAAATTGGGAAGCGGATTTTCTGAGTCGTCAGACATTGCATCCGGGGGAGTGGGAACTCCATCCGGAAATCTTTGCCCAAGTCACTCAACTTTGGGGCATTCCAGACATGGATCTGATGGCCTCTCGTCAGAACTTCAAAGTTCCTTGCTACGGGTCCAGATCCAGGGATCCCAAGGCGGCTCTAGTGGATGCACTAGTAGCACCTTGGACCTTCAAACTAGCTTATGTGTTCCCGCCGTTTCCTCTCATCCCCAGGCTGGTAGCCAGGATCAATCAGGAGAGGGCGTCGGTGATCTTGATAGCTCCTGCGTGGCCACGCAGGACTTGGTATGCAGATCTGGTGAATATGTCATCGGCTCCACCTTGGAAGCTACCTTTGAGACGAGACCTTCTTGTTCAGGGTCCGTTCGAACATCCGAATCTGGTTTCACTCCAGCTGACTGCTTGGAGATTGAACGCTTGATTTTATCGAAGCGAGGTTTCTCAGATTCTGTTATCGATACTCTTGTTCAGGCCAGAAAGCCTGTAACTAGAAAGATTTACCACAAAATTTGGAAAAAATATATCTGTTGGTGTGAATCTAAAGGATTCCCTTGGGACAAGGTTAAGATTCCTAGGATTCTATCCTTCCTTCAAGAAGGATTGGAAAAAGGATTATCGGCAAGTTCCCTGAAGGGACAGATTTCTGCCTTGTCGGTGTTACTTCACAAAAAACTGGCAGCTGTGCCAGATGTTCAAGCCTTTGTTCAGGCTCTGGTTAGAATCAAGCCTGTTTACAAACCTTTGACTCCTCCTTGGAGTCTCAATCTAGTTCTTTCAGTTCTTCAGGGGGTTCCGTTTGAACCCTTACATTCCGTTGATATTAAGTTATTATCTTGGAAAGTTTTGTTTTTAGTTGCAATTTCTTCTGCTAGAAGAGTTTCAGAATTATCTGCTCTGCAGTGTTCTCCTCCTTATCTGGTGTTCCATGCAGATAAGGTGGTTTTACGTACTAAACCTGGTTTTCTTCCAAAAGTTGTTTCTAACAAAAACATTAACCAGGAGATTATCGTACCTTCTCTGTGTCCGAAACCAGTTTCAAAGAAGGAACGCTTGTTGCACAATTTGGATGTTGTTCGCGCTCTAAAATTCTATTTAGATGCTACAAAGGATTTTAGACAAACATCTTCCCTGTTTGTTGTTTATTCAGGTAAAAGGAGAGGTCAAAAAGCAACTTCTACCTCTCTCTCTTTTTGGATTAAAAGCATCATCAGATTGGCTTACGAGACTGCCGGACGGCAGCCTCCCGAAAGAATCACGGCTCATTCCACTAGGGCTGTGGCTTCCACATGGGCCTTCAAGAACGAGGCTTCTGTTGATCAGATATGTAGGGCAGCGACTTGGTCTTCACTGCACACTTTTACCAAATTTTACAAGTTTGATACTTTTGCTTCTTCTGAGGCTATTTTTGGGAGAAAGGTTTTGCAAGCCGTGGTGCCTTCCATTTAGGTGACCTGATTTGCTCCCTCCCTTCATCCGTGTCCTAAAGCTTTGGTATTGGTTCCCACAAGTAAGGATGACGCCGTGGACCGGACACACCTATGTTGGAGAAAACAGAATTTATGTTTACCTGATAAATTTCTTTCTCCAACGGTGTGTCCGGTCCACGGCCCGCCCTGGTTTTTTAATCAGGTCTGATAATTTATTTTCTTTAACTACAGTCACCACGGTACCATATGGTTTCTCCTATGCTATTATTCCTCCTTAACGTCGGTCGAATGACTGGGGTAGGCGGAGCCTAGGAGGGATCATGTGACCAGCTTTGCTGGGCTCTTTGCCATTTCCTGTTGGGGAGGAGAATATCCCACAAGTAAGGATGACGCCGTGGACCGGACACACCGTTGGAGAAAGAAATTTATCAGGTAAACATAAATTCTGTTTTTTAAAAACCTGGCACTACTTGATGAAACTTTACATTCACTTTAAGTTTAAAATTGTTCGTTCTTTTTTTTTGGGGGGTTTATGTACATGTATTTAGTTACAAAAAATGTTTAACTATATCTTGATTTTATCTTTCTTTAACCCTTTGAGTGCTAAGTACTTTCCCACCTGGGTGCTAAGCTGTTTTAAGTTGTGTTTTTTTTTTTTTTGTTTTTTTTTTGTTTTTTACTTCTCTTCCCCCCCCAGATCCCCAAGACTTACACTTTTGGAAAGGTTAGCTGCTTAGATGCCTGAGATACAGGCCCCGGTGATGCCTGTCACTATGCAGGCCCGATCGCCATGATAGGAGCGGGTGGGAGCCCCCAGATCTCCCTCAAGGCGGGAGAGTGCTAGCGACGGCTCTGAGCCGTCGTTAGCACCAGAGTGGGAAACTCTGCTATGGCTCAGAGCCGTCGTTAGTACTCAAGGGGTTAAGGCTGTGACGGATAGGTAGTCTTTAATATTTTTTTTATTTATTTCTTTGACCTGGCTTGGCAAATTTTCTCAAAGGCAAAATTTTCTACATATCTCATCAGTATTGTCTTTTTTAGTCTTCCTGCTCTGCCAAACTGGGAACAGGTTTCTAATGTTTTTGCACCCATTTCCATGCAATTAAAGGGAAATTAAACTATTATAGTACAAATTAAAGGGACATAATAGTCATGCTAAAATACTTAAAAAAGTGATGCAGCAAAACTGTAAAAAAAAAAAAACTGACATGAAAATATCAAAGGAACATCTCTATGTAAAAAGGGAAGATTTTACCTTTAAAATTTCTTCAGCTCACCAGAGTAAGTGCTCTGTGAACAGTTATACTTCAGCTGCTGTCCAGCTGTAAGTTGAAAAAACGCCCATCAGCAGTGCTGAGGTCATATTTTTTGCTTTGTTGTGATCTCATAAAATTTCACTGAAATCTTGTGAGATTTCATTGTAAACTTCCTTAAAGGGACATGAAACCCAAACATTTTCTTTCATGATTGAGATAGAGAATACAATTTTAAACAACTTTCCTATGTACTTCTATTTAATTTGCTTCCTTCTCTTGTTATCATTTGCTGAAAGGTTTATCTAGGCAAGCTCAGGAGCAGCAGAGAACCTAGGTTCTAGCTGTTGATTGGTGGCTGCATATATATATTGATTGTGATTGGCTCACCTATGTGTTAGAAACCAGTTGTGCATTGCTGCTCCTTAAACAAATGATACCAAGAGAATGAAACAGATTAGATAATAGAAATAAATTAGAAAGTTGTTTAAAATTGTATTCTCCATCTGAATCATGAGAGAAAAAATTTGGGAAGTAAAATAACATGACACTGCCTGCACATGCCAGATACACACTCCCTTGCAAGTCCAGGGAGTAGCATCCTGATTGGCTACTTAATCACTTCACAGTGGGGTGTGAATACTTAGGAAATTTTGAGGAAAAATATCTATCTTTTTTTACATAAAGATGTTCAGGTGATATTTTTTAGTCTGCTTTTAACAGCTATGCTGCATCACTTCCAAGTGCTTTAAACTTTGGGCATCATGTCCCTTTAATAAAACGAGCCCTACACTTGTAGATATAAGAACAGTATAGCACAGTTTACTAACAGATGGATGTAAATATTTATGCAGTCCTTTTGAAATGTTAGTTCATTTTTTGGGGGAGGTTTCATTCTCAGAACAGCAGTTACAATATTATTGTTCCTTTTGTCTATACTAATAATTTAGACTATGGTTAAAGCTATTTTAAGCTACTATGAATATAAGGGATTTTTGTAGTCTGTAATGGTAATATATTTGGTTTGAAAGCCCCTAAAGTTTCTTTTGCTCTCTGGTTTTGTTCTGTGGTCTTCTTGGTGTAGGACTTTAATGACTTGATTCCTCCTGGGTCCCGTATTAAGCCTAAGCCTCAGTAGCGCAACTCTGAAAGCTTACAAAGGAGAACAAGTAGTTGCTTTGCACTTTTATCTGTTTGATATTGTTTTGATCTTCACAGGCAGCTTTTGGAAAATAGCACAGCAGACTGTTTTTCCTAAGACTTGAATGCCCCCATGAGTGTGAGATAAAATAAGATTTATGCTCATCAATTAAACTAGTTTCTTCGCTGAAAGGACTCTACTCCAATTTATTCCCCCAAAATATGTTTAGGACTTTTGTCTTCTCTTTTTTTAATCTGAACTCTTCAAAAAGGTCCTTGCTTGGCTGAAACGTGTAGGAAGAAAGGGAGGTTATATGTAGGTGAGGAAGGCACCCTGAAGACTTCTGGGAAGTGTTTTTCTACTGTAGGAAGGTGTACCACTAGTACCTGAATTCTATGTTACCACTTTGAATGTAACAAATTAAATTTTATTCTCCATGGATTGAAAATAATCATTGCTATATAAAATAGACAATACCTTCTTTGCACCTTTTCTAGAGAAAAAAAAAAAACATTAAAAGGGGTAATAGCTATAATACACCGTTTACCAGACATATTCCATTAAAAGTATATTATAATATAAAGTATGCAGCTCCCCAGCATGTGTTTTACAACTTTTACTATTATTATTCTTTTCAGAATTAAAGGGACAGTAAACATACAGAATAATGTTATATAATTCTGCACATAGTGCAGAATTATAACATTTTAGCGGCACCTTTATGAATCTAATGTATTTCCTGATAAAAAAAAATTTATCCCAAAGTTGGACTCCGCTTAAAGGGACAGTCTAGTCAAAATTAAACTTTCATGATTCAGATAGGGCATGAAAATTTAAACAACTTTCCAATTGACTTTTATCACAAAATTTGCTTTGTTCCCTTGGTGGTATTTTTCAAAAGCTAAACCTAACTAGGCTCAAACTGATTTCTAAACCGTTGAAAACCGCCTCTTAGCTCAGAGCATTTTGAAAGTTTTTCAGTTAGACAGTACTAGTTCATGTGTGTCATATAGATAATGTGCTCACTCCCGTGGAGTTATTTAGGAGTCTGCACTGATTAGCTAAACTGCTTGTCTGTCAAAAGCGCTGAGATAAGGGGGCAGTCTGCAGAGGCTTAGATACAAGGTAATCACAGAGGTAAAAAGTATATTAATATAACTGTGTTGGTTATGCAAAACTGGGGAATTGGTAATAAAGGGATTATCCAACTTTTTAAACAATTCTGGTGTAGACTGTCCCTTTAAGCTTCTACTAAGCGGGTCTTGTTCAAAATGCTTCACGGGCATGCTGTCTAGTCACAGTGCGCCCGATCGCGCCATTGAAGTGAATTTAGCTCGCTCCCGCTCTGATCTGGTAGCAGATTAAAAAATCAGGAAATGCATTGGATTTATAAGGGTGCCGTTAAGATAATGTTATATATATCTGCATAATGTGCAGAATTATATAACCTTATTTTGTATGTTTAGTGTCCCTTTTAAGTTTTAAGATGAGTTTTTCTTATTGGCATAGGTTGATTAGTTTTTACCTTGATCTGAGAGAAGCCAATCATTTTTACTTAAAGACACACTGTACTTTTAAATTGGTGTCTCCTTAATGTGTTTACAATGACTTATGCCAGCTGCAGAGTTTAAAATGTATAGGAAAATGTATATGTAAATTTTTGTATATGAAATACAGCCATTTCTTTTTTGAAACCACGGCTCAATGCAACAGGTTGAGCTTACAAAGAGAGCAAACCTAATTACTGTATCTTTATTTCTTCTGTTATGTGTGATCAGTCCACGGGTCATCATTACTTCTGGGATATAACTCCTCCCCAACAGGAAATGCAAGAGGATTCACCCAGCAGAGCTGATATAGCTCCTCCCCTCTACGTCAGTCCCAGTCATTCTCTTGCACCCAACAACTAGATAGGATGTGTGAGAGGACTATGGTGATTATACTTAGTTTTTATGACTTCAATCAAAAGTTTGTTATTTTACAATAGCACCGGAGCGTGTTATTACTTCTCTGGCAGAGTTTGAAGAAGAATCTACCAGAGTTTTTTACTATGATTTTAACCGGAGTAGTTAAGATCATATTGCTGTTCTCGGCCATCTGAGGGAGGTAAAAGCTTCAGATCAGGGGACAGCGGGCAGATGAATCTGCATTGAGGTATGTAGCAGTTTTTATTTTCTGAATGGAATTGATGAAAAAATCCTGCCATACCGTTATAATGACATGTATGTATACACTTCAGTATTCTGGGGATGGTATTTCACCGGAACTACTCTGTTAAAGGTCACTAATCCTTTTAATAAGTATTTGTCATGTTAAACGTTTTTGCTGGAATGTAGAATCGTTTACATTGCTGAGGTACTGAGTGAATAAATATTTGGGCATTATTTTCCACTTGGCAGTTGTTTGCTTTAATTGTGACAGTTTCGTTTCTCTTCACTGCTGTGTGTGAGAGGGAGGGGCCGTTTTTGGCGCTCTTTGCTACGCATCAAAAATTTCCAGTCAGCTACTCTTATATTTCCTGCATGATCCGGTTCATCTCTGACAGATCTAAGGGGTCTTCAAACTTCTTTGAAGGGAGGTATATTCTCTCAGCAGAGCTGTGAGAATTTTATATTGACTGTGAATAAAAACGTTGCTCTGTATTTTTATTTCAAATTTAATTATTGTTATTTTACTGATGGGAACAAAACCTTTGCTAAAAGTTGTGTTGTTTTAAAGTTTGATGCTATAACTGTTTTTCAGTTCATTATCTCAACTGTCATTTAATCGTTTAGTACCTCTTTGAGGCACAGTACGTTTTTGCTAAAAAAGATTATAACCAGGTTGCAAGTTATTGCTAGTGTGTTAAACATGTCTGACTCAGAGGAAGATATCTGTGTCATTTGTTCCAATGCCAAGGTGGAGCCCAATAGAAATTTATGTACTAACTGTATTGATGCTACTTTAAATAAAAGTCAATCTGTACAATGTGAACAAATTTCACCAAACTGCGAGGGGAGAGTTATGCCGACTAACTCGCCTCACGCGGCAGTACCTGCATCTCCCGCCCGGGAGGTGCGTGATATTATGGCGCCTAGTAATAACATTACATGATATGGCTACTGTTATGACTGAAGTTTTGTCTAAATTACCAGAACTAAGAGGCAAGCGCGATCACTCTGGGGTGAGAACAGAGTGCGCTGACAATACTAGGGCCATGTCTGATACTGCGTCACAGCTTGCAGAGCATGAGGACGGAGAGCTTCATTCTGTGGGTGACGGTTCTGATCCAAACAGATTGGATTCAGATATTTCAAATTTTAAATTTAAATTAGAGAACCTCCGTGTATTACTAGGGGAGGTCTTAGCAGCTCTCAATGATTGTAACACCGTTGCAATACCAGAGAAACTGTGTAGGTTGGATAAATACTTTGCGGTACCGGCGAGTACTGACGTTTTTCCTATACCTAAGAGATTAACTGAAATTGTTACTAAGGAGTGGGATAGACCCGGTGTGCCGTTCTCACCCCCTCCAATATTTAGAAAAATGTTTCCAATAGACGCCACCACTCGGGACTTATGGCAAACGGTCCCTAAGGTGGAGGGAGCAGTTTCTACTTTAGCTAAGCGTACCACTATCCCGGTGGAGGATAGCTGTGCTTTTTCAGATCCAATGGATAAAAAATTAGAGGGTTACCTTAAGAAAATGTTTGTTCAACAAGGTTTTATATTGCAACCCCTTGCATGTATCGCGCCGATTACGGCTGCGGCAGCATTTTGGATTGAGTCTCTGGAAGAGAACCTTAGTTCATCTACGCTAGACGACATTATGGACAGGCTTAGAGTCCTTAAACTAGCTAATTCATTCATTTCGGAGGCCGTAGTACATTTAACCAAACTTACGGCTAAGAACTCAGGATTCGCCATACAGGCACGTAGGGCACTGTGGCTAAAATCCTGGTCAGCTGATGTTACTTCTAAGTCCAAATTACTTAATATACCTTTCAAGGGGCAGTCTTTATTTGGGCCCGGTTTGAAAGAAATTATCGCTGACATTACAGGAGGTAAGGGCCACGCCCTACCTCAAGACAAAGCCAAAGCTAAGGCTAGACAGTCTAATTTTCGTCCCTTTCGGAATTTCAAAACAGGAGCAGCATCAACCTCCACTGCACCAAAACAGGAAGGAGCTGTTGCTCGTTACAGGCAAGGCTGGAAACCTAACCAGTCCTGGAACAAGGGCAAACAGGCCAGGAAACCTGCTGCTGCCCCAAAGACAGCATGAACCGAGAGCCCCCGATCTGGGACCGGATCTAGTGGGGGGCAGACTTTCTCTCTTCGCCCAGGCCTGGGCAAGAGATGTTCAGGATCCCTGGGCGCTAGAGATCATATCTCAGGGATACCTTCTAGACTTCAAATTATCTCCCCCAAGAGGGAGATTTCATCTGTCAAGGTTGTCAACAAACCAGATAAAGAGAGAAGCGTTTCTACGCTGCGTACAAGATCTGTTATTAATGGGAGTGATCCATCCGGTTCCGCAGTCGGAACAAGGACAAGGGTTCTACTCAAACCTGTTTGTGGTTCCCAAAAAAGAGGGAACTTTCAGGCCAATCTTAGATTTAAAGATTCTAAACAAATTCCTAAGAGTTCCATCGTTCAAAATGGAAACTATTCGGACAATCTTACCCATGATCCAAAAGGGTCAGTACATGACCACAGTGGATTTAAAAGATGCTTACCTTCACATACCGATTCACAAAGATCATCACCGGTATCTAAGGTTTGCCTTCCTAGACAGGCACTACCAGTTCGTAGCTCTTCCATTCGGATTGGCTACGGCCCCAAGAATCTTCACAAAGGTTCTGGGTGCCCTTCTGGCGGTACTAAGACCGCGAGGGATTTCGGTAGCTCCGTACCTAGACGACATTCTAATACAAGCTTCAAGCTTTCAAACTGCCAAGTCTCATACAGAGTTAGTTCTGGCATTTCTAAGGTCGCATGGATGGAAAGTGAACGAAAAGAAGAGTTCTCTTTTTCCTCTCACAAGAGTTCCATTCTTGGGGACTCTTATAGATTCTGTAGAAATGAAGATTTACCTGACAGAAGACAGGTTAACAAAGCTTCAAGATACATGCCGTGTCCTTCATTCCATTCAACACCCGTCAGTAGCTCAATGCATGGAGGTGATCGGCTTAATGGTAGCGGCAATGGACATAGTACCTTTTGCACGCCTACACCTCAGACCGCTGCAATTGTGCATGCTAAGTCAGTGGAATGGGGATTACTCAGATTTGTCCCCTACTCTGAATCTGAATCAAGAGACCAGAAATTCTCTTCTATGGTGGCTTTATCGGCCACACCTGTCCAGGGGGATGCCATTCAGCAGGCCAGACTGGACAATCGTAACAACAGACGCCAGCCTACTAGGTTGGGGCGCTGTCTGGAATTCTCTGAAGGCTCAGGGATTATGGAATCAGGAGGAGAGTCTCCTTCCAATAAACATTCTGGAATTGAGAGCAGTTCTCAATGCCCTTCTGGCTTGGCCCCAATTAACAACTCGGGGGTTCATCAGGTTTCAGTCGGACAATATCACGACTGTAGCTTACATCAACCATCAGGGAGGGACAAGGAGCTCCCTAGCAATGATGGAAGTATCAAAGATAATTCGCTGGGCAGAGTCTCACTCTTGCCACCTGTCAGCAATCCACATCCCGGGAGTGGAGAACTGGGAGGCGGATTTCTTGAGTCGCCAGACTTTTCATCCGGGAGAGTGGGAACTTCATCCGGAGGTCTTTGCCCAAATACTTCGACGTTGGGGCAAACCAGAGATAGATCTCATGGCGTCTCGCCAGAACGCCAAACTTCCTCACTACGGGTCCAGATCCAGGGATCCGGGAGCGGTTCTGATAGATGCTTTGACAGCACCTTGGAACTTCGGGATGGCTTATGTGTTTCCACCCTTCCCGCTGCTTCCTCGATTGATTGCCAAAATCAAACAGGAGAGAGCATCTGTGATTCTAATAGCGCCTGCATGGCCACGCAGGACTTGGTATGCAGATCTAGTGGACATGTCATCCTGTCCGCCTTGGTCTCTACCTCTAAGACAGGACCTTCTGATACAGGGTCCATTCAAACATCAAAATCTAACTTCTCTGAAACTGACTGCTTGGAAATTGAACGCTTGATTTTATCAAAACGTGGTTTTTCTGAGTCGGTTATTGATACCCTGATACAGGCTAGGAAGCCTGTTACCAGAAAGATTTACCATAAAATATGGCGCAAATACCTATACTGGTGTGAATCCAAACGTTACTCCTGGAGTAAGGTTAGGATCCCTAGGATATTGTCCTTTCTACAAGAAGGTTTAGAAAAGGGTTTATCAGCCAGTTCATTAAAGGGACAGATTTCAGCTCTGTCCATCTTGTTACACAGACGTCTGTCAGAAAATCCAGACGTCCAGGCCTTTTGTCAGGCTTTAGCTAGGATCAAGCCTGTGTTTAAAACCGTTGCTCCGCCATGGAGTTTAAACTTAGTTCTTAACGTTTTACAGGGTGTTCCGTTTGAACCCCTTCATTCCATTGATATAAAATTGTTATCTTGGAAGTTCTGTTTTTAATGGCTATCTCCTCGGCTCGAAGAGTCTCTGAGTTATCAGCATTACATTGTGATTCTCCTTATCTGATTTTTCACTCAGACAAGGTAGTTCTGCGTACTAAACCTGGGTTCTTACCTAAGGTAGTCACTGACAGGAATATCAATCAAGAGATTGTTGTTCCATCCTTGTGTCCAAATCCTTCTTCAAAGAAGGAACGTCTTCTACACAATCTGGATGTAGTTCGTGCCCTCAAGTTCTACTTGCAGGCAACTAAAGATTTTCGCCAAACTTCTTCCCTGTTTGTCGTTTATTCTGGACAGAGGAGAGGTCAAAAAGCTTCTGCTACTTCTCTCTCTTTTTGGCTTCGTAGCATAATACGTTTAGCCTATGAGACTGCTGGACAGCAGCCTCCTGAAAGAATTACAGCTCACTCCACTAGAGCTGTGGCTTCCACTTGGGCCTTTAAGAATGAGGCCTCTGTTGAACAGATTTGCAAGGCTGCAACTTGGTCTTCGCTTCATACTTTTTCCAAATTTTACAAATTTGACACTTTTGCTTCTTCGGAGGCTATTTTTGGGAGAAAGGTTCTTCAGGCAGTGGTTCCTTCTGTATAATGAGCCTGCCTATCCCTCCCGTCATCCGTGTACTTTTGCTTTGGTATTGGTATCCCAGAAGTAATGATGACCCGTGGACTGATCACACATAACAGAAGAAAACATAATTTATGCTTACCTGATAAATTCCTTTCTTCTGTTGTGTGATCAGTCCACGGCCCGCCCTGTTTTTAAGGCAGGTAAATATCTTTTAAATTATACTCCAGTCACCACTTCACCCTTGGTTACTCCTTTCTCGTTGATTCTTGGTCGAATGACTGGGACTGACGTAGAGGGGAGGAGCTATATCAGCTCTGCTGGGTGAATCCTCTTGCATTTCCTGTTGGGGAGGAGTTATATCCCAGAAGTAATGATGACCCGTGGACTGATCACACAACAGAAGAAAGGAATTTATCAGGTAAGCATAAATTATGTTATTTACACAAAATCCTCTTTAAAGGGTCAGTGTACACCAATTTCTCCAACATAGGTGTGTCCGGTCCACGGCGTCATCCTTACTTGTGGGATATTCTCCTCCCCAACAGGAAATGGCAAAGAGCCCAGCAAAGCTGGTCACATGATCCCTCCTAGGCTCCGCCTACCCCAGTCATTCTCTTTGCCGTTGTACAGGCAACATCTCCACGGAGATGGCTTAGAGTTTTTTAGTGTTTAACTGTAGTTTTTATTATTCAATCAAGAGTTTGTTATTTTAAAATAGTGCTGGTATGTACTATTTACTCAGAAACAGAAAAGAGATGAAGATTTCTGTTTGTATGAGGAAAATGATTTTAGCACCGTAACTAAAATCCATGGCTGTTCCACACAGGACTGTTGAGAGCAATTAACTTCAGTTGGGGGAACAGTGTGCAGTCTCTTACTGCTTGAGGTATGACACATTCTAACAAGACGATGTAATGCTGGAAGCTGTCATTTTCCCTATGGGATCCGGTAAGCCATGTTTATTAAGATAGTAAATAAGGGCTTCACAAGGGCTTATTAAGACTGTAGACTTTTTCTGGGCTAAATCGATTCATTATTAACACATATTTAGCCTTGAGGAATCATTTATTCTGGGTATTTTGATATGATTATATCGGCAGGCACTGTTTTTGACACCTTATTCTTTAGGGGCTTTCCCTAATCATAGTCAGAGCCTCATTTTCGCGCCGGTATGGCGCACTTGTTTTTGAGGACAGCATGGCATGCAGCTGCATGTGTGTGGAGCTCTGATACATAGAAAAGTCTTTCTGAAGGCATCATTTGGTATCGTATTCCCCTTTGGGCTTGGTTGGGTCTCAGCAAAGCAGATTCCAGGGACTGTAAAGGGGTTAAATATAAAAACGGCTCCGGTTCCGTTATTTTAAGGGTTAAAGCTTCCAAATTTGGTGTGCAATACTTTTAAGGCTTTAAGACACTGTGGTGAAATTTTGGTGAATTTTGAACAATTCCTTCATACTTTTTCGCAATTGCAGTAATAAAGTGTGTTTAGTTTAAAATTTAAAGTGACAGTAACGGTTTTATTTTAAAACGTTTTTTGTGCTTTGTTATCAAGTTTATGCCTGTTTACAATGTCTGAACTACCAGATAGATTGTGTTCTGACTGTGGGGAAACCAAGGTTCCTTCTCATTTAACTATATGTATTTTATGTCATAAAAATTTTTTAGTAAAAATGATGCCCAAGATGATTCCTCAAGTGAGGGGAGTAAGCATGGTACTGCATCATCCCCTCCTTCGTCTACACCAGTCTTGCCCATACAGGAGGCCCCTAGTACATCTAGTGCGCCAATACTCCTTACTATGCAACATTTAACGGCTGTAATGGATAATTCTATCAAAAACATTTTAGCCAATATGCCCACTTATCAGTGAAAGCGCGACTGCTCTGTTTTAGAAAATTCTGTAGAGCATGAGAACGCTGATGATATGGTTTCTGAAGGGCCCCTACACCAGTCTGAGGGGGCCAGGGAGAAATTTCAGATTCAGGAAAGATTTCTCAATAAGCTGAACCTGATGTGATTACTTTTAAATTTAAGTTGGAACATCTCCGCGCTCTGCTTAAGGAGGTGTTATCCAATTTGGATGATTGTGATTATCTGGTCATTCCAGAACCACTATGTAAAATGGAAAAGTTCTTAGAGGCCCTGGGGCCCCCCGAAGCTTTTCCTATATCCAAGCGGGTGGCGTACATTGTTAGTAAAGAATGGGACAGGCCCGGTATACCTTTAGTACCTCCCCCCATATTTATAAAATTGTTTTCCTATAGTCGACCCCAGAAAGGACTGATGGCAGACAGTCCCCAAGGTCGAGGGGGCGGTTTCTACTCTACACAAGCGCGCCACTATACCCATAGAAGATAGTTGTGCTTTCCAAGATCCTATGGATAAAAAATTAGAAGGTCTGCTAAAGATGTTTGTTCAGCAAGGTTCCCTTCTACAACCAATTGCATGCATTGTCCCTGTCACTGCAGCCGCGTGTTTCTAGTTTGATGAGCTAGGAAAGGCGATTATTAGTAATTCTTCTTCTTATGAGGAGATTATGGACAGAATTCGTGCTCTTAAATTGGCTAATTCTTTCACCCTAGACGCCACCTTGCAATTGGCTAGGTTAGCGGCGAAAAAATTCTGGGTTTGCTATTGTGGCGCAGAGCGCTTTGGTTAAAATCTTGGGCAGCGGATGCGTCTTCCAAGAACAAATTGCTTGACATTCCTTTCAAGGGGAAAACACCCTTTGGCCCTGACTTGAAAGAGATTATCTCTGATATCACTGGGGGCAAGGGCCACGCCCTTCCTCAGGATAGGTCTTTTCAAGACCAAAAAATAAACCTAAGTTTCGTCCCTTTCGCAGAAACGGATCAGCCCCAAGGGCTACGTCCTCTAAGCAGGAAGGTAATACTTCTCAAGCCAATCCAGCCTGGAGACCTATGCAAGGCTGGAACAAAGGAAAGCAGGCCAGGAAACCTGCCACTGCTACCAAGACAGCATGAAATGCGGGCCCCCGATCCGGGACCGGATCTGGTGGGGGGCAGACTCTCTCTCTTCGCTCAGGCTGGGGCAAGAGATGTTCTGGATCCTTGGGCGCTAGAAATAGTCTCCCAAGGTTATTCTCTGGAGTTCAAGGGGCTTCCTCCAAGGGGGAGGTTCCACAGGTCTCAGTTGTCTTCAGATCACATAAGAAGACAGGCATTCTTACATTGGGTAGAAGACCTGCTAAAAATGGGAGTGATTCATCCTGTTCCATTAGTAGAACAAGGGATGGGGTTCTACTCCTATCCGTTCATAGTTCCCAAAAAAGAGGGAACGTTCAGACCAATCTTAGATCTCAAGATCTTGAACAAGTTTCTCAAGGTTCCATCGTTCAAGATGGAAACCATTCGAACACTCCTTCCTTCCATCCAGGAAGGTCAATTCATGACCAAGGTGGATTTCAAGGATGCGTATCTACATATTCCTATCCACAAGGAACATCATCGGTTCCTAAGGTTTGAATTCCTGGACAAGCATTTCCAGTTCGTGGCGTTTTCTTTCGGATTAGCCACTGCTCCTAGGATTTTCTCATAGGTACTAGGGTCCCTTCTGGCGGTGCTAAGACCAAGGGGCATTGCTGTAGTACCTTACTTGGACGACATTCTGATTCGAGCGTCGTCCCTTCCTCAAGTAAAGGCTCACACGGACATTGTCCTGGCCTTTCTCAGATCTCACGGATGGAAAGTGAACGTGGAAAAGAGTTCTCTATCTCCGTCAACGAGGGTTCCCTTCTTGGGAACTATAATAGACTCCTTAGAAATGAGGATTTTTCTGACAGAAGCCAGAAAAACAAAACTTCTAGACTCTTGTCGGATACTTCATTCCGTTCCTCTTCCTTCCATAGCGCAGTGCATGGAAGTGATAGGTTTGATGGTAGCGGCAATGGACATAGTTCCTTTTGTGCGCATTCATCTAAGACCATTACAACTGTTCATGCTCAGTCAGTGGAATGGGGACTATTCAGACTTGTCTCCGAAGATACAAGTAAATCAGAGGACCAGAGACTCATTCCGTTGGTGGCTGTCCCTGGACAACCTGTCACAAGGGATGACCTTCCGCAGACCAGAGTGGGTCATTGTCACGACCGACGCCAGTCTGATGGGCTGGGGCGCGGTCTGGGGATCCCTGAAAGCTCAGGGTCTTTGGTCTCGGGTAGAATCTCTTCTACCGATAAATATTCTGGAACTGAGAGCGATATTCAATGCTCTCAAAGCTTGGCCTCAGCTAGCGAGGGCCAAGTTCATACATCAACCATCAGGGGGGAACAAGGAGTTCCCTAGCGATGGAAGAAGTGACCAAAATCATTCTATGGGCGGAGTCTCACTCCTGCCACCTGTCTGCTATCCACATCCCAGGAGTGGAAAATTGGGAAGCGGATTTTCTGAGTCGTCAGACATTGCATCCGGGGGAGTGGGAACTCCATCCGGAAATCTTTGCCCAAGTCACTCAACCGTGGGGCATTCCAGACATGGATCTGATGGCCTCTCGTCAGAACTTCAGAGTTCCTTACTACGGGTACAGATCCAGGGATCCCAAGGCGGCTCTAGTGGATGCACTAGTAGCACCTTGGACCTTCAAACTAGCTTATGTGTTCCCGCCGTTTCCTCTCATCCCCAGGCTGGTAGCCAGGATCAATCAGGAGAGGGCGTCGGTGATTTTGATAGCTCCTGCGTGGCCACGCAGGACTTGGTATGCAGATCTGGTGAATATGTCATCGGCTCCACCATGGAAGCTACCTTTGAGACGAGACCTTCTTGTTCTAGGTCCGTTCGACCCACTCCAGCTGACTGCTTGGAGATTGAACGCTTGATCTTATCAAAGCGAGGGTTCTCAGATTCTGTTATTAATACTCTTGTTCAGGCCTGAAAGCCTGTAACCAGAAAAATTACCACATAATTTGGTATATCTGTTGGTGTGAATCTGCAGGATTCCCTTGGGACAAGGTTAAGATTCCTAAGAGTCTATCCTTCCTTCGAGAAGGATTGGAAAAAGGATTATCTGCAAGTTCCTTGATGGGACAGATTTCTGCCTTGTCTGTGTTACTTCACAAAAAGCTGGCAGCTGTGCCAGATGTTCTAGCCTTTGTTCAGGCTCTGGTTAGAATCAAGCCTGTTTACAAAATTTTGACTCCTCCTTGGAGTCTCAACCTAGTTCTTTCAGTTCTTTAGGGGGTTCCGTTTGAACCCTTACATTCCGTTGATATTAAGTTATTATCTTGGAAAGTTTTGTTTTTGGTTGCAATTTCTTCTGCTAGAAGAGTTTCAGAATTATCTGCTCTGCAGTGTTCTTCTCCTTATCTGGTGTTCCATGCAGATAAGGTGGTTTTGCGTACTAAACCTGGTTTTCTTCCAAAAGTTGTTTCTAACAAAAACATTAACCAGGAGATAGTTGTGCCTTCTTTGTGTCCTAATCCAGTTTCAAAGAAGGAACGTTTGTTGCACAACTTGGATGTAGTTCGTGCTCTCAAATTTTACTTAGCAGCTACTAAGGATTTCAGACAAACTTTGTCTTTGTTTGTTGTTTATTCTGGTAAACGGAGAGGTCAAAAAGCAACTTCTACCTCTCTCTCCTTCTGGATTAAAAGCATTATCCGATTGGCTTATGAGACTGCCGGACGGCAGCCTCCTGAAAGAATCACAGCTCACTCCACTAGGGCTGTGGCTTCCACATGGGCCTTCAAGAACGAGGCTTCTGTTGATCAGATATGTAAGGCAGTGACTTGGTCTTCACTGCACACTTTTTCTAAATTTTACAAATTTGATACTTTTGCTTCTTCTGAGGCTATTTTTGGGAGAAAGGTTTTGCAAGCCGTGGTGCCTTCCATTTAGGTGACCTGATTTGCTCCCTCCCTTCATCCGTGTCCTAAAGCTTTGGTATTGGTTCCCACAAGTAAGGATGACGCCGTGGACCGGACACACCTATGTTGGAGAAAACAGAATTTATGTTTACCTGATAAATTACTTTCTCCAAGGGTGTGTCCGGTCCACGGCCCGCCCTGGTTTTTTTTTTTAATCAGGTCTGATAATTTATTTTCTTTAACTACAGTCACCACGGTAACATATGGTTTCTCCTATGCAAATATTCCTCCTTAACGTCGGTCGAATGACTGGGGTAGGCGGAGCCTAGGAGGGATCATGTGACCAGCTTTGCTGGGCTCTTTGCCATTTCCTGTTGGGGAGGAGAATATCCCACAAGTAAGGATGACGCCGTGGACCGGACACACCGTTGGAGAAAGTAATTTATCAGGTAAACATAAATTCTGTTTTTCATATAACTGCATGTAATAGACAGAACTATAAAGAAGACTATGCACTGATACTGATCTAGAATTTTTGCATAAAACCATTTAAAAACTTAATTAGAAGCTCAGTTTAGCACTGTTGATGAGGTTGACTGGGACACCCAGTGAAAGGGGCTGGGAAAAACGATAGCATACACCCCCCCTTCCCTGCATATGAAAAGACAGATAACATAAACAGGAGCCATCAGGAGTCTGTAAACGTGTGTATACATCTGACACTGTGGTACTTAAGAATCTGAAAATTATCACAATGTTATTAAAAAAATAAGCAGAACTATACATTTTTACAAAAACACACCCATATGGGCTATATAAATGTATCATCTACAAAAAATGTATGCAAAGAAAAATCTATTGTACAATGTCCCTTTAATTCTTTATACACAGTGAGGCCAATTCTTAGGGGAAACAATGGGGGAAATCGGCATTTTAGTATACTCTTGTTTACATGGCTTTTCTATAACCAGTAGTTAAACGGACATAATACCCATATGCTAAATCACTTGAAAGTGATGCAGCATAACTGTAAAAAGCAGACCAGAAAAGATCACCTGAACATCTCTATGTAAGAAGAGGAAGATATCTTACCTCAGCATTTCTTCAGCTTACAAGTGTAAGTTCTCTGGTAAGTTATACATCAGCTACTGTCCAGCTGCAGGTTGAAGGGTAAAAAAAACAGCCCATCATTGATGAAGTCATGCTATACTGTGATCTCATGAGATTTCCCTGAAACCTCAAGAGATTTCATTGTAAACTACCCTAAACTGAATAGGGAAATAACATGTAAATGCATACACATGCCAGATGCACGCTCCCTTGCAAGTCCTGGGACTACTATCCTGATTGGCTGCTTAAAGTCCCATTACAATGGAGTGGAGTGAGGTGAATATCTTCCTTTTCTTCATAGAGATGTTCAGGTGATATTTTCTAGCCAGCTTTTTACAGCTATGCCGCATTACTTTCAATTGCTTTAACATTTGGGTGTCATGTCCCTTTTAAGTACTGAAATGTTCAGTAAAGTTGGGCTTCCAAAAGCAAGAACAGCTATTTCAAATAGCAAAATAACAATTTAAAACAGTCCAGCAGGTAAAATGCATCATTCGGAACACATTAAAGAAAAGAAGAAAAAAAATCACATTAAACTGATACACTAATAAATCTTTTAACTTTAAATATGGTGGCTATAGCATTTTGTGTGTGTGTATATGTGTATATTTACATTGACAGTGAACTGTTGTGCTCTCATTTCTTTAGTTTCTCGAAGAAGGGAAAGTGAGAAGTCCGTGGAGAATGAAGTGTTTGGAAAGGATGAGGAAGTTCATTCTCCAAGCTCAAAATCTCCCAAATCAGAGGCACAGCCGCCACTTAAAGTGATGCCAGCCCCTCCACCAAAGGAGAATGCTTGGGTTAAACGCAGTACAGCTCCTCCCTCACGTTCAATAAGCTCAGAATCCTCCCAGAGGTAGGTGTAACATTAGGAGAGTCTACCCGCTTGCATCTTCACAAACAATAAATTACGTGTTAAAATATAAAAAATGAATTCCTTTGATCTGATACAAATCTTCTGCTTTCTCTGTACATGTGGGGTATCTCTGGGCTGCTCTGCATTTAAAAAAAAAATGCAATCTTTTCTATAAAACTAACATTTATGAATAATTGTGTACTTTTAAACAGCTCTATGTCAGAGCTTGGCAGACATGTTCAGAATCTAGGAAGGCCAACCATTTAGGAGTCTGAAAGTGTTAATTTAGATGGGGGCAGTATAATATGTGGTGGGTGTAAAATAAATACAATTAAAAAAAAAAAATGCAGTCTGTAGGAACAGTAAATCAAATTCCTAGCAGCTGACACAGAAAGCCTGAAGCACCCCACTTAACAGCTATATGCAATTGAGCCCTCTTTACATATTTATAATTAACTTTAAAATCTTTGCAACCTTTTAAATATTTTCATTAACTTTACAGTTGCAAAAAAAAGTTTGTCAACACTTTGAATTTTTTTTTTTTTTTCTGCCTTGGTTACTCATAAAATGTGATCTGATCTTAATCACAATTATAGACGAACACAATCTGACTAAACTAATAACATGAAAGCAGTTGTACTTTTCAAATTTTTTATTGAAGACATTGAGTAATCATCCGCATCCCAGGCATGTAAAAGTGAACATTTGAATTTAACTTGTAGATCCTCCTTTAGCAGCAACAACCTCCACCAAACGTTTCTTGTAGCTGCTTAGAAGACTTGCACAACGTCTAGGATGAATTGTTCATAAATATTTCTGGGTTGTCTTGATTGCATAGCCCTTATCAGTTCATGCCACAGCATCTCAGTTGGGTTAATTTCAGGACTCTGACTTGGCCATTCTAAAACAGAAATCTTCATTTTAAGCCATTGTTTAGTTAATTTACTTGTGTGAATTGTGTTGTTGTCTTTTTTTTTTTTTACCACCCAGCCTCTCTTTAGCTTGAGGTCATTTACAGCTGCCCTGACACTCTCCTGTAAAATTTTGTAACACTTTTGAATTAATTGTTCCCGCAATGATTGCATCCAGGTCCTGAGGCAGCAAACAGCCCCAAACTATTGATGCTCCTTACACAGTTTCACTGTTGGGTTGAGGTGTTGGTGTGAATTGCCCTTTTCTTTTTTAAGATAGGATGAGTCCACGGATCATCTTAATTACTAATGGGATATTCACCTCCTGTTCAGCAGGAGGAGGCAAAGAGCACCACAGCGGAGCTGTTAAATAGCCCCTCCCTTCCCTCCCACTCCAGTCATTCTCTTTGCCTACGTTAGTGATAGGAAGAGGTAAAGTGAAGTGTTAGTATAGATTCTTTAATCAAGTTTATTATTTTTTAAAGCAGTGCAAGATGTGCTGCTTTGTTTTAGGGTGTAGCCGTAGTCCATATAACCTCTTTAGTAGAGCCTTGGTGGCTTTAGAGCAATGGGAACTTGTGGGACATAATTCTCACTGCACCTTCCATATTTTCTTGCTGCCCTATATCCTTCAGTCTGAGGTATTCATTGACTCAGCATTTTATTTTCCTCAGGTCGATGTGAGGGAGAGGACCTCTCAAGCCTGAGAGCTTCTTTGCTGCCAGGCAGAAGTCAAGGTAAGTGCTACCTTAAGTTTCTGGGGAATAAGGACTCAGAATTTCAGTGAGCACACGCTGAACATAAGGGGCTCTGTAGGAAAGTAGCTCTTTTATGTTGGGACGTTCAAGACTTTGCTTAGGGAAAAGTAATTGGGCAGTGTTATGTAGCAACGATCTGCCGTAAAAAGGCACTGGGGCTGGACATAGCTGTATAAATTAGATGGCTCTGGTCGTTTCACTATTCTACGTAAATGTTCAGTCATTGAATAGGACGGGATAGGTTTACGCCCACTATAGCCAGTCCTTTCGGTTTTTGCGCGCCACTTTCGTAGCGCTTCAGTTCAGAGAGGCTGAGGGAAGTGCGACATCAGAAGGGATTTATCTGGTCTGTTCTAGAGTCGCATGGTGAAAGCATGCATTGCTAGTGCAGACACTGTATTTCCTTTTTTTCTCAGTAGCGTTGTTGTCAAAGCAAGGCATTGCCAAGATGGATCGTCTGAAGAGAGGGAACTCTAGCTATCTTCAGTCAGGTAGGAGCACTTCAGCAGAGTGCGGAGGTGCAGAGGTGGATTTTTTGTTGATTTAAACTGAGCGTTTTTGCAGTAAAAAAGGAAACCGTTTTTAAACTAACAATCTGCAGTAAAAAGAAATAAGACTGTTTTGAATTTAAAGAGACAGTAATGTTTTTTATAATTAATATTTGCAAATACTTTTGATAATTTTTGTTTACTATTTGGCAAATTGTGAGCAAGCATGGACCAAGGGCACTTGCAAGATGTCACCTGCTCTTTATGTTTTGACGCTAATGTGGAACCACCAATCCCTTTCTGTCCTTCATGTATTAAAAGGACTTTGAGTTATAGGGAAAAGATTTTTTCAGAGCCAGTCTCCTCTAAGGCAGATGTTCTCCAAGAGTCTAATGAGGGTCAATTTATGCCACAGCTTTCTCCCCAAGCGTCCTAAATTTTACCGCCCTCACAAGCAGTGCCCTGCGCTTCAGCTATAGTCCCTTCTGGGATTTCTTTACAAGACGTAGCTTCTCTCATGTCTTCTACTATTTCTGATGCTCTGCCTTTCCAATGAAGCAGAGCAAACGTAAGAGGAAAGCCAGACATTCAGTAAGCAAGGTTTCGGATGCAATTGTTGCAGTTTCGGAGGTATCCTCCCAACGACCTGAAGAGGAGGGTACCGGACTCGGAGGTGGTATCTTTCAGATTTAAACTTGATCGCCTCAGTCTGTTACTCAGGGAGGTTTTGGTTACCTTGGACGATAGTGACTCCACAGTGGTGGTTGTCCCTCAGAAGTCTAGTAAACTGGACAGATATTTTGAGGTTCCTTCCTACACAGATGTATTTCCAGTTCCTAAAAGAGCTACTGAAATCATTGCTAAGGAGTGGGAGAGACCGGGCATCCCTTTCTCTCCCTCTCCTATTTTTAAGAAAATGTTTCCAGTAGCCGATTCTGTTAGAGGCTTGGCAAACTGCTCCTAAGGTAGAAGGAGCCGTCTCCACCTTAGCTAAGAGAACTACTATTATCATAGAGGATAGTTGTGCTTCCAAAGATCCTATGGATAAGAAGTTAGAGGGGTTACTCAAGAAGATTTATGTACACCAGGATCTGCAGTGGCAACCGGCTGTGTGAATTGCCACCGTCACTAGTGCGGCGGCATATTGGTTTGATGCACTGTCTGAGGCCCTCAGGACATAGACTTCTTTGGATGAGATCAAAGATAGGATAAAAGCTCTTAAGCTAGCTAATGCCTTTATTTCGGATGCTTCCCTTCAAGTTATCAAATTTGGAGCTAAGATATCGAGTTTCTCTATTTTTAGCTCTCAGAGCTTTATGGTTAAAACCTTGGTCTGCGGATGTGTCATCCAAGTCTAAACTTCTAGCTATTCCTTACAAGGTAAGACCTTGTTCAGACCTAATCTGAAGGAGATTAATTCTGATATCACGGGAGGCAAGTGTCATCTTCTCCCTCAAGATAAGAGAAATAAACCAAAATAACGACAGAGCAATTTTCGTTCCTTTCGAAATTTCAAAGGAATCTTCCTCCTCTAAGCATGTACAGTCTAAGCCTACATGGAGACCCTCTCTTGGAACAAAGGAAAACAGTCCAAGAAGCCGGTTAGTGATATCAAGACAGCATGAAGGGCATGCCCCCGATCCGGGACCGGATCTGGTAGTGGGCAGACTTTCCTTCTTCATTCAAGCCTGGGTTGGGGATGTCCAGGATACCTGGGCAATAGAAATAGTGTCTCAGGGATACAAACTGGAGTTCAAGGTTTTTCCTCCCAGAGGCAGATTTCTACTTTCAAGATTATCTGCAGACCAGACAAAGAGAGAGGCGTTCTTCCAATTCAGAACCAGGGTCTGGGGTTTTATTCCAATCTGTTTGTGGTTCCCAAAAAAGAGGAAACCTTCAGGCCAATTTTATACCTCAAGAGTCTAAACAAGTTTTATCAGGGTACCGTCCATCAAGATGGAAACAATTCGTTCCATTGATCCAGGAGGGTCAATTTATGAGAACAGTGGATTTAAAGGACGCGTATCTACATGTTCCCATTCACAGTGATCATCACAAGTTCTTAAGGTTTGCCTTTCTGGACAAACACTTCTAGTTTGTGGCTCTTCCTTTCGGTCTTGCCACAGGTATTCGCAAAGGTTCTGGGATCTCTGTTGGCGGTGCTTCGATCAAAAGGCATTGCAGTGGCGCCTTATCTGGATGACGTTCTAGTTCAGGCGACATCCTTTCAGCTAGCAAGATCCCAAACAGACTTGGTGTTGTCCTTCCTAAGATCCCATGGATGGAAGGTAAATTTAGAAAACCGTTCCTTAGTTCCAAACACAAGGGTAACTTTCTTAGGAACCATAATAGACTCTCTGTCTATGAAGATTTTTCTGACAGAAGTCAGGAAATTAAAAATAATCAATACTTGTCTAGCCCTTCAGTCCACTCCTCGAGCATCAGTGGCTC
This sequence comes from Bombina bombina, assembly GCF_027579735.1. Lineage (NCBI taxonomy): Eukaryota > Metazoa > Chordata > Amphibia > Anura > Bombinatoridae > Bombina > Bombina bombina. The sequence continues at coordinate 1,063,384,788 of NC_069501.1, read as the reverse complement.
AGTGCATGGAGTTAATTGGGCTGATGGTGGCGACAATGGACATAATCCCGTTTGCTCGCTTCCATCTCAGAGCTCTGTAGTTAAACTGACTGAGACAGTGGAACGGAGATTATTCGGACTTCGGTCTCCTTAGTCGGTCTCCTCGACTTCTTCTGGAGCAGGAGACAAGGGACTCTCTACATTGGTGGTTGTCTCTGGATCATCATCTCCCAGGGAACATGCTTTCGCAGACCATCTTGGGTGATTGTAACAGATGCCAGCCTTCTAGGGTGGGGAGCAGTCTGGGGCTCTCTAAAGCTCAGGGAATATGGACCCAGTCAAAGTCTGTTTTACCCATAAACATTCTGGAACTGAGAGCGATCTACAATGCTCTTCTGGCCTGGCCCCAGTTAGCCTCGGTACAGTTTATCAGGTCGGACAACATAATGTCAGTGGCCTACATCAATCATCAGGGAGGAACGAGGAGTTCCTTGGCAATGACAGAGGTATCCAAAATAATTAAATGGGCAGAGGCCCATTCTTGCCGTTTGTCGGCGATCCACATCCCAGGGGTGGACAACTGGGAGGCGGATTTCCTGAGCAGGCAGACCTTTCATCCGGGGGAGTGAGAACTCCATCCGGAAGTGTTTTCCAGCCTGATTCTCAAGTGGTGTCAGCCGGTATTAGATCTCATGGCATCGCGACAAAATGCCAAGCTCCCGAGATACGTGTCGAGATCCAGGGACCCCCAGGCGGAACTGATAGATGCTCTGGCTGCCCCTTGGAATTTCAATCTAGCATACCTGTTTCCTCTGTTTGCTCTTCTTCCTAGAGTAATTGCTCAAATCAAACAGGAGAGGACCTTGGTGATCCTCATAACACCGACCTGGCCTCGCAGGATTTGGTATGCAGATCTGGTGGAGATGACATCTCTACCACCTTGGAGACTTCCGTTGAGGAAAGACCTTCTGATTCAGGGGCTCTTCCTTCACCCAAATCTAGTTTTTCTGAAGCAAACTGCTTGGAGATTTAACGCTTAATTTTATCCAAGCGGGGTTTTTCTGACTCTGTCATAGAGACCATGATTCAGGCTCGTAAGCCTGTTACTAGAAGGATTTACCAAAAAATTTGGTGTAAATATCTCGATTGGTGTGAATCCAAGGGCTACTCATGGAGTAGAGTTAGGATTCCTAGAATGTTGTCCTTTCTCCAAGAGGGTTTGGAGAAAGGTTTATCGACGAGTTCTCTAAAGGGGCAAATCTCAGCCTTCTCTATTTTGTTACACAAACGTCTGGCGGATGTTCCAGATGTACAATCGTTCTGTCAGGCCTTGGTCAGGATCAGGCCTGTGTTCAAACCAGTTACTCCTCCATGAAGTCTTAATTTAGTTCTCAAAGTTCTTCAAGGGGCTCCATTTGAGCCTATGCATTCCTTAGATATTAAGTTGTTATCTTGGAAAGTTTTATTGTTGCTATTTCTTCTGCTCGGAAAGTGTCAGAACTCTCTGCATTACAGTATGAGTCTCCATATCTTATTTTCCATTCAGATAAGGTAGTTTTACGTACCAAATTAGGATTTCTTCCTAAGGTTGTTTCTGATCGGAACATTAATCAGGAGATCATTGTTCCTTCCTTGTGTCCTAATCCTTCTAAGAAGGAAAGACTTCTGCACAATTTGGACGTTGTCCGTGCTTTAAAGTTTTACCTGCAGGCGACTAAGGACTTTTGTCAGTCTTCTTCTTTGTTTGTGGTTTTCTCAGGAAAACGCAAGGGACAGAAAGCTACGGCTACTTCTCTTTCTTTTTGGCTGAAGAGTATCATACGTTTTGCATATGAGACTGCTGGACAGCAGCCTCCCGAGAGAGTTACGGCTCATTCTACGAGGGCTGTTGCTTCCTCATGGGGGTTCAAAAATGAAGCTTCTGTGGAACAGATTTGCAAGGCTGCAACTTGGTCTTCTCTTAACACTTTTTCAAAGTTCTACAAATTTGACACTTTTGTCTCGGCTGAGGCCGCTTTTGGGAGAAAGGTTCTTCAAGCAGTGGTGCCTTCCGTTTCCGTCTTGTCCCTCCGGTATCATCTGTGTACTCTAGCTTCGGTATTGAATCCCATTAGTAATTAAGATGATCCGTGGACTCATCGTGTCTTAAAAAAAGAAAAGAAAATGTATGCTTACCTGATAAATTTATTTCTTTTTTGACACGATGAGTCCACGGCCCGCCCTGTTCTTATAGACAGGTTGTGGGTTATTGTAAACTTCAGACACCTGCACCTTTGCTTTTCCTTTCTCTTCCTAACTTCGGTCGAATGAGGGGAGGGAAGGGAGGAGCTATTTAACAGCTCTCCTGTGGTGCTCTTTGCCTCCTCCTGCTGACCAGGAGCTGAATATCCCATTAGTAATTAAGATGATCCGTGCACTCATCGTGTCAAAAAAGAAATACATTTATCAGGAAAGCATAAATGTTCTTTTTCATCCACATATATTGTTGGGCCTTTTTGCCAAAAAGTTAAACTTTGTCCACAGCACATTTTCCCAGAAAGGTTTTTGGACATCTAGGTGGTCTTGGGCAAACTTGAGACATTTCACAATGTTGTTGCTGCTGTTGTGGTGTTTTTTTTTTTGGTTTTTTTTAAAAGCAGTGGTTTTCTTTGTGGTGTCTTACCATGAACACCATTCTTGTTTAGTGTTTTGATAGTGGACACATGAGCAAGGACTTTCACAGTTTGTAGAGTTTTCTGGAGGTCTTTTGCAGTTACCCTTGTGTTCTTTCTCACCTCTTTCAGGATTGCCCATTGTGCTTTTGGAGTGATGTTTGCAGGACACCGACTCCTAGGAAGAGTAGCAACATTAGTAAATTAAACTCCTAAAATAGGGCACAGGTGTTAATTAGGGCAAAAAATCTAGTAATAACCGGTCCTTAAGTAAATTTAGTTTTTAAATGGCTGTAATGCAAAGATGATGGCTACAAATAAATGTAACCACCTACACTGATGAAGAATCTGCAAACGGATATTAGTACAATAATGTTAGCATTTAATGTGCCAAGGATCAACATAAAATAACAAAAGGTTAAACACATATCCCCATATATCCTAACAAAACGACGGAAAAGTTATTAGTCCAGATGTGAGCGTTGAAAATACTTATACCACTGTATATCCACGGTGGTCATATGTGTACAACAATTCCTGGTAATGTCCCAGCAATGTAGGCAAAGCAAGACCCACCAAAAGTACTTGCTGAAAGAGTCCTGCTGATTCCGCTGTGGATGCTAGAAAAACCAGATCCTCTGTATGTCGGTCAAGATAGGTGGAGTCTTCCACGCTGGTGTGTCAGATGCTAGATGTGTTTGACAGGCTGCAACTGAACGGCTATACATCAAACCTTGCAAACACTCCTCCGCTAGCTCCGGTAGTTCCTTGCTTGTGTGAGCTCCTCTACCTATGCTGTTTTGGTAGTGGGATAAACTGCCCAATCCTTGTAGAGTAGCAACAGTCCTGAATTGTCTCCTTTTGTAGACAATTTGTCTTACCGTGGATTTATGAACACCCAGGTCTTTAGCAAAACTTTTCTAACCTTTTCCAGCTTTGTGCATCTCTACATTGTGTCTTTTTTAAGGTTCTGCAAAAGTTGATAAGATCAAGGCATGGTTCATACTAACCAATCTTGCCTAAATTGATTTGTCAGTAACTGGGCTTTGTGTGCCTTTATTTAAAGGGCAGGGCATCTGTGCATCCCACACTTCCAATCTCATTTCCTTAATTGAAACACCTGACACCAAATAGATTTTGGAGATTTTATTAACTCAAAAGTTCACTTCCTTTTTTCCAGCCTGCACTGTGTATGACGACTTAATGTCTTAAACAACAACAAAAAAATGTTTTTGTTACTAGTTTAATTAGATTGTTTGTCTATATTTGTGACTTGGATGATCGGACCACATTTTATAAGTAAATCAATGAAGAAAGCCACAAAGTTTTTCTTGCTACTGTAGCTCCACATAAATGCACACATTTACTAAAAGTTCATATCAAAGGCAGGTTTTTACACCTTAGTGTATTGTAAATTAATTTTATTTTGCTTACAGTGCAAATGACAGACATTCAGACTCTGATAGGCGGCACTCAGGGGCAGGGCAACGCAAAGGTAATACTTTTGGAATTATTATTAAAACATTTGCCAACATTTTCAGTGTTTGAGAGATTATAATCACATCTTTGAATTTTGTCTTTAAAGTGGATGAAAACCAACTGGACCGTGGCAGAGCTTCTGAAAAGTAGGTTTTCATTTAAGATTTATACCCTTATGTTTTGAACAGTTGGCTTGAAAAAGTAGTTGAGACTGCATGTTGTTCATGGGTAAATGTCTTTCTTGGAAGGTTTAAAGCTTTTTCCTCAACAAACCAGTCTCGTCTAAGGCTGCAATTCATAAGATTAGACCAAACCACTAATAACCCAAAAACCTAAAGGGAAAAAGTAGAGGACAGGAAAAAGCACACACGAGACAATATACAGTATGTAATGCAGTATATACTTGATTCCAATAGCTTAACAAAACCAAACAAGGACCTGCTCACCTGATTGTACCTCATGGATATGAGGTATACAAAACGCCTGGAGGGGAATAATATCCCTATCTGTGTTAAGGATGCAGAGGAAAACAATCTGTGATCAGCTGTCTTTCATTAATGTGAGACAAAATGCAGTCTTTGTAGTCACTCTACTTTTATTTTGAGAGAGAAAACTACATCCAAATGAAAATATATCCACGTAACCAAATAACTTAAGATTTGTTTAAAAAAAAAAAAATGAAATCTGTATGTATTTTTTTTTCTTTAATGAAACTTCTTTATATACAGAAAGGTCTATGCAATCAAATATATGTGTGTGTGTATACAGGGATGCGCAATTCCGATCGCCCGACGCCCGGGACAAGCAGTTCTGGGCGCAGGGCTTGTGGTTTTTTCCCTCCTTTAGCCCTGCTGCGGGCAAGCAGAAGCAGACTTCATCCGGTGTAATTTATCAGATCAGTGCAAATTATCTCTGGTGCCTTCATGCCTTCATTTTACTTCTTTTGTGTTCCTGGTGTCCCTTTTCACACCTCCACTCTACCTTGGTCCTCCGCTGGCGGCTCCAATTATAATCTAATTAGGGAACTAGTGCCGGGGGTGAGTGCTGTTACGCATGCGCGCATTACTGTAATATTAGGGGCAAAGTGTCTCATCGTTGTCCCCATCTCCACACCATACCTGCCAGGACATAGGACAAGCTCATATGCGTAGTGACTGTCGGACAGCAGAGACTCCGTTAAGGTAAGAGGTTTTCAGTCTCAGACCACGGCTGCTTCCGGTTCTCGTCTGAACTCAGTGTGCAAGTTTAGTGTGTTCAGTACTGTGTTGCCGCGATCCGGGACCCATGTAGGCTGCAATTCCTGAGCCTGAGCAGCACCACATAGGATAACTTAAGAATTGGCCAAACTAGGGACATAAAGAGTGCCAGCTATCTTCGAACAGGCACCAGCAGCTTAAATAAAGCATACGTTTTTTTTTTATTTCATAATTATTCATTTATTTTATTATAAGCCAGAAGAATGTATTGTTGCACATTCCGGTCTTTGAAACTCTTACGGTGAGATAAAAACCATTCGTATACATATAGTATATGTATGTAAATGAATGGCTGTTATGTCACCGTAAGAGTTTCAAAGACCGGAATGTGCAACAATACATTCTTCTGGCTTATAATGAAATAAATGAATAATTATGAAACAAAAAAAAGTATGCTTTAAACTGGTTTGCAATATACAGTTAGTACTAGGTTTGCACTTTCTCTTGTAAGGTGTATCCAGTCCACGGATTCATCCTTTACTTGTGGGATATTCTCCTTCCTAACAGGAAGTGGCAAAGAGAGCACACAGCAGAGCTGTCCATATAGCTCCCCCTCTAGCTCCACCCCCCAGTCATTCTCTTTGCCGGCTCTAAGCAATAGGGTCCCTCTCGGAAGGGTAAAGTGAATGTGGTGTTAGATTTGTAGTTTTTGTTCTACAAGCAAAAGTTTATTTTAAATGGTACCGGTTTGTACTATTTACTCTCCTGCAGAAAAGAGATGAAGATTTCTGCAGGGAGGAAAATTATTTTAGCATGTTGTAACGAAAATCCACTGCTGTTCCCACAAAGGACTGAGGAGTACCAGAAAACTTCAGTTGGGGGGAACGGTTTGCAGGTTAGGCTGCAATAAGGTATGTTCAGTCATTTATTTCTAGACAAGACTGTGATAATGCTAGAAAAGGACTGATGAGATCCCCATGAGGGAAGGGTAAGCTTTATTCAGAGACTAAGTATGGAATTACAAGCTTACAGAACAGGGCTAATTTAGGCTGGTTGACACTATTTCTCTTGTTAAGTGTGTTCAGTCCATGGGTCATCCATTACTTATGGGATATATTCTCCTTCCCAACAGGAAGTTGCAAGAGGATCACCCAAGCAGAGCTGCTATATAGCTCCTCACCTCACATGTCATATCCAGTCATTCTCTTGCAACCCTCAACAAAGAAGGTCGCGAGAGGAGCTGGAGTTTTTACTTAACTATTCTTCAATCAAAAGTTTGTTATTTTAAATGGCACCGGAGTGTGCTGTTTTTCTATCTCAGGCAGTATTTGGAAGAAGAAACTGCCTGCGTTTTTTTTCTATGATCTTAGCAGGCGTAACTAAGATCCACTGGCTGTTCTCGACATTCTGAGGAGTGGGGTAACTTCAGAAACTGGGAATAGCATGCGGGGTCCTCCGCAAATGAGGTATGTGCAGTACTTTATTTTCTGGGAATGGAATTGACTAAGAAAATACTGCTGTTACCGTATGATGTAAGTACAGCCTTAAATGCAGTAGTAGCAACTGGTATCAGGCTGATAAATGTATGCGCAGTCGAGTTATATTCTAGGGACTAGAATTTGACTGAGAAAATACTGTTAACACTGAAATAATACTTAAGCCTTCTCTGCAGTGGTAGCGACTGGTAGCAGGCTTAGTGATAGCTTTGCATGACATTGAAAAATGTTGTTTTTTTAATAAAACGTTTACTGGCATGTTATTCGTTTTTGTGAGGTACTTTGGTGATAAATCGCTTTGGGCATGATTTTTTCCCACATGGCTAACATATTTTTCTGCATGGAAACCGTTATATCAGGGCTCCCACTGTTGTGATTGGAGTGGGAGGGCCCTTGTTTTAGCGCCTTGTTGCGCAGTTAAAATTATTGCACAGTCTTTCTGCTTCTTCCTCCTTGATCCAGGACGTCTCTAGAGAGCTCAGGGGTCTGCAAATTTCATTTGTGAGGGAGGTAATCAGTCACAGCAGATCTGCGACAGTGTGCTGACTATGATTAAAAGCGTTAAATCTTAATTGATATCTGTTTTATCCGTTTTGGGTATTGAGGGGTTAATCATCCTTTTGCTAATGGGTGCTATCCTCTGCTAATAATACACTTCTTGTTAAGAATTGTTTAATTATATCTGTATTTTTGAAGCGCTGCAGCGTTTTTTATATTGCTTGTAAACTTATTGAAAGTGATTTCCAAGCTTGTTAGTTTCATTGCTAAGTCTGTTTAAACATGTCTGATTCAGAGGAAACTGTTTGTTCATCATGTTCAAAAGCCAATGTGGAGCCCAATAGAACGATGTGTACCAATTGTATTGATATTGCTTTGAATAAAAGTCAATCTGTACCGATAAAGAAGCTATCACCAGACAACGAGGGGGAAGTTATTCCGCCTAACTCTCCTCACGTGTCAGTACCTGCGTCTCCCGCTCGGGAGATGCGTAGGATTGAGACACCTAGTACATCTAGGCCCTTACAAATCACTTTACATGATATGGCTAATGTTATGAAAGAAGTATTATATAATATGCCCGAATTAAGGGGCAAACGCGATAGCTCTGGGTTAAGGACAGAGCGCGCTGATGACACGAGAGCCATGTCTGATACTGCGTCACAATTTGCAGAACATGAGGACGGTGAGCTTCATTCTGTCGGTGACGGTTCTGATCCGGGGAGACCGGATTCAGAAATTTCAAATTTTAAATTTAAGCTTGAGAACCTCCGTGTGTTACTAGGGGAGGTATTAGCGGCTCTGAATGATTGCGACACGGTGGCAATTCCAGAGAAATTGTGTAGGTTGGATAGATACTATGCGGTACCGGTGTGTACTGACGTTTTTCCTATACCAAAGAGACTTACAGAAATTATAAGTAAGGAGTGGGATAGACCCGGTGTGCCTTTTTCCCCTCCCCCGATATTTAGAAAAATGTTCCCTATAGACGCCACCACAGAGAGACTTATGGCAGACGGTCCCTAAGGTGGAGGGAGCAGTTTCTACGTTAGCCAAGCGTACCACTATCCCGGTGGAGGATAGCTGTGCTTTCTCAGATCCAATGGATAAAAAATTAGAGGGTTATCTTAAGAAAATGTTTGTTCAACAGGGTTTTATATTGCAGCCTCTTGCATGCATTGCGCCTGTCACGGCTGCAGCGGCATTCTGGTTTGAGTCTCTGGAAGAGGCGATTCGCACAGAGCCGTTGGATGAGGCCTTGAGCAAAGTTAGAACCCTTAAGCAAGCTAATGCGTTTGTTTCAGATGCCGTAGTACATCTAACCAAACTTACGGCTAAAAATTCCGGATTCGCCATACAGGCGCGCAGAGCACTCTGGCTTAAATCCTGGTCAGCGGATGTAACTTCCAAGTCTAAGCTACTTAACATTCCTTTCAAAGGGCAGACCTTATTCGGGCCCGTCTTGAAGGAAATTATTGCTGACATTACGGGAGGTAAGGGCCACGGCCTTCCTCAGGACAGGGCCAAACCAAAGGCCAAACAGTCTAATTTTCGTTGAAAGAAAAAGGGTGCAACAGAACTACACTGGTATGGGGGAGATGCTTTTATCAAAACTGGATTAATTTCCTGAGCTTGAGTGCTTATGCATGAATTAACTAGAAGAGCAGGATCAACATAGAAGTTGAAAAAGTATGCATTTCTTTAGCACTTCATTCTCCCCGAAGTCTATAATCAACTGAATTTATACTTAGAACACCAGTAGTAGGGTGAAGTTGGTGATTTAAATTAAAATTTAACCTTTATTAGTTTCATTAAAAACAGAACACACAACATAAAAAGTTAAAAAACACAAAGAGAGTGGGCCAATAGAACGAGTCTGTCACATAACTCAGTGTTAACAGTGTTATTCAATTTAGAGGTGTGAGAATCTGGTCAAAATACTGTCTAAATAATGTGGAAATGGACTGTATTTGAATCTCCTGAGAGAAGACAAAAGAAAAAGTATGTGTAGGTATTTCCCTGAGTATCGCTATAACTCAGTAATGAATTGGATACTTTTAAGGTTTATCAGGTTGGTATTCTGGAGTTTATTGTATTTTTCTCTTGTTTATAATAGTACACTAAATTAGAGTGAGAAAAAATAACAGATTGAGCTCAATGAATAAGCAGTTATTTATAAAAATAAATGTCTGTGAAGTACCCGTTATTTTGTACTTTTAGTTGTTGGATGTCTTTTATCATTGGCTCATATATTTAAATTGCCTTGTATTTGCAATCTATACTTGGGTTAGTATTATTTTAGTTGGAATAACTAAGTTGTGAGCGTTTACCAATTCACAGTAGGTTGTTTAGCTTTATTGGTAGCTTAATGTCTTTTATCATAGGCTCATGTGCTTTAGATTGCTTTTGTGTCTGCAATCTGTACTTGGATTTTAATTATTATCGAGTAATACAAGATAGTACAATTATTTATGGAAGTCAATATAGGTGAAGTACCCAGATTTTTATCCTTTTGGTTACGAAATGTCTTTTACCATTGGCTCATTTGTTTCAATTATCTAGTATTCAAAATCATTGCTTAGATTTGAATTATTGTCTGGAAATACAAAATGATGGACTTGAACAGATTCGCAATCGGCTGATTAGCTGTATTATCAGTCTGATGTATTTTGTCATTGGCTCTAGAGCTTTGGATTGCTTAATGTCTGCAATCTATACTCAGATTATAATTATTATCTGGTAATACAAGGTGACTGGCACTAACTGCTTCTTAATCTATAGGTTAGTTTGATTATTGGTTTGTAACTCTCAGAAGGTGATGTAACTTGTAGTATGTGTGTTTTGAGCGTTAGATTTTTGTACTTAGTTAGAATTGTGCTCCTTTATATGAGGGAGTGCTGGCCAAACTGCTTCAAAATATATAATATATTGCAACTGGTGAAGTTACATAAATTGCTTCAAAAATATAATAAAATTTTGTAACTAGTGACGTTACATAAGCGGAGATGTATCAATCTTTTTGATTCAATATGAAACTTTTTAAATAGTGGTTACAACCTGATACTGCGAAATGGTATGACCTTTAAGGTAAATATCTAAGTTACCAAAGCATATACTGCCAAGTAATTTCTGTTTTGCTCAAATAGTGGCGAGTATCTATTGGTAACTATATTACATTATAATCTAGGTGCGTAGATTCGGCTAAGAGTGCTCAAATGATATTAATTGTATTGCTGTTATAGATTCTCTAGAAAGCACTCTAATATGATATTTTTACAGGTAGATAGATACTGTAGCTTATTTATGATTCGCTTTGAACTTATGGCAAAGGCTGTTGGCACAGAACACACACATCAAACCATCACATTCACAGCTCCATTAAATTAAATTCGAAAAAGTATCAAGCATAACACAGATTCAAACTCAAAAAGTTATATAAAGTCTTGCCGTGGCAAGTTCTGTTTATCTCAACACTTGGATAAGACTCGTTCTAATGTATAGTACATCAGTTAGCCATATTATAGGTTTTTGGGCAGCCCAAACTAAAAAAAAATAATGGGGGTTGAAAGAGGTTCAACACCCTCCCCTAACATGTTTCGCCGACCTAATAGCGGCTTTTTCAACTAAAAGTACAAAATAACGGGTACTTCACAGACATTTATTTTTATAAATAACTGCTTATTCATTGAGCTCAATCTGTTATTATTTTTTCTCACTCTAATTTAGTGTACTATTATAAACAAGAGAAAAATACAATAAACTCCAGAATACCAACCTGATAAACCTTAAAAGTATCCAATTCATTACTGAGTTATAGCGATACTCAGGGAAATACCTACACATACTTTTTCTTTTGTCTTCTCTCAGGAGATTCAAATACAGTCCATTTCCACATTATTTAGACAGTATTTTGACCAGATTCTCACACCTCTAAATTAAATAACACTGTTAACACTGAGTTATGTGACAGACTCGTTCTATTGGCCCACTCTCTTTGTGTTTTTTAACTTTTTATGTTGTGTGTTCTGTTTTTTAATGAAACTAATAAAGGTTACATTTTAATTTAAATCACCAACTTCACCCTACTACTGGTGTTCTAAGTATAAATTCAGTTGATTATAGACTTCGGGGAGAATGAAGTGCTAAAGAAATGCATACTTTTTCAACTTCTATGTTGATCCTGCTCTTCTAGTCTAATTTTCGTGCCTTTCGTAACTTCAAGGCAGGAGCAGCATCGACTTCCTCCGCTCCAAAATAGGAAGGAACTACTGCTCGTTACAGACAGGGTTGGAAAGGCAACCAGTCATGGAACAAGGGCAAGCAGGCCAGAAAGCCTACTCCCGCCCCTAAGACAGCATGAAGTCAGGGCCCCCTATCCAGAGACGGATTTAGTGGGGGGCAGACTTTCTCTCTTTGCCCAGGCTTGGGCAAGAGATGTGCAGGATCCCTGGACGTTAAAGATTATATCTCAGGGATACCTTCTAGATTTCAAAACCTCTCCTCCACAAGGGAGGTTCCATCTTTCGAGGTTATCGACAAACCTAGTAAAGAGAGAGGCATTTCTACAATGTGTACAAGACCTCTTAATCATGGGAGTGATCCACTCAGTTCCGCGATCGGAACAGGGACAAGGATTTTACTCAAATCTTTTTGTGGTTCCCAAAAAAGAGGGAACCTTCAGACCAATCTTGGACTTGAAGATCTTAAACAAATTCCTAAGGGTACCATCGTTCAAGATGGAAACCATTCGAACCATCCTACCCATGATCCAAGAGGGTCAATATATGACCACGGTGGACTTAAAGGATGCTTACCTTCATATACCGATTCACAAAGATCATTATCGGTACCTGAGGTTTGCCTTTCTAGACAGGCATTACCAGTTTGTGGCTCTTCCCTTCGGGTTAGCCACGGCCCCGAGAATTTTTACGAAGGTTCTGGGTTCACTTCTGGCGGTACTAAGACCACGAGGCATAGCGGTGGCTCCGTACCTAGACGGCATTCTGATACAAGCGTCAAGTTTTCAGAATGCAAAGTCTCATACAGAGATAGTTCTAGCATTTCTGAGGTCGCATGGGTGGAAAGTAAACGTGGAAAAGAGTTCTCTGTTACCACTCACAAGGGTTCCTTTTCTAGGGACTCTTATAGATTCTGTAGAGATGAAGATTTACCTATTGGATATTGTGCAAGCTACAGCTCATTTCTATTGTGCTGTCATTTCATTCAGGATTGCTGTTTTACCTTTGTGATTAATTAATATATCATTAAGCTACAATAAGGACTTTGTTCTTTCATTCTTTCCCTATAGTGGGGAAGCTTTTGTGTTTCACTTTCAGTGTGCAAGATTATAACAAATAAGCAGTTTATTTGCAGCAGCCTTCTCCTTCTGAAGTTACACCTATATCTTGCAAGCAGTCTCTAACCTGCCACAGCTGCATGTGTGCTTGGATGATAATCTGCAGTGCTCTCTCTCTCCCAGCTACAACAAGACATTTATTACTTTGACCATCCTGGGAACCATCATCTCTCTCCTGGATACCCTGCCATAAGTCTGTTGGGTGACCATATTGATCCCTCCATGCTCCCTTAGCATCAAAAGAGGTGCTTGATACATTGTGAGTACCACTCCTATTAATATCTGGCTTTATTTACTTGCACCGACAATACTAGGCCATATAGGCACTTGTGTCTCTTCTCTGTCCATATAGAGTTCAGTTCCTGTGCTGGAAGTTGGTCTTCTGGGTGACCGAATAGATCCCAGACTGCCCCTATTAGCACTAACTGAGGTGCTCTCCTAAATGTGAGTCTGTTTGTCTATCTTAAGATCTACAATTTTGGACCAAACAATATTGGGCCATGTGGCGCTTCTGTTTTTTTTTTTTTTTTTTAAGATTTACCTGACGGAGTCCAGGTTATCAAAGATTCTCAATGCTTGCCGTGTCCTTCATTCCGTTCCAAGCCCATCAGTAGCTCAGTGCATGGAGGTAATCGGCTTGATGGTCGCGGCAATGGACATAGTGCCATTTGCGCGCCTGCATCTCAGACCGCTGCAACTATGCATGCTCAGTCAATGGAACGGGGATTACTCAGATCTGTCCCCTTTGCTAAATCTGGACCAGGAGACCAGAGATTCGCTTTTCTGGTGGTTGTCACCGGTTCATCTGTCCAAAGGAATGACCTTTCGCAGGTCTGATTGGACGATTGTAACAACGGATGCCAGCCTTCTAGGCTGGGGAGCAGTCTGGAATTCCCTGAAGGCTCAGGGATCGTGGACTCAGGAGGAGAAACTCCTCCCAATAAACATTCTAGAATTAAGAGCAATATTCAATGCTCTTCTAGCTTGGCCTCAGTTAGCAAAGCTGAGGTTCATCAGATTTCAGTCGGACAATATCACGACTGTGGCTTACATCAATCATCAAGGGGGAACCAGGAGTTCCCTAGCGATGTTGGAAGTCTCGAAAATAATTCGCTGGGCAGAGTCTCACTCTTGCCACCTGTCAGCGATTCACATCCCAGGCGTAGAGAACTGGGAGGCGGATTTTCTAAGTTGCCAGACTTTTCATCCGGGAGAGTGGGAACTTCACCCGGAGGTATTTGCTCAACTGATTCGTCGTTGGGGCAAGCCGGATCTGGATCTCATGGCATCTCGCCAGAACGCCAAGCTTCCTTGTTACGGATCCAGGTCCAGGGACCCGGGAGCGGTGCTGGTAGATGCATTAGCAGCCCCTTGGGTTTTCAACATAGCTTATGTGTTTCCACCATTTCCGTTGCTACCTCGGCTGATTGCCAGGATCAAACAGGAGAGGGCATCGGTAATTCTGATAGCGCCTGCGTGGCCACGCAGGACCTGGTATGCAGACCTAGTGGACATGTCGTCCTGTCCACCATGGTCTCTTCCTCTGAGGCAGGACCTTCTAATTCAGGGTCCTTTCAACCATCCAAACCTAATTTCTCTGAGGCTGACTGCCTGGAAATTGAACGCTTGATTCTATCAAAGCGTGGGTTTTTGGATTCGGTTATTGATACATTAATACAGGCTCGGAAACCTGTGACAAGAAAAATTTACCATAAGATATGGCGTAAATATTTATATTGGTGCGAATCCAAGAGTTACTCATGGAGTAAGGTTAGGATTCCTAGGATATTAGCTTTTCTACAAGAGGGTTTAGAAAAGGGTTTATCCGCTAGTTCGCTAAAGGGACAGATTTCAGCTCTGTCTATTCTTTTACACAAACGTCTGGCAGAGCATCCAGACGTCCAGGCCTTTTGTCAGGCTTTGGCTAGAATTAAGCCTGTGTTTAAAGCTGTTGCTCCTCCGTGGAGCTTAAACTTGGTTCTTAAAGTTCTTCAGCGTGTTCCATTTGAACCCCTTCATTCCATTGATATTAAGCTTTTATCTTGGAAAGTTTTGTTTTTGATGGCTATTTCCTCGGCTCGAAGAGTCTCTGAGTTATCTGCCTTACATTGTGATTCTCCTTATCTGATCTTATCTGATCTTTCATTCTGCGTACTAAACCTGGGTTTTGACCTAAGGTTGTTTCTAACAGGAATATCAATCAAGAGATTGTTGTTCCATCATTATGTCCTAATCCTTCTTCAAAGAAGGAACGTCTTTTGCATAATCTAGACGTGGTCCGTGCTCTGAAGTTCTACTTACAGGCAACTAAAGATTTTAGACAAACTTCTTCTCTGTTTGTCGTTTACTCTGGACAGAGGAGAGGTCAAAAGGCTTTGGCTACCTCTCTCTCTTTTTGGCTTCGTAGCATAATATGTTTAGCCTATGAGACTGCTGGACAGCAGCCTCCTGAAAGAATTACAGCTCATTCCGCCAGAGCTGTGGCTTCCACCTGGGCCTTTAAGAATGAGGCCTCTGTTGAACAGATTTGCAAGGCTGCAACTTGGTCTTCACTTCATACTTTTTACAAATTTTACAAATTTGACACTTTCGCTTCTTCGGAGTCTGGTTTTGGGAGAAAGGTTCTACAGGCAGTGGTTCCTTCTGTTTAATGTTCCTGCCTTGTCCCTCCCATCATCCGTGTACTTAGCTTTGGTATTGGTATCCCATAAGTAATGGATGACCCGTGGACTGAACACACTTAACAAGAGAAAACATAATTTATGCTTACCTGATAAATTTATTTCTCTTGTAGTGTGTTCAGTCCACGGCCCGCCCTGTCTTTTTCTGGCAGGTTCTAAATTTTAAAATTATAACTCCAGTCACCACTGCATCTTATAGTTTCTCCTTTCTCGTCTTGTTTCGGTCGAATGACTGGATATGACATGAGGGGAGGAGCTATATAGCAGCTCTGCTTGGGTGATCCTCTTGCAACTTCCTGTTGGGAAGGAGAATATATCCCATAAGTAATGGATGACCCGTGGACTGAACACACTACAAGAGAAATAAATTTATCAGGTAAGCATAAATTATGTTTTTATGGCAAACGGTTTTTACTAATATCGTTTTTTTGAGACACTTTGAGGTTCCTTTGGGTTACTTTCAGGGGTTGCTACCCACATGGCTATTATTATAACACTTAGGAGTGTTTCTTTAGGCCTCACAGCACCGGAGCAATGTGGGAGGGGCCTAATTCCGCGCCTCAGATGCGCAGTTTCACTGACTAGATCTTAAGGCTGTTTCACATGGAGGGTCCTGCTGTAGTTTGAGGGCCTATAAGAAGTTTTTTCCCCACAAATCTGGTCCCTAAGGGCAGGTAGGGCCACAGCCGTTTTAACCGGTTGCTAGCTTGCTATTGATCCAGTTTGGGCATTAAGGGGTTAAACGTTTTTCTTGCTAGTTGTGCAATCTTACCAATGCTTTAGGTACATACTGTGAAAATTTCAAAAAATTTGCTGCATTTTTTTACTTGATTAAAGTGTTTTCTAAGCCTGTTTGTCTTACTACTAGTCTGTTAAACATGTCTGACACTAAGGAAAATCTTTGTTCAATGTGTTTAGAAGCCATGGTGGAACCCCCTCTCAGAATGTGTCCCACTTGTACTGATATGTCTATACATTTTAAAGAACAGATTGTTGCACTTAAAAATGTGGCCCGAGATGATTCTCAGACAGAAGTTAATGAGGTTAGCCCGTTATCCTCTCCCCAAGTGTCACAACCAGTTACGCCCGCTCAAGCGACGCCTAGCACCTCTAGTGCGTCTAACGCTTTTACCTTGCAAGACTTGGCGGCAGTTATGGATAATACCCTCTTAGTGTTTTTATCTAAACTGCCTGTTACCTGCAAAGCGTGATAGCTCTGTTTTAAGAACAGATTCTGAGCATTCTGACGCTTTAGTAGCCGTATCCGATATACACTCACAACGCTCTGAAATGGGGGCGAGGGATGTGCCGTCTGAGGGAGAAATTTCCTATTCGGGAAAGGTTGCTCCTCAGACAGACTCAGATACGTTGGCATTTAAATTTAAACTAGAACACCTCCGCTTATTGCTCAGGGAGGTACTAGTTACTCTGGATGACTGCGACCCCTTGGTGGTTCCAGAGAAATTGTGTAAAATAGACAAGTACCTAGAAGTGCCTGTTTACACTGATGTGTTCCCTGTCCCTAAGAGGATTGCGGATATAGTAACTAGGGAGTGGGATAGACCAGGTATTCCGTTTGTTCCCCCTCCTGTTTTTAAGAAAATGTTCCCCATATCTGACACCACGCGAACTTGTGGCAGACGGTCCCTAAGGTGGAGGGGGCGGTTTCATCACTTGCTAAACGCACAACCATACCAATTGAGGACAGTTGTGCTTTTAAAGACCCAATGGATAAAAAATTTGAGGGTTTACTTAAGAAAATTTTTGTTCAACAAGGTTTTCTTCTCCAACCTATAGCGTGCATTGTTCCTGTAACTACTGCAGCTGCTTTCTGGTTCGAGGCGCTGGAAGATGCGCTCCAGACGGAGACCTCATATGAGGACATTATGGACAGAATTAAGGCTCTTAAACTGGCTAATTCTTTTATCAGAGATGCCGCTTTCCAACTAGCTAAGTTAGCGGCAAAGAATTCAGGTTTCGCCATTCTGGCGCGCAGGGCGCTATGGCTGAAGTCCTGGTCAGCCGATGTGTCGTCAAAATCCAAACTACTGAACATCCCTTTCAAAGGAAAGACCCTTTTCGGGCCTGAATTGAAAAAGATTATCTCGGAAATCACTGGGGGGAAAGGCCATGCTCTCCCTCAGGACAAGTCCTTTAAGACAAAGAACAAACAAAATGATTTTCGTTCCTTTCGAAATTTCAGGAGCGGTCTCGCTTCATCCTCCCCTGCTGCAAAACAAGAGGGTAAGACTTCACAACCCAGGGCAGCTTGGAAACCTTACCAGGGCTGGAACAAGGGTTAACAGGCCAAGAAGCCTGCAGCTGCCTCCAAGACAGCATGAAGGGGTAGCCCCCGATCCGGGACCGGATCTAGTGGGGGGCAGACTCTCTCTCTCTCTCTCTCTTTGCTAAAGGCCTGGGCAAGAGACGTACACGATCCCTGGGCCTTAGAGATTGTATCCCAGGGATATCTTCTAGAATTCAAGGACTCCCCTCCAAGGGGAAGGTTCCACATTTCTCGTTTGTCTACGGACCAGACAAAGAAAGAGGCGTTCTTACGCTGTGTAGAAGACCTACATACAATGGGAGTGATCCACCCAGTTCCAATTGTGGAACAAGGGCTGGGCTTTTACTCAAACCTGTTTGTGGTTCCCAAAAAAGAAGGAACTTTCAGACCAATCCTGGATCTCAAAATTCTAAACAAATGTCTGAGTCCCATCATTCAAGATGGAGACCATTCGGAAAATCTTACCAATGATCCAGGAGGGTCAATATATGACTACCGTGGATCTACAGGATGCGTATCTGCACATTCCTATCCACAAAGATCATCACCAGTTTCTCAGGTTCGCCTTTCTGGACAAGCATTATCAGTTTGTGGCTCTTCATTTCGGGTTGGCCACTGCTCCCAGAATTTTCACAAAGGTGCTAGGGTCCCTCCTGGCGGTTCTAAGACCGCGGGGCATAGCAGTGGCGCCTTACCTAGACGACATCTTAATTCAGGCGTCGACTTTACAAAGAGCCATGTATTGGCCCTTCTGAGGTCTCACGGGAGGAAGGTGAACATCAAAAAGAGTTCTCTCCCCCCCTCACAAGAGTTCCATTCCTTGGAACCCTAATAGACTCTGTAGAAATGAAGATATTTCTGACGGAGGTCAGAAAGTTAAAACTCTTAACTACTTGCCGAGCTCTTCATTCCATTACTCGGCCGTCTGTGGCTCAGTGCATGGAGACAATCAGACTAATGGTAGCGGCAATGGACATAGTCCCTTTTGCACGGATACATCTCAGACCACTGCAACTATGCATGCTCAAACAGTGGAATGGGGATTATGCAGATTTGTCTCCTCAAATACAGTTGGACCAGGGGACCAGAGATTATCTTCTCTGGTGGTTGTCTCAGGATCACCTGTCTCAGGGAATGTGTTTCCACAGACCAGAGTGAATCATCGTAACGACCGACGCCAGTCTATTGGGCTGGGGTGCGGTCTGGGACTCCCTGAAAGCTCAGGGCTTATGGTCTCGGGAAGAAGCTCTTCTCCCGATAAACATTCTGGAACTGAGGGCGATATTCAACGCTCTTCAGGCATGGCCTCAGCTAGCTGCGGCCAAATTCATCAGATTTCAGTCGGACAACATCACGACTGTAGCTTACGTCAACCATCAATTGGGAACAAGGAGTCCCCTAGCAATGATGGAAATAACCAAAATAATCAGGTGGGCGGAGGATCACTCTTGCCACCTCTCAGCAATTCACATCCCAGGAGTAGACAACTGGGAGGCGGATTTTCTAAGTCGTCAGACTTTTCATCCAGGGGAGTGGGAACTCCACCCGGAGGTATTTGCCCAGCTGACTCAGCTATGGGACACTCCAGAACTGGATCTGATGGCGTCCCGTCAGAATGCCAAACTTCTTTATGGGTCCAGGTCCCGGGATCCCCAGGCGGTGTTGATAGATGCTCTAGCAGCGCCTTGGTCCTTCAATCTGGCCTATGTGTTTCCACCGTTTCCTCTCCTTCCTCGTCTGGTTGCCAGAATCATGCAGGAGAGGGCGTTGGCGATTCTAATAGCGCCTGCGTGGCCACGCAGGACCTGGTATGCAGACCTAGTGGACATGTCATCCGTTCCACCTTGGACTCTGCCAATGAGGCAGGACCTTCTACTTCAAGGTCCTTTCAAACATCCAAATCTAATTTCTCTGCGTCTGACTGCTTGGAGATTGAAAGCCTAATTCTATCTAAGCGTGGTTTCTCTAAGTCGGTTATCGATACCGTGATTCAGGCTAGAAAGCCTGTCACCAGGAAAATCTACCATAAGATTTGGCAAAAATATCTTTGTTGGTGCGAATCCAAGGGTTACTCATGGAGTAAGATTAGGATTCCCAGGATATTGTATTTTCTCCAAGATGGATTGGAGAAAGGATTGTCGGCTAGTTCCTTAAAGGGACAGATATCTGCTTTGTCTATTCTTTTACACAAACGTCTGGCGGAGGTACCAGGCGTTCAATCGTTTACTCAGGCTCTAGTCAGAATCAAGCCCTGTGGCTCCGCCATGGAGTCTGAATTTAGTTCTTTCAGTTCTGCAAGGGGTTCCGTTTGAACCTTTACATTCCATAGATATTAAGCTTTTATCTTGGAAAGTTTTGTTTTTGGTAGCTATCTCTTCTGCTCGAAGAGTTTCAGAGTTATCTGCTTTACAGTGTGACTCACCTTACTTGGTGTTCCATGCAGATAAGGTGGTTTTACGTACCAAACCCGGTTTTCTTCCTAAGGTTGTGTCTAATAAGAATATTAACCAGGAAATTGTTGTTCCTTCTCTGTGTCCTAATCCTTCTTCGAAGAAGGAACGTTTGTTACACAATCTTGATGTGGTTCGTGCTTTAAAGTTCTATTTACAAGCAACTAAGGATTTCAGACAAAAAACTTCATTGTTTGTTATCTATTCTGGTAAGAGGAGAGGTCAGAAGGCGACTGCTACCTCTCTTTCCTTTTGGCTGAAAAGCATCATCCGTCTGGCCTCGGTTGAACAGATTTGTAAGGCAGCGACTTGGTCTTCGCTGCATACTTTTTCCAAATTTTACAAATTCGATACTTTTGCTTCTTCGGAGGCTATTTTTGGGAGAGGTTTTACAAGCAGTGGTGCCTTCCGTTTAAGGTACCGGTCTTGTTCCCTCCCTTCATCCGTGTCCTAAAGCTTTGGTATTGGTATCCCACAAGTAAAGGATGAATCCGTGGACTGGATACACCTTACAAGAGAAAACAGAATTTATGCTTACCTGATAAATTACTTTCTCTTGTGGTGTATCCAGTCCACGGCCCACCCTGGCTATTAAGTCGGGTAGATTTTTTTGTTTAAACTACGGTCACCACTGCACCCTATGGTTTCTCCTTTTTCTTCCTAACCTTCGGTCAAATGACTGGGGGGTGGAGCTAGAGGGGGAGCTATATGGACAGCTCTGCTGTGTGCTCTCTTTGCCACTTCCTGTTAGGAAGGAGAATATCCCACAAGAGAAAGTAATTTATCAGGTAAGCATAAATTCTGTTTTTTTGCACATAATGCCTCCTCTCTGTTCAATAATGTACACTATCCATCAATGCAGTCACTGAGAGCAAGTGATGTTACATTTAAAGGGACAGTAAAGACAGAAATGTCTTGTAAGTACAAGGTATTTAATACTGCCCCTTCAATATCACAGCTTGTTCTGTCAAATTTTTTACTGCTCTAGAAATTATTAAATTCAACATTCCACACAGTGACTGCTGGATCACTGCAGGAGCTCATGTATATCTGCAAATAGATTCTTTCATTTTCTAGGGGAAGTGGGGGGAAAAAATACAGGAAAATTATAGGACAATAGGGAAAAGTGCATTGCAAATTTTCTTTGAAAACGAAAAAAAAAATTCACCATTGTGTGTTTAAGAAAAAAAACCTTTGCAATGTACTTTCATTATTTGATTTTCCCCATTTTCCTTCAATTTTCCTGTTTTTTTTTTTTACTGCCACAGAAATGCTAGAATCATTGGCAGATATAAATGAGCTCCTGCAGTGATCCAGCAGTCACTGTGTGGAATGTTGAATTCCATAATTTCTAGGGCAGTAAAAAATTGGAGGAAAACAGAACAAATCAAGTAATGAAAATACATTGCAAAGTTTGCTTGTTTTTTAAAAAAAATCACCGTTGTGGTTTTTAAAAAAATAAAAAACAAACTTTGCAATGTACTTTCATTATTTGATTTGCACTATTTTTCCTCCAATATTTCTGGTATTTTTCCAAACTTAAACAGTCAGCTTCTGAAAAAGAAGTAGCTGATTTTTTTTTTATTAAGTGATCTGTAGTAAATCTGTTAATGTTCCTTGGTTAAAATAAACCTGTATATCAGCTAGCGTGATCATGGTCCTGCTAGATGTCTAGAAGATGTGTATTTTAGCCAGCGGCCTGCTGCATTGTAGCTCAGTGTTTTGTGTCTCAGAGGAGCTTATTATACGGATCCAGCTGTACCCAGAGAGCAAACTGTTGTCTTGCTAATTCACAGCTTCTCAACACATAAATAAAAAATAAATATGTCCCTTGAAAGACTGCGATGCCGCCAGGTTGCTCAGATAGATTACCGTTGGCAAGGCATTTATTGTGATCAGTTATGGCTGAGCTGTAGTGTAAGTTTGTTGCAAACCCTAATTTACAAATTTGTTTTAATTTCAAATTCAAAGAGAATTTGGCAAAATGTGGTAAATTGAAATTGATAAGCAAATTAGTTCTGTAGTTTGTCTGAAGAGGCTGATTTGTAGATATAGCAGCATCCAGACATTTCCCTTAGACTAATTTTTACTGGTAAAACCACTGCAT
Source organism: Bombina bombina (assembly GCF_027579735.1). Classification (NCBI taxonomy): domain Eukaryota; kingdom Metazoa; phylum Chordata; class Amphibia; order Anura; family Bombinatoridae; genus Bombina; species Bombina bombina. Next base: position 1,063,362,608 of record NC_069501.1, on the reverse strand, counting down.
GTATTGGCTATGTTTTGGCACAGATATAAGGGGCCCACTGGTGCCATTTATGGAGAGGAAGCTTTTACTAGACAAGTTTTTAGCTTGTTCTGTCAAATTTTTTACTGCCCTAGAAATTATGGAATTCAACATTCCACACAGCGACTGCTGGATCACTGCAGGAGCTCATGTATGTCTGCAAATGGATTCTAGCATTTTCTAGTGGGTGGGGGGAAAATACAGGAAAATTGGAGGACAATAGGGAAAAGTGCATTGCAAAGCTTCTTTGAAAACAACCAAAAAAACAAACAAAAAACATTCACCATTGTGTGTTTAAAAAACAAACTTTGCAATGTACTTTCATTATTTGATTTCTCTTGTTAAGTGTATTCAGTCCACGGGTCATCCATTACTTATGGGATATATTCCCTTCCCAACAGGAAGTTGCAAGAGGATCACCCAAAGCAGAGCTGCTATATAGCTCCTCCCCTCACATGTCATATCCAGTCATTCTCTTGCAACCCTCAACATAGATGGAGGTCGTGAGAGGAGTGTGGTGTTTTATACTTAATTATTTCTTCAATCAAAAGTTTGTTATTTTTAAATGGCACCGGAGTGTGCTGTTTTTTTCTCAGGCAGTATTTGGAAGAAGAATCTGCCTGCGTTTTCTATGATCTTAGCAGAAGTAACTAAGATCCACTGGCTGTTCTCGCACATTCTGAGGAGTGGGGTAACTTCAGAAAGGGAATAGCGTGCGGGGTCTCCTGCAAATAAGGTATGTGCAGTAAAATATTATAAGGAATGGAATTGACTAAGAAAATACTGCTGATACCGATGTAATGTAAGTAAAGCCTTAAATGCAGTGAAAGCGACTGGTATCAGGCTGATTAATGTATATGCAGTAAAGTAATTTTCTAAGGAATGGAATTTGACTAAGAAAATGCTACTAATACTGAAGTAATGTAATAAGCCTTAAATGCAGTAGAAGGACTGGTATCAGGCTTATCAATAGAGATACATACTCTTTAAAAAAGGATGTTTAAAACGTTTGCTGGCATGTTTAATCGTTTTTGTGAGGTACATTGGTGATAAAACTTATTGGGGCATGAATTTTTCCACATGGCTGACTTTTATATTTCTGCATAGAAACAGTTAACTGAGGCTCCCACTGTTGTAATAATGAGTGGGAGGGGCCTATTTTAGCGCTTTTTTTGCGCAGTAAAAAAATTCAGTCTCAGTCTTCCTGCTTCTTCCTGCATGACCCAGGACGTCTCTAGAGAGCTCAAGGGACTTCAAAAGTCATTTTGAGGGAGGTAATCAGTCACAGCATACCTGTGACAGTGTGTTTGACTGTGTTAAAAAACGTTTTTTCCTCTATTGCTTATCCGTTTTGGGTATTAAGGGGTTAATCATCCATTTGCAAGTGGGTGCAATGCTCTGCTAACTTAATACATTTACTGTGAAAATTTGGTTGCTATAACTGATTTGGTTCATTGTTATTTCAACTGTGACAGTTTTTTTGTGCTTCGTGTTTTCCAAGTCTGCTAGTCTTATTGCTAGTCTGTTTAAACATGTCTGACACAGATGAATCTGTTTGTTCACTATGTTTGAAGGCCAGTGTGGAGCCCCATAGAAATATGTGTACTAAATGTATTGATTTCACTTTAAATAATAAAGGTCAGTCTTTATCTGTAAAGGAATTATCACCAGACAACGAGGGGGAAGTTATGCCAACTAACTCTCCTCACGTGTCAGTACCTTCGCCTCCCGCTCAGGAGGCGTGTGATATTGTGGCGCCAAGTACATCAGAGATGCCCATACAAATCACTTTACAAGACATGGCTACTATTATGAATAATACCCTGACAGAAGTATTATCTAAATTGCCAGAATTAAGAGGCAAGCGCGATTGCTCTGGGATAAGGACAGAGCGCGCTGGTGCTGTGAGAGCCATGTCCGATACTGCGTCACAGTTTGCAGAACATGAGGACGGAGAGCTTCATTCTGTGGGTGACGGATCTGATCCAGGGAAACCGGATTCAGAAATCTCTAATTTTAATTTTAAGCTTGAGAACCTCTGTGTATTGCTAGGGGGAGGTTTTAGCGGCTCTGAATGACTGTAACACAGTTGCAATTCCAGAGAAATTATGTAGGCTGGATAGATACTATGCGGTACCGGTGTGTACTGACGTTTTTCCTATACCTAAAAGGCTTACAGAAATTATTAGCAAGGAGTGGGATAGACCCGGTGTGCCCTTTTCCCCACCTCCTATATTTAGGAAAATGTTTCCAATAGACGCCACTACACGGGACTTATGGCAGACGGTTCCTAAGGTGGAGGGAGCAGTTTCTACTTTGGCTAAGCGTACCACTATCCCGGTGGAGGATAGTTGTGCTTTTTCGTATCCAATGGATAAAAAATTAGAAGGTTACCTTAAGAAAATGTTTGTTCAACAAGGTTTTATCTTACAGCCCCTTGCATGCATTGCGCCTGTCACTGCTGCTGCAGCATTCTGGTTTGTCTCTCTAGAAGAGGCCATTCACACAGCTCCATTGGATGAAATTATGGACAAGCTTAAAGCACTTAAGCTAGCTAATGCTATTTTTTCTGTTGCCATTGTACATTTAACTAAACTAACGGCTAAGAACTTCGGATTCGCCATCCAGGCGCGCAGAGCGCTATGGCTTAAATCCTGGTCAGCTGACGTGACTTTTAAATCTAAATTGCTTAATATTCCTTTCAAGGGGCAAACCTTATTCGGGCCCGGCTTGAAAGAAATTATCGCTGACATTACTGGAGGTAAGGGTCATACTCTTCCTCAGGACAGGGCCAAATCAAAGGCCAAACAGTCTAATTTTCGTGCCTTTCGAAACTTCAAGGCAGGAGCAACATCAACTTCCTCCGCTCCAAAACAGGAAGGAACTGTTGCTAGTTACAGACAGGCTTGGAAAACTAACCAGTCCTGGAACAAGGGCAAGCAGGCCAGAAAACCTACTACTGACCCTAAGACAGCATGAAGGGATGGCCCCCTATCCGGAAAAGGATCTAGTGGGGGGCAGACTTTCTCTCTTCGTCCAGGCGTGGGCAAGAGATGTCCAGGATTCCTGGGCGTTGGAGATCATATCTCAGGGATATCTTCTGGACTTCAAAGCTTCTCCTCCACAAGGGAGATTTCATCTTTCAAGGTTATCAGCAAACCAATTAAAGAAAGAGGCATTTCTACGCTGTGTACAAGACCTCCTAGTAATGGGGGTGATCTACCCAGTACCGCGGACGGAACAAGGGCAAGGATTTTACTCAAATCTGTTTGTAGTTCCCAAGAAAGAGGGAACCTTCAGACCAATCTTGGACCTAAAGATCTTAAACAAATTCCTAAGAGTTCCATCATTCAAAATGGAAACTATTCGAACCATCCTACCCATGATCCAAGAGGGTCAGTACATGACCACAGTGGACTTAAAGGATGCCTACCTTCACATACCGATTCACAAAGATCATTATCGGTACCTAAGATTTGCCTTTCTAGACAGGCATTACCAGTTTGTAGCTCTTCCCTTCGGGTTAGCTACGGCCCCGAGAATTTTTACATAGGTTCTGGGATCACTTCTGGCGGTTCTAAGACCGCGAGGCATAGCGGTGGCTCCGTATCTAGACTACATTCTGATACAAGCATCAAGTTTTCAAATTGCCAAGTCTCATACAGAGATAGTTCTGGCATTTCTGAGGTCGCATGGGTGGACGGTGAACGTGGAAAAGAGTTCTCTATTACCACTCACAAGAGTCTCCTTCCTAGGGACTCTTATAGATTCTGTAGAGATGAAAATTTACCTGACGGAGTCCAGGTTATCAAAACTTCTAAATGCTTGCCGTGTCCTTCATTCCATTCCACGCCCGTCAGTGGCTCAGTGCATGGAAGTAATCGGCTTAATGGTAGCGGCAATGGACATAGTGCCATTTGCGCGCCTGCATCTCAGACCGCTGCAATTATGCATGCTAAGTCAGTGGAATGGGGATTACTCAGATTTGTCCCCTCTACTAAATCTGGATCAAGAGACCAGAGATTCTCTTCTCTGGTGGCTTTCTCGGGTCCATCTGTCCAAGGGTATGACCTTTCGCAGGCCAGATTGGACGATTGTAACAACAGATGCCAGCCTTCTAGGATGGGGCGCAGTCGAACTCCCTGAAGGCTCAGGAATCGTGGACTCAGGAGGAGAAACTCCTCCCAATAAATATTCTGGAGTTAAGAGCAATATTCAATGCTCTTCTAGCTTGGCCTCAGTTAGCAACACTGAGGTTCATCAGATTTCAGTCGGACAACATCACGACTGTGGCTTACATCAACCATCAAGGGGGAACCAGGAGTTCCCTAGCGATGTTAGAAGTCTCAAGGATAATTCGCTAGGCAGAGTCTCACTCTTGCCACCTGTCAGCGATTTACATCCCAGGCGTGGAGAACTGGGAGGCGGACTTTCTAAGTCGCCAGACTTTTCATCCGGGGGAGTGGGAACTTCATCCGGAGGTGTTCGTTCAGCTGGTTCATCGTTGGGGCAAACCAGAACTGGATCTCATGGCGTCTCGCCAGAACGCCAAGCTTCCTCGTTACGGATCCAGGTCCAGGGACCCGGGAGCGGCGCTGATAGATGCTCTAGCAGCCCCTTGGGTTTTCAACATGGCTTATGTGTTTCCACCGTTTCCGCTGCTGCCTCGACTGATTGCCAAGATCAAACAGGAGAGAGCATTGGTGATTCTGATAGCGCCTGCGTGGCCACGCAGGACCTGGTATGCAGACCTAGTGGACATGTCGTCCTGTCCACCATGGTCTCTGCCTCTGAGGCAGGACCTTCTAATACAAGGTCCTTTCAACCATCCAAATCTAATTTCTCTGAGGCTGACTGCATGGAGATTGAACGCTTGATCCTATCAAAGCGTGGCTTCTCAGAGTCAGTTATTGATACCTTAATACAGGCACGGAAGCCTGTTACCAGAAAAATTTACCATAAGATATGGCGTAAATATTTATATTGGTGCGAATCCAAGAGTTACTCATGGAGTAAGGTTAGGATTCCTAGGATATTGTCCTTTCTACAGGAGGGTTTAGAAAAGGGCTTATCTGCTAGTTCGTTAAAGGGACAGATTTCTGCTCTGTCTATTCTTTTACACAAACGTCTGGCAGAAGTTCCAGACATCCAGGCTTTTTGTCAGGCTTTGGCTAGGATTAAGCCTGTGTTTAAGACTGTTGCTCCGCCGTGGAGCTTAAACTTGGTTCTTAAAGTTCTTCAAGGTGTTCCGTTTGAACCCCTTCATTCCATTGATATTAAGCTTTTATCTTGGAAAGTTCTGTTTTTGATGGATATTTCCTCGGCTCGAAGAGTCTCTGAGTTATCTGCCTTACATTGTGATTCTACTTATCTGATTTTCCATTCGGACAAGGTAGTTCTGCGTACTAAACCTGGGTTTTTACCTAAGGTAGTTTCTAACAGGAATATCAATCAGGAGATTGTTGTTCCATCATTATGTCCTAATCCTTCTTCAAAGAAGGAACGACTTTTGCATAATCTGGACGTAGTCCGTGCCCTGAAGTTCTATTTACAGGCAACTAAAGATTTTCGTCAAACTTCTTCCCTGTTTGTCGTTTACTCTGGACAGAGGAGAGGTCAAAAAGCTTCGGCAACCTCTCTCTCCTTTTGGCTTCGTAGCATAATACGTTTAGCCTATGAGACTGCTGGACAGCAGCCCCCTGAAAGAATTACAGCTCATTCCACTAGAGCTGTGGCTTCCACCTGGGCCTTTAAGAATGAGGCCTCTGTTGAACAGATTTGCAAGGCTGCGACTTGGTCTTCGCTTCACACCTTTTCAAAATTTTACAAATTTGACACTTTTGCTTCTTCGGAGGCTGTTTTTGGGAGAAAGGTTCTACAGGCAGTGGTTCCTTCCGTTTAAGTTCCTGCCTTGTCCCTCCCATCATCCGTGTACTTTAGCTTTGGTATTGGTATCCCATAAGTAATGGATGACCCGTGGACTGAATACACTTAACAAGAGAAAACATAATTTATGCTTACCTGATAAATTTATTTCTCTTGTAGTGTATTCAGTCCACGGCCCGCCCTGTCTTTTTTAAGGCAGATCTAAATTTTAATTAAAACTCCAGTCACCACTGCACCCTATGGTTTCTCCTTTCTTGTCTTGTTTCTGTCGAATGACTGGATATGACATGTGAGGGGAGGAGCTATATAGCAGCTCTGCTTTGGGTGATCCTCTTGCAACTTCCTGTTGGGAAGGGAATATATCCCATAAGTAATGGATGACCCGTGGACTGAATACACTACAAGAGAAATAAATTTATCAGGTAAGCATAAATTATGTTTTTCCCCATTTTCCTTAAAGTGATGGTAAACTCTCCCCTTTTTAAAATCAGATCTGGAATGTAAGCACTATTTTAGAAGGCGTTTTATTCATCATGTGCAATGAAGATGCGCTATAACTTAGCTATTAATATAGATATGAAATTCAAATACCCCACGTTACACCACCCACTTCAAAAGTCAATTTTCCTGTCAGCTAAATGATTGAATTACTCTCCAATCAATGCTCTAGCTACAACAAAAGTGCCATATGGGGAGAGCGCTGATTGAACAACAGTTCAATCTGTTAGCTCACAGAAAATTTTACTTTTGAAGTGGGCGGAGGAGCATGCAGTATTTGAATTTCATATCTATATTAATAACTAAGTTATACTGCATCTTCATTACAGCTAATGAATTAAACTTCATCTAAAATAGCGCTTACATTCCAGATCTGATTTTAAAAAGGGGAGAGTTTACCATCACTTTAAATTTTCCTTTTTTTTTTTTTTTACTCCCCCAGAAATGCTAGAATCATTGGCAGATATAAAGCATTGGCTCCTGCAGTGATCCAGCAGTCACTGTGTGGAATGTTGAATTCCATAATTTCTAGGGCAGTAAAAAAAATTGCAGGAAAACAGAACAAATCAAGTAATGAAACTACATTGCAAAGTTTGTTTTAAAAAAAAAATCACCATTGTGGTTTTTAAAAAAAAAAAAACTTTGCGGTGTATTTTAATTTGATTTGCACCATTTTTCCTCCAATGTTTGTTTTTTTTCCACTGCCCCAGAAATGCTGGAATGCATTGGCAGATATATATGAGCTCCTGTAGTGATGCAGCAATCACTGTGTAGAATGTTGCATTCCATCATTTCTAGGGCAGTGAAAAAACACAGGGAAATTTGAAGGGACATAATGCAAATCAAATCCTGAAAATACAATGCAAAGTTTTTGAACCCCCCCCCCCCCCAAAAAAAAAAAAGAACTCTGTTTAAAAAAACAAAAAAAAAAAAAAAACTTTACAATGTATTTTCATTATTTGATTTGCACTATTTTCCTCCATTTTCTTACTGCCCTAGAAATGATGGAATGCAACATTCTACAAAGTGACTGCTGGATCACTTCAGTTGCTCATGTTTATCTGCCAATGCATTCCAGCATTTCTGGGGCAGCGAAAAAGGGCTAATTTTGTAAAACATAGCACAATCATTTCTTAAAAAATAATTGCTTGCAAGTATTTTAAAATAAATTTAAAAAATAAGCAAAATTAGTTAGTTACATAGCTATGCTGTCTGGAGAAGTCTGATCCACCTGCCCTTAGCAGTGTTTAGCATCAGAAATTGTATTTCAAATGAGTTCACAGCAGCTTATTTGTTTCTAGGCATATAAGGAATTGTGTGGGGGGAGTTAGAGCTGTACAATTCAAAGGTTAATGGTGAAGCACTGCAGTATACATTTGCAGGTAAAGTAATTAAAGTACATATTATATTTTGTATCCCAACTTGTTTTATGTCCCTTTAATGACTGTAGCTCTTTTTTTTGTCAAGTGAGATTCTTACTTGTCTTATGATATCTTGGGCTGTAATTTCAAAATTGAATAAAATTGCTAATTTCTTAGAAATTAGTGTTTTCTCCTACATTGGTGTATCCGGTCCACGGCTTCATCCTTACTTGTGGGATATTCTCATTCCCTACAGGAAGTGGCAAAGAGAACACACAGCTGAGCTGTCCATATAGCTCCCCCTAGGCTCCACCCCCCAGTCATTCTCTTTGCCGCTCTAACTAGTAGCATCTCCACGGGGGTGGTAAAGAGTATGTGGTGTTAGTTGTAGTTTTTTATTTCTTCTATCAAGAGTTTATTTTAAAATAGTGCCGGCTTGTACTATTTACTCTGCAGCAGAAAGTGATGAAGATTTCTGCTAAGAGGAATATGATTTTAGCACCAGTAACTAAAATCCATGGCTGTTACCACGCAGGACTGTTGAAACCAAAGAACATCAGTTGGGGGGAACAGTTTGCAGGCTTAACTGCTTCAGGTATGATCAGTCATTTTTCTAACAAGGTAAGCCATTTTTCTTAGATTCAGTATAAAATTGATGGCTTATATTAAGGGCTCTATGCTGGTTGACACTAATTGTGGGCTTAATCGATTGCTTTTTAGCATGTTTTTGGCTATAAATAAGGTGTTTTTTCAAACTTTAAAACACTTTTGGGGTTTAATTTGCGCCTGGCACTTAGACACCTAATCTAGTCAGAAAGGCCCCTCCACTCTGCGCAGTGTTTATTGACTAGGCAGTTCATGCAGCTTCATGTGGGGAGTCCAGAGGCTCAGAAAAGGACTCAAGAGAGGCTTATTTGCTACCAAAATAATCCCTAAGGAAGGTAAAGGCCACAGTGGAAGCTGTGGCAGGGGACTGTACTGTGTTAACCGGTTAATAACTGTTATTAGCTCCGGTTTGGGCATTAAGGGGTTAATTGGTCTGAAAACTTGTGTGCAATCTTTTCAAAGCATTAAGACACTGTGGTGAAAATTTCATTAAAATCGGATGTTTATTTGATGGTTTTTTGATGTTTCAGTAATAAAGTGTGCACTTTTATTATTTAAAGAGACAGTAACGTTTTTGTAAAAAATAATTTTTATTGCATTGAAGTTCTGTTGATGTCTGTCAAACATGTCTGAACCTTCAGATAACCTATGTTCTGTATGCTCAAAGTCCAAGGTGGTTCCCCCATTAAATTTATGTGTGAAGTGTGCCATAGCGTCCAAGCAGTTTAAGGACCATACAATCGCACTTAAAAACATAGCCCAAGATGATTCTTTAGCTGAAGGTTGTGAAGATAGCTCGCTATCCTCTCCTTCTGTGTCAATACCAGCTATGCCCACGCCAGCGTTGCCCAGTACATCTAACGCACCAATTGTGATTACTATGCAACAGTTAGCGACAGTAATGGATAATTCTCTTTCAGCATTTTTATCTAAACTGCCAGCTTTTCCTAGGAAGCGTGATTGCTCAGTTTTAAACACAGAAAATGAGCAAGCTGACGCAGAGGATAATTTATCTGTAGTGCCCTCACATCAATCTGACTTGGCGGTAGGGAGGGCCTGTCTGAGGGAGAAATTTCTGACACAGGGAAAGTTTCTCAGCCTGCAGAGCCTGATGCCATAGCATTTAAATTTAAGCTAGAACACCTCCGTGCCCTACTTAAGGAGGTCCTAGATAACTTGATGATTGTGATCCTTTGGTGATCCCTGAAAAATTGTGTAAAATGGACAAATTCTTAGAAGTCCCAGTACACACTGATGCATTTCCGATACCTAAGAGGGTGGCGGATATCGTGACTAAGGAGTGGGAGAAGCCAGGTGTACCCTTTGTTCCCCCTCCTATATTTAAGAAAATGTTCCCAATTGTTGACCCTAGAAGGGATGCATGGCAGACGGTCCCTAAGGTAGAGGGGGCAGTTTCAACACTAGCTAAGTGCACGACTATACCAATAGAAGACAGTTGCACTTTCAAAGATCCGATGGATAAAAAATTAGAAGGTTTACTTAAGAAAATTTTTGTTCAACAAGGTTTTCTTCTACAACCAATTTCTTGCATTATTCCTGTAACCACTGCAGCTGCTTTTTGGTTTGAGGAATTAGAGAACTCCCTCCAGAAGGAAACTTCTTATGATGAAGTCATGGATAGAATTCACGCCCTCAAGTTAGCTAATTCTTTCATTACAGATGCCGCTATGCAGTTGGCTAAATTAGCGGCGAAAAATTCCGGCTTCGCAATAGTAGCACGTAGAGCACTTTGGCTAAAGTTGTGGTCGGCGGATGTGTCGTCCAAAACAAAATTGCTTAATATTCCTTTCAAGGGTAAGACCCTATTTGGGCCAGAGTTGAAAGAAATTATTTCAGATATCACTGGGGGAAAGGGTCGTGCTCTCCCACAGGATAGACCTTTCAAAGCTAAAAACAAGTCTAATTTTCGTTCCTTTCGCAATTTCAGGAATGGACCGGCTTCTACCTCTACAGCCACTAGGCAAGAGGGTAACGCACCCCAGCCCAAACCGGCATGGAAACCAATGCAAGGCTGGAACAAGGGTAAACAGACCAAAAAGCCTGCTGCTGCTACCAAGACAGCATGAAGGGGTAGCCCCCGATCCGGGACCGGATCTAGTAGGGGGCAGACTTTCTCTCTTTGCTCAGGCCTGGGCGAGAGATGTTCCGGACCCCTGGGCATTAGAAATTGTCTCTCAGGGGTATCTTCTAGAATTCAAGGACCTTCCTCCAAGGGGAAGGTTCCACATGTCTCGCTTATCTTTAGACCAGATAGAGACAGGCATTCTTACATTGCGTAGAAGACCTCTTAAAAATGGGAGTGAAACACCCACTTCCAACAGTAGAACAAGGACTGGGATTTTACTCAAACCTGTTTGTAGTTCCCAAAAAGGAAGGAACTTTCAGGCCAATTCTGGACTTAAAGATCCTAAACAAATTCCTCAAAGTTCCATCATTCAAGATGGAAACCATTCGGACAATCTTACCAATGATCCAGGAGGGTCAATATATGACTACCGTGGACTTAAAGGATGCGTACCTGCATATTCCTATCCACAAAGATCACCATCAATTCCTGAGGTTCGCTTATCTGGACAAGCATTATCAGTTTGTGGCTCTTCCCTTCGGATTGGCCACTGCTCCCAGAATTTTCACAAAGGTGCTGGGTCTCTTCTAGCGGTGCTAAGGCCAAGGGGCATTGCAGTAGCACCTTACCTAGACGACATTTTAATACAAGCGTCGTCCTTTCACAAAGCAAAGGCTCATACAGACATTGTTCTAGCCTTTCTAAGTTCCCACGGGTGGAAGGTGAACATAGAAATACTGACCGGCTGATGACGTCATCGTAAGACGCCGGAGTGTGTCAACAGGCATTCACAGAGGCGGAGGCTCTCACGGAGTTTGGGACTTACCTGATAAAAAGATACAGCAACGGCAGTCATAGGTACTTCGTACCCGCCCGGGGACCCACAGAGTGGTGAACGATCCGGAGGCTGAATAGGCTGCTTGGTATCCGCTTGAATTTACTTGCGTTGGTGAGTCTTCACAATACCGCTTTAAATACTCAAAGGATTGATGCTGCTGGTTATATATACTATACAAGTCTGGAGCTGTGTAAAGGGGGATTTCTTGTGATTTATAGAAAAAAGTTCTCTGTCCCCGTTCACAAGGGTTCCCTTCCTGGGAACAATAATAGAGTCAGTAGAAATGAACATCTTTCTGACAGAGGCCAGGAAGTTAAAACTTCTGAACACTTGTCGAGTTCTTCAATCCATTCCTCAACCCTCCATAGCTCAGTGCATGGAGGTAATAGGACTCATGGTTGCAGCAATGGACGTGGTTCCATTTGCTCGAATTTATTTAAGACCATTGCAACTGTGCATGCTCAAACAGTGGAATGGGGATTATGCAGATTTGTCTCCCCAGATTCAAATGGACCAGAAAACCAGAGACTCAATCCTCTGGTGGTTGTCTCAGGGAATGAGTTTCCGCAGACCGGAGTGGATCATTGTCACGACCGACGCCAGTCTCCTAGGCTGGGGCACGGTCTGGGAGTCCCTGAAGGCTCAGGGTCTATGGTCTCGGGAAGAATCTCTTCTCCCGATAAACATTTTGAAATTGAGAGCGATATTCAATGCGCTCCAGGCATGGCCTCAATTAGCGGAGGCCAAATTCATCAGATTTCAGTCGGACAACATGACGACTGTGGCTTATATCAATCATCAGGGGGGAACAAAAAGTTCCCTGGCGATGAGAGAGGTATCCAAAATCATCAAATGGGCAGAGGATCACTCTTGCCATCTATCAGCAATTCACATCCCAGGAGTGGACAACTGGGAAGCGGATTTCCTGAGTCGTCAGACTTTCCATCCGGGGGAGTGGGAACTTCACCCGGAGGTTTTTGCCCAGTTAACCCAACTATGGGGCATTCCAGATCTGGATCTGATGGCGTCGCGTCAGAACTCCAAAGTTCCACGTTACGGGTCCAGGTCCAGGGATCCCAAGGCGACATTGGTAGATGCCTTAATAGCGCCTTGGTCGTTCAATCTAGCTTATGTCTTACCACCGTTTCCTCTTCTCCCCCGACTAGTAGCCAGAATCAAACAGGAGAAGGCTTCGGTAATTCTGATAGCTCCTGCGTGGCCACACAGGACTTGGTATGCGGACTTGGTGAACATGTCATCGGTTCCACCATGGAAGCTACCTTTGAGGCAGGACCTTCTAATTCAAGGTCCATTCGAACATCCAAACCTAGTTTCTCTGCAACTGACTGCTTGGAGATTGAATGCTTGATTCTAGTTAAGCGCGTGGGTTTTCGGAATCAGTTATAGATACTCTGATCCAGGCTAGAAAGCCTGTCACCAGGAAAATTTACCATAAGATATGGCGGAAATATCTTTGCTGGTGCGAATCCAAGGGTTACTCATGGAGTAAGATTAGGATTCCAAGGATACTATCTTTTCTCCAAGAAGGATTGGAGAAAGGTCTATCAGCTAGTTCCTTAAAAGGACAGATATCTGCTCTGTCTGTTTTGTTACACAAGCGTCTGGCAGCCGTGCCAGATGTTCAGGCGTTTGTACAGGCTTTAGTTAGAATCAAGCCTGTCTACAGACCTGTGGCTCCTCCATGGAGTCTAAATTTAGTACTTTCAGTTCTTCAAGGGGTTCCGTTTGAACCTCTACATTTCATAGATATTAAGTTACTATCTTGGAAGGTTTTGTTTTTGGTTGCTATTTCTTCTGCTAGAAGAGTTTCTGAATTGTCTGCTTTGCAGTGTAATTCACCTTATCTGGTGTTCCATGCAGATAAGGTTGTTTTGCGTACCAAACCTGGTTTTCTTCCAAAAGTGGTTTCTAATAAGAATATTAACCAGGAAATCATTGTTCCTTCTCTGTGCCCTAATCCAGCTTCTAAGAAGGAACGACTGTTGCACAATCTTGATGTGGTTCGTGCTTTAAAATTCTATTTACAAGCGACTAAAGATTTCAGACAAACATCATCCTTGTTTGTTGTCTATTCTGGTAAGAGGAGAGGTCAGAAAGCGACTGCTACCTCTCTTTCCTTCTGGCTGAAAAGCATCGTCAGATTGTCTTATGAGACTGCTGGACAGCAGCCTCCTGAACGAGTTACAGCTCATTCCACCAGAGCTGTGGCTTCCACATGGGCTTTCAAGAATGAGGCTTCTGTTGAACAGATTTGTAAGGCAGCGACTTGGTCTTCACTGCATACATTCACCAAATTTTACAAATTCGATACTTTTGCTTCTTCAGAGGCTATTTTTGGGAGAAAGGTTTTACAAGCAGTGGTGCCTTCCGTTTAGGTTACCTGACTTGTTCCCTCCCTTCATCCGTGTCCTAAAGCTTTGGTATTGGTTCCCACAAGTAAGGATGAAGCCGTGGACCGGATACACCAATGTAGGAGAAAACAGAATTTATGTTTACCTGATAAATTTTTCTCCTACGGTGTATCCGGTCCACGGCCCACCCTGGCATTTTGTCAGGTTTAAATTTATTTTTCCAAACTACAGTCACCACTGCGCCCTATGGTTCTCCTTTTTCTCCTAACCGTCGGTCGAATGACTGGGGGGGGCGGAGCCTAGGGGGAGCTATATGGACAGCTCTGCTGTGTGTTCTCTTTGCCACTTCCTGTAGGGAATGAGAATATCCCACAAGTAAGGATGAAGCCGTGAACCGGATACACCGTAGGAGAAAGAAATTTATCAGGTAAACATAAATTCAGTTTTTGTTCATTCTTGGGGCCATGCAGAACCCATACGAAAATTTAAAAAAAAAAAAAATTTTAAATCCAACATGTCCTTATTTTTACAGATTCGTGTACGCAAAGTTTATAAGTGTTGAGGTGTAATAAGAATAGAATCCAGTTTGCCTAGGAAGACAGTTTTCATAGCAGTTTTTGGACAGTCAATATGGCACCTCAAAGTCTTCTTAAATTTGGCTTTACGAAAACCAGCAAACAAGATGTGAGCGCCACACAAGAGGCGGCCACACAAGATGCGGCCGGCACACAAGAGGCAGCCACAGAAGAGACGGGCACACAAGATGCTAGGAATGTGTCTCAGAGCCATAGCCACTGCGAGAGTCGAAGACCAAATCCTACTGCTGCTACTGTATTAAAAGACAAAAGGTATGATACAGAGAAGAGACAGAGAGTGTTTCAACCTCACTGGAAAGATTCCTGGCCATGGCTTGTTTTGAAGGAGAGTCAAGGGGAAGAAAAGATGTTCTGTGAAATTTGCTTAAAATACCCTACCATAGCAATGAGTCACTCTGGATCTGGTAGGAATGCCTTTGTTAGTGTCTGTGATAAATTTCGCATTGAAGCAATCAAAGCTCATGGAACAAGCAAAGCTCACATGACATGCAGTTTGTGGTTCAAATAAGAAAAAAAAAAACACCAGAGGCATCAGCGTTCACTAGCAGTACCAGTTCTGCAGTTACAGCGCAACCCATTATTGTTAAAGCTCTTCAAAAACTGAAGGAAGGAGAAAGGAAGAGGCCAACAATTTTATTTAACAATGCATATTTAATTGCAAAACAGGGGAAGCCTCTGTCAGACATGGATATGTTGTGCCAAGCAATGGTAGAGGCTGGTGTGGACTTAGGGAAAAACTACACTAATCGTGAAAAAGCGGCTGAATTCATTAAATGTGAAGCGGAAATAATACGACAGGACATCAAAGAGATTGTCAGAAATTCACGGTTTATCTGTATTGTTGCAGATGGCAGCACAGAGAGTGCCATAATTGAACAGGAAACCGTGCTGATCAGGGTTGTCAATGAAGGGAAACCTTATACAGCATTTGCAGACCTTGTCCCAGTGGAGCACGCACATGCTACAGGTGTGTTGGATGCAATTGTTAAAGGTCTAAAAAACCTGTCTTTGGATATGCTACATATGAGGTCCCCAGAACAGCCTGGCCCAACGCTTATCTCTGTAAATTTTGATGGTGCTGCTGTAATGCTGGGTTCAAAAGGTGGTGTAGCAGCACTGATAAAGAAAGACATCCCATTTCTGCTGCCTGTACATTGTGTAGCACACAAGCTTCAACTGGCAATTCTAGATGCAGTGAAGAACACGCCTTATCTTCTTTGTTTTGAAGAAACTTTGAAATGGGTCTTCAAGTTCTACTGGAATAGCCCTAAAAGGAGAAGAGATGCATAAGAAATTGCAAGGGTAATAGAAGAAAGTTTTGCTCATTTCAGTGACATTAAACAAGTGAGATGGGTTTCTAGTAAAAGTAGGGCCCTAAAAGCAATGCAGCAAAACTTGCAAACTGGTTTTGCATCTTGGTCAGGTTGGTGCTGGGACTGATGAGTCTTCAGCTAAAGCAAGAAAATATCTGAAATGCATCACCAGTGTGAATTTTCTCTCTACCCTGTGCATTTTGAGAGATATTCTTGAGCCTGTATCTCAGCTGTCAGAATTTTTTCAATCGAATGACCTTCTGTTACTTGATGTTAAGCCTGCTCTTGAGAAATGTGCACTAAGACTGACTGACTTGAGGCTTGATCTGGGTGAAAACATGAAGCTGTTCAATAGACTGTACCATCCAGAGGAGAGGAAATTTGGATATCAATCTACTGAGGGGTGGGAGATTCAATTGATAGGCCAGTGCCCACCAGCTACTAGCATACGTAATGTACAGCTAATTGAAAACATTATAGACTACATTGATGAAAGGTTTTAAATTTTTAATTCTATGCCAACCAGTGGATTCCAGGTTTTTGACTACTTAACATGGCCTGAAGGCAGAGAGGAACTATATACGTATGGCAGAGATGACCTTGAAGAATTGTTAGGCTATTTTGGCATTCTTTTCTCGGCTGAGGAAAAATCAGCTATTCTTGATGAGTTTTGCGGACTTAAGGCACACATGAAAAATTTCAAAGATAAAAACATAAGTTTTGCCTGCATATTCATCAGTGTTGTCATCAAAACCTTCTATGTTGTGTAATATACTGAAGGTTGTGGAGATGATGTTCACAGTAAGTGTTTCAACAGCTGAGGCAGAACGGGTGTTTTCTGCAATGAACATAGTAAAAAATCCACTTCGAACAAGACTTCAGCAAGGCATACTGCAGGACTTAATGATCATTAAAATGGAGGGGCCTGAATTTGAAGAATACGACCCCAGCAGAGCTATTCAGTATTGGCTTACATCTGGTGGAACCAAGCATGTCGGTGGACATAAGAGGCCTCATGAGGTTGACTCTGCCTAAAGTATACTTTAATTTTAGTTTTTTGTTTTTTTTTATAAAGTAAGCTCCAATTCTCATTTGGAAATCCTGTTTAATCACACTAACTACTTGCATTTGTTGATTGCATTAAAGTATTGTTAGGTCTGTCTCCTAATTTGTTATCAATAAAAACCTTATTTATATAATACAGTTTTGGTTAAAATTATTTTGTGAATCAGGACAAGTAGATTGTCACAAGGGACAAGTAGATTGGGCTCCCGCTTTAGTCCCTTGGACAAGTAGTTTTTTTTTTAAATTTCCTCACCCCTGGTATATATGTATGTACTATGTATGTGTATGGTGTGTGTGTGTGTGTGTGTATATATATCACGATTAATCGCGGATGCGGTTTTAATCGCCGTGGTTTAAACCGCGAGAGTATGCAATTTCTCCAACATTGGTGTGTCCGGTCCACGGCGTCATCCTTACTTGTGGGATATTCTCTTCCCCAACAGGAAATGGCAAAGAGTCCCAGCAAAGCTGGTCACATGATCCCTCCTAGGCTCCGCCCACCCCAGTCATTCTCTTTGCCGTTGCACAGGCAACATCTCCACGGAGATGGTTAAGAGTTTTTTGGTGTTTAAATGTAGTTTTATTCTTCTATCAAGTGTTTGTTATTTTAAAATAGTGCTGGTATGTACTATTTACTCTGAAACAGAAAAGGATGAAGATTTCTGTTTGTAAGAGGAAGATGATTTTAGCAGACAGTATCTAAAATCGATTGCTGTTTCCACACAGGACTGTTGAGATGAAGTAACTTCAGTTGGGGGAAACAGTTAGCAGTCTTTTCTGCTTAAGGTATGACTAGCCATATTTCTAACAAGACCATGTAATGCTGGAAGGCTGTCATTTCCCCTCATGGGGACCGGTAAGCCATTTTCTTAGTTAAACATAAAAGAATAAAGGGCTTCAAAAAGGGCTTAAAAACTGGTAGACATTTTTCTGGGCTAAAACAATTGCTTTACTAGGCATATTATGCAGATTCTAACTAATTATTGGTATTATAATCTTGGGGAACGTTTAGAAAAACGGCAGGCACTGTGTTGGACACCTTTTTCAGATGGGGGCCTTTCTAGTTATAGACAGAGCCTCATTCTGGGACTGTATAGGGGTTAAATGTAAAAACAGCTCCGGTTCCGTTAATTTAAGGGTTAAAGCTCTGAAATTTGGTGTGCAATACTTTTAATGCTTTAAGACACTGTGGTGAAATTTTGGTGAATTTTGAACAAATCCTTCATACTTTTTCACATATTAAGTAATAAAGTGTTTTCAGTTTGAAATTTAAAGTGACAGTAACGGTTTTATTTTAAAACGTTTTTTGTGCTTTGTTGACAAGTTTAAGCCTGTTTAACATGTCTGTACCATCAGATAAGCTATGTTCTATATGTATGAAAGCCAATGTGTCTCCCCATTTAAATTTATGTGATAATTGTGCCATAGTGTCCAAACAAAGTAAGGACAGTAATGCAACAGATAATGATATTGCCCAAGATGATTCCTCAAATGAGGGGAGTAAACATGATACTACATCATCCCCTACTGTGTCTACACCAGTTATGCCCACACAGGAGGCCCCTAGTACATCTAGTGCGCCAATACTTATTACCATGCAACAATTAACGGCTGTAATGGATAACTCCATAGCAAATCTTTTATCCAAAATGCCTACTTATCAGAGAAAGCGCGATTGCTCTGTTTTAAACACTGAAGAGCAAGAGGACGCTGATGATAACTGTTCTGACATACCCTCACACCAATCTCAAGGGGCCATGAGGGAGGTTTTGTCTGATGGAGAAATTTCAGATTCAGGAAAAATTTCTCATCAAGCTGAACCTGAGGTTGTGACATTTAAATTTAAATTAGAACATCTCCGCGCACTGCTTAAGGAGGTGTTATCTACTCTGGATGATTGTGACAATTTGGTCATTCCAGAGAAATTATGTAAGATGGACAAGTTCCTAGAGGTTCCGGTGCCCCCCGACGCTTTTCCTATACCCAAGCGGGTGGTGGACATAGTAAATAAAGAGTGGGAAAGGCCCGGCATACCTTTTGTTCCCCCCCCTATATTTAAGAAATTATTTCCTATAGTCGACCCCAGAAAGGACTTATGGCAGACAGTCCCCAAGGTCGAGGGGGCGGTTTCTACTCTAAACAAACGCACTACTATTCCTATCGAAGATAGTTGTGCTTTCAAAGATCCTATGGATAAGAAATTAGAGGGTTTGCTTAAAAAGATTTTTTTTTTTACAGCAAGGTTACCTTCTACAACCAATTTCATGCATTGTTCCTGTCACTACGGCAGCGTGTTTCTGGTTCGAGGAACTAGAAAAATCGCTCAGTAAAGAATCTTCGTATGAGGAGGTTATGGACAGAGTTCAAGCACTTAAATTGGCTAACTCTTTTGTTTTAGATGCCGCTTTGCAATTAGCTAGATTAGCGGCGAAAAATTCAGGGTTTGCTGTTGTGGCGCGCAGAGTGCTTTGGCTAAAGTCTTGGTCAGCGGATGTGTCTTCCAAGACAAAATTGCTTAACATTCCTTTCAAAGGTAAAACATTATTTGGACCTGATTTGAAAGAGATTATTTCAGACATCACTGGGGGAAAGGGCCACTCCCTCCCACAGGATAGGTCTTTTAAGGCTAATAATAAGCCTAATTTTCGTCCCTTTCGCAGAAACGGACCAGTCTCTAATTCTGTATCCTCTAAGCAAGAGGGTAATACTTCACAACCCAAACCAGCCTGGAAACCAATGCAAGGCTGGAACAAGGGTAAGCAGGCTAAGAAGCCTACCACTGCTACCAAAACAGCATGAAGGGATAGCCCCCGATCCGGGACCGGATCTAGTGGGGGGCAGACTTTCTCTCTTTGCTCAGGCTTGGGCAAGAGATGTTCAGGATCCTTGGGCACTAGAAATAGTTTCTCAAGGTTATCTCCTGGAATTCAAGGAACTACCCCCAAGGGGAAGGTTCCACAGGTCTCAATTATCTTCAAACCAAATAAAGAGACAGGCATTCTTACATTGTGTAGAAGACCTGTTAAAGATGGGAGTGATACATCCAGTTCCAATAAGAGAACAAGGAATGGGATTTTATTCCAATCTGTTCATAGTTCCCAAAAAAGAGGGAACATTCAGACCAATTTTGGATCTAAAGATCCTAAACAAATTTCTCAGGGTACCATCGTTCAAAATGGAAACTATTCGAACGATCCTACCTACTATCCAGGAAAATCAATTTTTCTCCAACATTGGTGTGTCCGGTCCACGGCATCATCCATTACTTGTGGGATATTCTCCTCCCCCACAGGGAAAGGCAAGGAGAGCACACAGCAAGAGCTGTCCATATAGTCCCTCCCAGGCTCCGCCCCCCCAGTCATTCTCCTTGCCGCTCTGAACAAGACAGGCATTCTTACATTGTGTAGAAGACCTGTTAAAGATGGGAGTGATACACCCAGTTCCAACTGTGGAACAAGGGACTACCGTGGATTTAAAAGGATGCGTATCTACATATTCCTATCCACAAAGATCATCCAAGGATTTTCACAAAGGTGCTAGGGTCCCTTCTAGAGGTTCTAAGACCAAGGGGTATTGCAGTGGCACCTTATCTGGACGACATTCTAATCCAAGCGTCGTCTCTTTCCAAAGCAAAGGCTCATACAGACATTGTTCTAGCCTTTCTCATATCTCACGGGTGGAAGGTGAACGTAGAAAAGAGTTCCCTGTCTCTGTCGACAAGAGTTCCCTTCTTGGGAACGATAATAGATTCTTTAAAAATGAAGATCTTCCTGACAAAAGTCAGAAAGTCAAAGCTTCTAAAGCTTGTCAAGTTCTTCACTCTATTCTGCAGCCTTCCATAGCTCAGTGCATGGTAGTAGTAGGGTTGATGGTTGCAGCAATGGACATAGTTCCTTTTGCTCAAATTCATCTAAGACCATTACAACTGTGCATGCTCAAGCAGTGGAATGGGGACTATACAGACTTGTCTCCAAAGATTCAAGTAGACCAGATGACCAGAGACTCACTCCGTTGGTGGTTGTCACAGGATCACCTGTCTCAGGGAATGAGTTTCCGCAGACCAGAGTGGGTCATTGTCACGACCGACGCCAGTCTATTAGGCTGGGGCGCGGTCTGGGATTCCCTGAAAGCTCAGGGTCTATGGTCTCGGGAAGAGTCTCTTCTCCCGATAAACATCCTGGAACTGAGAGCGATATTCAATGCTCTCCGGGCTTGGCCTCAACTAGCGAAGGCCGGATTCATAAGATTCCAGTCAGACAACATGACGACTGTAGCTTACATCACCATCAGGGAGGAACAAAGAGTTCCTTGGCGATGAGAGAGGTATCCAAGATCAAATGGGCAGAGGATCACTCCTGCCATCTATCTGCAATTCACATCCCAGGAGTAGACAACTGGGAGGCGGATTATCTGAGTCGTCAGACTTTCCATCCGGGGGAGTGGGAACTCCACCTGGAGGTTTTTGCCCAGTTGACTCAATTATGGGACATTCCAGACATGGATCTGATGGCGTCTCGTCAGAACTTCAAGGTTCCTTGCTACGGGTCCAGATCCAGGGATCCCAAGGCGACTCTAGTGGATGCATTAGTGACGCCTTGGTTGTTCAACCTAGCTTATGCATTTCCACCGTTCCCTCTCCTTCCCAGGCTTGTAGCCAGGATCAAACAGGAGAAGGCCTCAGCGATTCTGATAGCTCCTGCGTGGCCACGCAGGACTTGGTATGCAGACCTGGTGAATATGTCATCGGCTCCACCATGGAAGCTACCTTTGAGACAGGATCTTCTAGTGCAAGGTCCATTCGAACATCCAAATCTAGTTTCTCTCCAGCTGACTGCTTGGAAATTGAACGCTTGATTTTATCCAAGCGCGGGTTTTCAGATTCAGTGATAGATACTCTGGTCCAAGCCAGAAAACCTGTGACTAGAAGGATTTACCATAAAATATGGAAAGGATATATCTGTTGGTGTGAATCCAAGGGATTCTCATGGATTAATATTCCCAGGATCCTCTCCTTTCTAACAAGAAGGTTTGGATAAGGGATTGTCAGCGAGTTCTCTAAAAGGACAGAGATCTGCTTTATCTGTCTTGTTACACAGACGACTGGCAGCTGTGCCAGATGTACAAGCTTTTGTACAGGCTTTGGTCAGAATCAAACCTGTTTACAGACCTTTGACTCCTCCCTGGAGTCTAAATTTAGTTTTTTTCAGTTCTTCAAGGGGTTCCATTTGAACCCTTACATTCCATAGATATCAAGTTACTATCTTGGAAAGTTCTGTTTTTGGTTGCTATTTCTTCTGCTAGAAGAGTTTCTGAACTATCAGCTTTCCAACAAGAATATTAACCAGGAAATAGTTGTCCCTTCTTTGTGTCCGAATCCAGTTTCAAAGAAGGAACATTTGTTACACCATTTAGATGTAGTCCGTGCTTTAAAGTTCTATTTAGAAGCAACAAAGGATTTCAGACAAAACTTCTTTTTTGTTTGTCGTTTATTCTGGTAAGAGGAGAGGACAAAAAACTACTGCTACCTCTTTCTTTCTGGCTGAAAAGCATTATCCGATTGGCTTATGAGACTGCCGGACGGCAGCCTCCTGAACGAATCACAGCTCACTCTACTAGGGCTGTGGCTTCCACATGGGCCTTCAAGAACGAGGCTTCTGTTGATCAGATATGTGAGGCAGCAACTTGGTCTTCTCTGCACACTTTTGCCAAATTCTACAAATTTGATACTTTTTGCTTCTTCTGAGGCTATTTTTGGGAGAAAGGTTTTGCAAGCCGTGGTGCCTTCTGTTTAGGTAACCTGATTTGCTCCCTCCCTTCATCCGTGTCCTAAAGCTTTGGTATTGGTTCCCACAAGTAATGGATGATGCCGTGGACCGGACACACCAATGTTGGAGAAAACAGAATTTATGCTTACCTGATAAATTACTTTCTCCAACGGTGTGTCCGGTCCACGGCCCGCCCTGGTTTTTTAATCAGGTTTGAAAAATTTCTCTCTCTATACACTACAGTCACCACGGCACCCTATAGTTTCTCCTTTTTTTCTCCTAACCATCGGTCGAATGTCTGGGGGGGCGGAGCCTGGGAGGGACTATATGGACAGCTCTTGCTGTGTGCTCTCCTTGCCTTTCCCTGTGGGGGAGGAGAATATCCCACAAGTAATGGATGATGCCGTGGACCGGACACACCGTTGGAGAAAGTAATTTATCAGGTAAGCATAAATTCTGTTATGACTACCGTGGATTTAAAGGATGCGTACCTACATATTCCTATCCACAAGGAACATCATCAGTTCCTAAGGTTCGCTTTTCTGGACAAGCATTACCAGTTTGTGGCACTTCCATTTGGATTAGCCACTGCTCCAAGGATTTTCTCAAAGGTACTAGGGTCCCTTCTAGCGGTTCTAAGACCAAGGGGCATTGCAGTGGTACCTTATTTGGACGACATCCTAATTCAAGCGTCGTCCCTGTCAAAAGCAAAGGCTCATACGGACATCGTCCTAGCCTTTCTCAGATCTCACGGATGGAAGGTGAACAAAGAAAAAAGTTCTCTGTCCCCGTCAACAAGAGTTCCCTTCTTGGGAACAATAATAGATTCCTTAGAAATGAGGATTTTTCTGACAGAGGTCAGAAAATCAAAACTTCTAAGCTCTTGTCAAGTACTTCATTCTGTTCCTCGTCCTTCCATAGCGCAGTGCATGGAAGTAATAGGATTGATGGTTGCAACAATGGACATAGTTCCTTTTGCACGAATTCATCTAAGACCATTACAACTGTGCATGCTCAGACAGTGGAATGGGGATTATACAGACTTGTCTCCGACGATTCAAGTAGATCAAAAGACCAGAGATTCACTCCGTTGGTGGCTGACCCTGGACAATCTGTCACAGGGAATGAGCTTCCGCAGACCAGAGTGGGTCATTGTCACGACCGACGCCAGCCTAGTGGGCTGGGGCGCGGTCTGGGAATCCCTGAAAGCTCAGGGTCTATGGTCTCGGGAAGAGTCTCTTCTCCCGATAAACATTCTGGAACTGAGAGCGATATTCAATGCTCTCAGAGCTTGGCCTCAACTAGCAAAGGCCAAATTCATAAGGTTTCAGTCAGACAACATGACGATCGTTGCATATATCAATCATCAGGGGGGAACAAGGACTTCCCTGGCGATGAAAGAAGTGACCAAGATAATTCAATGGGCGGAGGATCACTCCTGCCACTTGTCTGCGATCCACATCCCAGGAGTGGAAAATTGGGAAACGGATTTTCTGAGTCGTCAGACATTCCATCCGGGGGAGTGGGAACTCCATCCGGAAATCTTTGCCCAAGTAACTCAATTATGGGACATTCCAGACATGGATCTGATGGCGTCTCGTCAGAACTTCAAGGTTCCTTGCTACGGGTCCAGATCCAGGGATCCCAAGGCGACCCTAGTAGATGCACTAGTAGCACCTTGGACCTTCAACCTAGCTTATGTATTCCCACCGTTTCCTCTCATACCCAGGCTGGTAGCCAGGATCAATCAGGAGAGGGCCTCGGTGATCTTGATAGCTCCTGCGTGGCCACGCAGGACTTGGTATGCAGACCTGGTGAATATGTCATCGGCTCCACCATGGAAGCTACCTTTGAGACAGGACCTTCTTGTTCAGGGTCCATTCGAACATCCGAATCTGGTTTCCCTCCAACTGACGGCTTGGAGATTGAACGCTTGATTTTATCAAAGCGTGGGTTTTCAGATTCTGTAATAGATACTCTGATTCAGGCTAGAAAGCCTGTAACTAGAAAAATTTACCATAAAATATGGAAAAAATATATCTGTTGGTGTGAATCTAAATGATTCCCATGGAACAAGATAAAAATTCCTAAGATTCTATCCTTTCTACAAGAAGGTTTGGAGAAAGGATTATCTGCAAGTTCTCTGAAGGGACAGATCTCTGCTTTATCTGTTTTACTTCACAAAAGACTGGCAGCTGTGCCAGATGTTCAAGCATTTGTTCAGGCTCTGGTTAGGATCAAGCCTGTTTACAGACCTTTGACTCTTCCCTGGAGTCTAAATCTAGTTCTTTCAGTTCTTCAAGGGGTTCTGTTTGAATAGTGGAGGTATGGCAATCTCCACTATTGCTACGTAGTATTTGTGCATATGGAGATTTATAGTTACTAGGATGGAGTATCCAGTACATTTGGATTATTATGGCATTTGTTATACGCGTCCTTTATGATCCCTGAAGGTACTGTAGACAGAGAACACTGCAATGATCTTTTTGTACAAATGTTGTATAACGCAGTATGCTTATTTTTTGACAATAGAAATATGGGGTTTGATTCACTGTTTTGTAACCCATCTCTCGATTACGCTATTACTCTGTGTGGTGCTGCCAATTCTCTATGATTATTTATTGTTTATGCTGCATTTAATAGGCCCACACAGCCTGTTACTCGGGTATGCTCCATGGTTGATCTTATGTTCCATATAGCAATATTGGCTTGGAAAAGGGATATGTTTAGCACAACTATTTATAACTGCCCAGCTATAAGGATTACTTAGTTTTGGGGTTCAGTGATGTATATGTTGTTTGACGTTTTGTATTTACTATACACTGGAAAGCTGGTTGCTATGACAACCAGTTTTGTCGGTTTTTCACAAGGGGGAGGGGTCTAGGTATGTTTAAATGTTTGCTTCACTTGTATGTTGTTGGTCTGATGAAGGGGAGCATTCCCCGAAATGTTACCTATTAAACTATCTGTTTGAATTTAAGTCCAGAGAGTGCTGTTTTCTATTCTACTACATATCACCTACTCTAGCACCATGGCCCTTGGAGAAATTGTTTGTGAGAGTGCAACTGACTCATTTTTTGTATATATATATATATATATTCAGCATGCACCAGTATTTTATTTTCTCCCAGTGGGGGGGCTTTTTCAGCGCTCGCTCTTGGAATTAAACAAATCGGCAGCTGAATAGTAATAGTTGTTATTACCCAATTTAATGGTACTCATTTTATCGACATCGGAAGGATGAAGGGCTGAGTCGGCCCTGCCGGGATTTGAACTAGTGACCTTTTGGATCTTTGAACAGGCTTTTGTAGTCAGGGCATTTTACCAACTCGGCTACCTTACCGGCTTCAAAGGGTTTGTACAATTACCTGTGTTTAAGTTAGGGTTGCACCGATACCATTTTTTTAAGACCGAGTACAAGTACCGATACTTGTTTTCAAATACTCGCACATACCAATTACCGATACTTTTTTTTTTTTTTTTAATATTTTTATTGAGGTTTGAAAAAGGCTTACAAAATTCTTGAAATCAAGATAAAATATAAACAAAACAGTATCAGAATACAATCTTAAGAGTTTAACGTGCCTTACAGTCTTCGAGCCTTCTGGTGGTCGCAAGGGGCCTCTTTTGGATCCCTTGATCTCCATAGAACGATATAAGGCTCCTTCAGAGTATAAGAGACCACTCATGGATCTCGTTTAGTAAACCTCAGTTTTATAGAGAGTAGTGTAAACAATTTAGATAAACTATAGGGAAGGGGTTAAAGAAAGTGATAGGAAGAGAGGAATGGGGGAAAGAATGAGGAGGTGGTGTTGCTGTACTTGGTGAGGTAGTTGTCAACTACTTTTCCTTTAGTTAAGACAGGTTGACTCGTTTAGGATTCTGTTTAGACAATTAGGGTTTCATGGATTTGGCGATGTATTTGTATTTCCCACCTTGTGTCTGCTTTTAGGGTGCAAATAGGCAACAATGTTATGGTTCGTTTTGTTTAAGCGTGTTTAGTGTAGGGTTTACCGATACTTTTTTTTATGTCATGTGACAGTTTACCAAGCACAATACAGAGTAATTATTTAAGATTCCTTCTTTATAATTATGAAGGACTGTAACTCAAAAGACAATATGAAATAATAAAACAGGTTTTATTTGTCACAAAGTTCACAGAACATGTTTAGAAATAAAAATATTACAATAAAATATATTAACAACAATAAATAACAAATATAAAATTGCAACCAACCAAAAGTGCCATACAGTAAAAAATAGAACAGAATACTGTTTAATCATGGTGAACAACACTATGGGCTAGATTACATTTGACTGGTAAGCTTTACCAATGCTCTCATTACACGTCCTACTCCATTAAAGGCTATGGAGTTGGAAATGTGAACAGAGCATTGGTAAAGCTTACCAATCAAATGGAATCTAAATTTAGTCCTATAATTGCAGGATGAGTGTTCATTGGGATTAACTTAATTTTTCCTATGAGTACTCTTCCTGCAATTATATAAGCTAAGATGTTCCTCAGAGTACAGTATGTTTTGAACATAACTGTGCAAGATGAGAAGTAGCAGTATAAAAAGCAATCTAGCAATTAGAATAATTGAATAAGAAGAAGAAGAAGAATTTCAAAAGTTAGTGGCAAGTTCTTTTTAAGGAACAGAACAGAAGCATCTCTGCATGCTCAGCTATAAGTCTGTTTTTGCTATCAGTAAGGAGGTTCAACTTTCCACACTACTGCATGAGGCAGAAAGATATTTTTGGGCCATTTTAGCCAGAGCTGGAAATCTCAGTTTATTAACTGCCCAGTACTTCAGGGGTTTGTCTGAACGCAGTACAGTGATCTCTCCTACAATAATACAAATAAGCAATTTGTATTGGCAGAACAGTAGTAAACAATTTTTAGCTTAGTCTCCACTCCAGCTTTAAATGAAATGGGAACATGCAGTTTGAAAAAACCACCACAAGATAGCATATGGGTAGTAAGTGGAGGTATCGGTTTAAGTATCGGTGCATTTGCACGAGTACAAGTACTCATACAATTACTTGGTATCGGTACCGATACCGATACTAGTATCGGTGCAACCCTAGTTTAAGTTGCTTACAGGCAGTCGGTGCAAGGGGAATGTTAATAATTAAATAATTGAATATAGAAAAAGACTATCCTATCCAGCACTCACTAATCCCAATTAGTAATAAGTGGATTAAACTTCCTAGAGAAAAAGCAAATGATACAGCAATAGATACCAATAATATCAATCACAGAGAATGTACAAAAATGTGAAACAAAATTGCATTTATTTGATAAGTCAAGAAAGCGGCTATACCTAAAGATATTTTAAACCCCACATTAAGCCATAGTGCACTGATGGGATTAGATTAAAGAGAGCTTTCATAAAAATAAAAAAAAAGGAATCTAAAAGTAGAATCCTATAACTGAATAAAGTCTCAAATTCCTGTTACTGCACAGGAGACAACAGTCTGTGAAAACAGTTCCCAAAACAGAAGCACTGAATTAGAAAAAAAGTCAGGGGAAGCAGGAGATATGTAGTAATAATAAGAAGATTGGCTATGGAGTGTGTCAGGGAACGAACTGTGTAGGTTCAGCATTAACCCTTTTTTATGGCAAAACACTCACCAGGGAGCTCCGGGCAATCATGGCTATGTGTAATTGTTAAACATCAATTCCACAGTTACAGGTTAGGTACTCACTCATACCCCCATGGAGGCAATCCTCCGCTGTTACATCGGATATCACTGCCGTAGCGGTCAGCGTGTAGGGGATCCCACTTTCACGGTGCCACACCTCCTAGGTACACCAATCCGGATTAGTTTGGTTTGTCCACCTGGTGTGTTACTCTCCCCAATTGGTACCTCCTCCATCGTTATGTAATGAATTTTGTCTTCTGTAGTTGCAAACTTGGTTTAAACCTCCTGACACCTCCGCTTCAGCCTCCAAATAACTTGTAGCCTGCTTGCATGTTTCTTAAAACGCCAGCTACGCGTGTTTCACCCCTAAGGCACTGGGGTTTCTTCCGGCTCCATTAACAATCATCCTTACGTAAGGCAGGGAGAGTCCACAACTTCATTCCTTACTGTTGGGAAATAAAACACCTGGCCACCAGGAGGAGGCAAAGACACCCCAGCCAAAGGCTTAAATATCCCTCCTGCTTCCCCTATCCCCCAGTCATTCTTTGCTTTTTCGTCACTATAGGAGGTGGCAGAGAAGTGTCAGAAGATTTGCATAGTCCTGTAATGGGTATGTTCCCTTCAAGAAAGGACTGGAGTTTTTAGTAATCATGTCAACCTCTCAGTGAGAGTATTGATGAGTTTTTCTGCAAACTCATCCAGACTGTCACCTAACAGCTCCTGAGCAATCAGTGTTGACGAGTTTCACTGCTTGCTATCACACACTCAAGTCTATGTCAGAGCATCACTGCAAGACTGTCACACTTGAGAGGCTGTGTCTGTTCCACAGCATGGATCCTAGAGGTTAAGACCATTTTTATATATCCACTTTTCCTATACAGGGTCACAGTGTGGCTCCTTTTATGCCTCGATAGGATCAAGGGTTAATGTCTCCTTCAGGGGAGAGTATTTGAACAGCTAGGGGTTATTTATAACTGCTTTAATGTGAGAGTTTTTGGGCTCATAGACTGTGTGCTTTCAGCTTGAAACAAACCGGTTTCACTTTAGTTTTTGAGTGTTGCGCAGCTCATAATAGCTTAGCGCCTTTTTCATAGCAGGGGAAGTCCTGTTCTACTTGACCCGGTGCGGTCTTTTAGTTTTCCTATGATCCTGCTGTGGACATTACTCCTAAAGGAGAGCATTTTCACTGTTAGTGGTCTAGGAGTTGGTGAGCGCCCCTGCCATTGGGATTAAAAAGGTGCTGTTTTTCTGTCTGTCCTTCCGTGGATATATTTTCGCTATGGAGGACTCTGATACTACATTAGAGGGTTCCGCTCCTTCTGTACTAATTAATAATTCCTGTTTATATTATGAGGCCGTGGTTTGCCCGCCTGCTCAATTTTTTCCATTTGCCTAAGCACTGTTCTAAAGTCTAAGAAGGGAGACAAGCCTGCTAATACTTATAGCGCTATTAGCCCCTCTGAGCCATCTACCTCTCAGGAATCTTTGTCCCGAGAGATTACTACCCTTTCTACACTAGCCGCTCCACATGCAATTCCCTGCGGCTCAACTAATCCATCTGGAGGGGGCTATTTTCCTGAGGACTTTACCGTGCAGTTACAATCAGCGGTGTCTGCGGCCCTAAGTGCCTTACCTCCCTCTTGTAAACGTAAGAGAAAGCTTAAACATAGTTCTCCTGACCTAGAGTCATCTAAATATTTGTCGGATTTAGCAACTATGTCCCAGCTATCCGATGAGGAGTTAACCTCTGTAACTTTAGTTTCTAAACCTCATTCAGCGGAGGAACCCTCCTTTTCGATATAAAATTGAGCATCCGCTTTTTTATTAAAGGAGGTTCTGTCTACGCTAGAGGTTCCAAAGGCTAAACTCTCGGAGGAGTCAAAGATCCCTAAATTAGACCGAAAATTAGAGGGTTTATGAAGACAGGACAGTCCCTCTGACTTTTCCTGTGCCAGTTAAGATGGCGAACATTATTAACGAATGGGAAAGAGTAGGAACTTCTTTTTCCTCCTTATCTACTTTTAAACAATTATTCCCAGTCCCTGACTCTCAATTAGATGTGTGGGGCTCCATCCCTATTGTGGATGGTGCTATTTCTATGCTGGCTAAGCGTACTACTATTCCTCTGCGGGATAGTTCTTCTTTTAGAGAGCCTATGGATAAGAAAATGGAAACTTTTCTGAGGAAGATGTTTCAACATACAGGGTTTTTATTTCAACCGACGGCAGCGGTAGCCGTGGTTCCTGGAACAGCTACCTACTGGTGCGACACTGTTGGAGCTCATTGAGGTGGAGACTCCCCTCAAGGATATTCAGGAGAGAATTAAGGCTTTGAGAATTGCTAACTCCTTAATCTGTGATGCAAATATGCAGATTATTCGCCTAAATGCAAAGGCTTCTGGTTGAAGTCTTGGTCTGCGGATATGTCTTCTAAATCGAGACTCCTTTCTCTTCCTTTCAAGGGGAAGATTTTATTCGGTCCAGGGCTGGACTCCATTATTTCTACGGTTACCGGATGAAAAGGGCCTTCAAACTGCAGGATAGGCCTAAGGGACGGCAATTGCCTAATTTTCGTTCTGACAAATCACAACGACCGCAATCCTCATCCAAGTCCGAGCAGCCCAAGAGTACTTGGAAGCTGGGTCAGTCCTGGAATAAGTCCAGACAGACTAAGAAGCCTGCCGAAAACAAATTGGCATGAAGGGGCGGCCCCCAATCCGGGATCGGTTTGAGTAGGCGGCAGGCTGTCTTTTTCAGACGCTTGTTTTCAGGATGTGCAGGATCCTTGGGTCCTGGAGGTTGTATCTCAGGGATACCAGATAGGATTCAAATGTCATCCGCCCAAGGGCAGATTCCTACTCTCCAGACTGTCTAAAAGACCAGTAAAGAGGACTGCCTTTTTAGGTTTGCATACAGGATCTCTTTTCTAGGAGTAATTGTCCCGGTGCCTACAGCAAAAAGAGGTTATGGGTTTTATTCAAACCTTATCGTGGTTTCAAAAAAGTAGGGAACTTTTCGTCCAATTCTGGATTTAAAGTGCCTAAACAAGTTTCTGAGTGTTCCCTCTTTAAAAATGGAGACAATACGGTCAACCCTTCCTCTGGTTCAGGAAGGACAGTTTGACCACCATAGACCAGAAGGATGCATACCTTCACGTTCCGATACACAGGGAACATGTTCAGTTCCTGAAGTTTGCCTTTCTGGACCAGCACCTCCAGTTCATAGCTAGTCCGTTTGACCTAGCTACTGCTCCAAGGATATTTTCAAAGGTTCTGGGGGCTCTTCTAGCCGTTGCCAGAACACAAGGTATTGCATTAGCTCTCGTGGCATCCCGCCTCAATACCAAGCTACCCCAGGTACGGGTCGAGGTTGAGGGATCCTCAGGCGGAAATGATAGATTCCCTATCAGTACCATGAAGGTTCAGACTCTCATATCTTTTTCCTCCATTACCACTTCTCCCTTATATGGTGGCTCGCATCAAGCAGGAGCAAGCATCAGTGAATCTGATTGCTCCATCGTGGCCGCAAAGGACATGGTTTGCAGATCTGGTGGGGATGTCCTCATCTCTTCAGTGGAGGTTACCTTGTCGCAGAAATCTGCTGATACAGGGTCCCTTCGTTCATCAAAATCTATATTCTCTGAGGCTGACTGCGTGGCGATTAACCGCCTAGTCTTAGTCAAGAGAGGGTTTTCTGATAGTGTTATCGACACTCTGGTTCCAGCTAGTAAGCCAGTAACTCGTCGTATCTACCATAAAGTGTGGAGGACTTACTTGTACTGGTGTGAACAACATGGCTTTTCCTGGCATAAGGTTAAGGTTGCCAGAATTGTATCTTTCTCTTGTAAGGTGTATCCAGTCCACGGATCATCCATTACTTGTGGGATATTCTCATTCCCAACAGGAAGTTGCAAGAGGAAACCCACAGCAGAGCTGTAATATAGCTCCTCCTCTAACTGTCATAGCCAGTCATTCTCTTGCAACTCTCAACAAGCAAGGAGGTCGTAAGAGAGAGTGGTTAAATATAGCTAGTTTATTTTCTTCAATCAAAAGTTTGTTATTTTTAAATAGTACTGGAGTTTTGCTATTTTATCTCAGGCAGTAAATAGAAGAAGAATCTGCCTGAGGTTTCTATGATCTTAGCAGGTTGTAACTAAGATCCATTGCTGTTCTCACATATGTCTGAGGAGTGAGGTAACTTCAGCGAGAGAATGGCGTGCAGTTTACTCTGCTATGAGGTATGTGCAGTTATAATTTTTTCTAGAGATGGAAAACACTAGTAAATGCTGCTGATACCGGATTAATGTAAGTTAAGCCTGAATACAGTGATTTAATAACGACTGGTATCATGCTTACTCCCAGGGGTTATACCCTTATGATGTTGCAATATAAAACGTTTGATGGCATGTTTAATCGTTTTTATATATGCTTTGGTGATAAAACTTTATTGGGGCCTAGTTTTTTCCACATGGCTGGCTTAAATTTTGCCTAGAAACAGTTTCCTGAGGCTTTCCACTGTTGTAGTATGAGTGGGAGGGGCCTTTTTTAGCGCTTTTTTGCGCAGTTCAAATTACAGACTAAGACATCCAGATTCCCTCAAAGGCCCTCTGAATGCTATAGGACATCTCTATAGGGCCCAAAGGCTTTCCAAAGTCGTTTATTGGGGAAGGTAGGGCCACAGAAAGCTGTGGCAGTTGGTTGTGACTGTTAAAAAACGTCTATTTCGTTTTTTTGATCCGGTTTTTGAACTAAGGGGTTAATCATCCATTTGCAAGTGGGTGCAATGCTCTGCTAGCCTATTACATACACTGTAAAAATTTTGTTTGATTTACTACATTTTTTTCACTGTTTTTCAAATTCTGACAAAATTTGTTTCTCTTAAAGGCACAGTACCGATTTTTATATTTGCTTGTTAACTTGATTTAAAGTGTTTTCCATGCTTGCTAGTCTCATTGCTAGTCTGTATAAACATGTCTGACATAGAGAAACTCCTTGTTCATTATGTTTAAAAGCCATGCTGGAACCCCCTTTTAGAATGTGTACCAAATGTACTGATTTCACTTTATGCAATAAAGATCATATTCTGTCTTTAAAAAATTTATCACCAGAGGAATCTGCCGAGGGGGAAGTTATGCCGACTAACTCTCCCCATGTGTCAGACCCTTTGACTCCCGCTCAAGGGACTAACGCTCAAATGGCGCCAAGTAGATCTAGGGCTCCCATAGCGTTTTCTTTACAAGACATGGCGGCAGTCATGGATAATACACTGTCAGCGGTATTAGCCAGACTACCTGAACTTAGAGGTAAGCGAGATAGCTCTGGGGTGAGACAAGATGCAGAGCATACTGACGCTTTAAAAACCATGTCTGATACTGTCTCACAATATGCAGAAGCTGAGAAGGAGAGCTTCAGTCTGTGGGTGATGTTAATGACTCAGGAAAGATACCTGATTCTGATATTTCTACATTTAAATTTAAGCTTGAACACCTCCGCGCGTTGCTTAGGGAGGTTTTAGCTGCTCTGAATGACTGTGATACCATTGCAGTGCCAGAGAAATTGTGTAGACTGGATAAATACTTTGCAGTGCCGGTGTGTACTGATGTTTTTCCAATACCTAAAAGGTTTACAGAAATTATTAATAAGGAATGGGATAGACCAGGAGTGCCGTTCTCTTCCCCTCCTATTTTTAGTAAAATGTTTCCAATAGACGCCACCACACGGGACTTATGGCAGACAGTCCCTAAGGTGGAGGGAGCAGTTTCTACTCTAGCAAAGCATACTACTATCCCTGGCGAGGACAGTTGTGCTTTTTTAGATCCAATGGATAAAAAATTTGAAGGTTACCTTAAGAAAATATTTATTCAACAAGGTTTTATCCTACAGCCCCTTGCATGCATTGCCCCTGTCACTGCTGCTGCGGCGTACTGGTTTGAGTTTCTGGAAGAGGCTTTACAGGTAGCGACTCCATTGGATGACATACTTGGCAAACTTAGAGCACTTAAGCTAGCCAATTCTTTTGTTTCTGATGCCATTGTTCATTTGACTAAACTAACGGCTAAGAATTCTGGTTTTGCTATACAGGCGCGCAGAGCGCTATGGCTTAAATCATGGTCAGCTGACGTGACTTCAAAATCTAAGCTACTTAACATTCCCTTCAAGGGGCAGACCCTATTCGGGCCTGGTTTGAAGGAGATTATTGCTGATATCACTGGAGGAAAAGCCCTTACTCAGGACAGGTCCAAATCTAGGGCCAAACAGTCTAATTTTCGTGCCTTTCGAAACTTCAAGGCAGGTGCAGCATCAACTTCCTCTAATGCTAAACAAGAGGGAACTTTTGCTCAATCCAAGACGGTCTGGAGACCAAACCAGACCTGGAAAAAAGGTAAGCAGGCCAAAAAGCCTGCTGCTGCCTCTAAGACAGCATGAAGGAACGGCCCCCTATCCGGTAACGGATCTAGTAGGGGGCAGACTTTCACTCTTCGCCCAGGCATGGGCAAGAGATGTTCAGGATCCCTGGGCGTTGGAAATTATATCCCAGGGATATCTTCTGGACTTCAAAGCTTCCCCCCAAAAGGGAGATTTCACCTTTCACAATTATCTGCAAACCAGATAAAGAGAGAGGCATTCTTACACTGTGTACGAGACCTCCTAGTTATGGGAGTGATCCATCCAGTTCCAAAGCAGGAACAGGGACAGGGTTTTTACTCAAATCTGTTTGTGGTTCCCAAAAAAGAGGGAACCTTCAGACCAATTTTGGATCTAAAGATCTTAAACAAATTCCTCAAAGTTCCATCATTCAAGATGGAAACTATTTGTCCCATCCTACCAATGATCCAGGAGGGTCAATATATAACTACAGTGGATCTAAAGGATGCTTATCTTCACATTCCGATACACAAAGATCATCATCGGTTTCTCAGGTTTGCCTTTCTAGACAGGCATTACCAGTTTGTAGCTCTTCCCTTTGGATTAGCTACAGCCCCAAGAATCTTTACAAAGGTTCTAGGGTCGCTTCTGGCGGTCCTAAGGCCGCGGGGCATAGCAGTAGCCCCTTATTTAGACGACATCCTGATACAGGCGTCAAACTTCCAAATTGCCAAGTCTCATACGGACGTAGTACTGGCATTTCTGAGGTCGCATGGGTGGAAAGTGAACGAGGAAAAGAGTTCTCTATACCCACTCACAAGAGTTTCCTTTCTAGGGACTCTGATAGATTCTGTAGAAATGAAGATTTACCTGACGGAGTACAGGTTATCAAAACTTCTAAATTCCTGCCGGGTTCTTCATTCCATTCCGCGCCCTTCGGTGGCTCAGTGTATGGAAGTAATCGGCTTAATGGTAGCGGCAATGGACATAGTGCCGTTTGCACGCTTACATCTCAAACCGCTGCAACTATGCATGCTCAGTCAGTGGAACGGGGATTACACAGATTTGTCCCCTCAACTGAATCTGGACTAAGAGACCAGGGATTCTCTTCTCTGGTGGCTATCTCGGGTCCATCTGTCCAAAGGTATGACCTTTTGCAGGCCAGATTGGACAATTGTAACAACAGATGCCAGCCTTCTAGGTTGGGGTACAGTCTGGAACTCCCTGAAGGCTCAGGGATCGTGGACTCAGGAGGAGTCTCTCCTTCCAATAAATATTCTGGAAATAAGAGCGATATTCAATGCTCTTCAGGCTTGGCCTCAGTTAGCAACTCTGAGGTACATCAGATTTCAGTCGGACAACATCACGACTGTAGCTTACATCAACCATCAAGGGGGAACAAAAAGTTCCCTAGCGATGTTAGAAGTTTCAAAAATAATTCGCTGGGCAGAGATTCACTCTTGCCACTTATCAGCTATCCATATCCCAGGTGTAGAGAACTGGGAGGCGGATTTTCTAAGTCGTCAGACTTTTCATCCGGGAGAGTGGGAACTCCATCCGGAGGTGTTTGCACAACTGATTCATCGTTGGGGCAAACCAGAACTGGATCTCATGGCGTCTCGCCAGAACGCCAAACTTATGTGTTTCCACCGTTTCCTCTGCTCCCTCGACTGATTGCCAAGATCAAGCAGGAGAGAGCATCGGTGATTCTGATAGCACCTGCGTGGCCACGCAGGACCGGGTATGGAGATCTAGTGGACATGTCATCCTTTCCACCATGGTCTCTGCCTCTGAGACAGGACCTTCTACTTCAGGGTCCTTTCAACCATCCAAATCTAATTTCTCTGAGACGGACTGCCTGGAAATTGAACGCTTGATTTTATCAAAGCGTAGCTTCTCAGAGTCAGTTATCGATACCTTAATACAGGCACGAAAGCCTGTCACCAGGAGAATTTACCATAAGAATTATTGGTGTGAATCCAAAGGTTACTCATGGAGTAAGGTCAGGATTCCCAGGATATTATCTTTTCTCCATGAAGGTTTGGAAAAAGGATTGTAAGCTAGTTCCTTAAAGGGACAGATTTCTGCTCTGTCTATTCTTTTGCACAAGCGTCTGGCAGATGTTCCAGACGTTCAGGCATTTTGTCAGGCTTTAGTTAGAATCAAGCCTGTGTTTAGACCTGTTGCTCCACCATGGAGCTTAAATTTGGTTCTTAAGGTTCTTCAAGGAGTTCCGTTTGAACCTCTTCATTCCATAGATATCAAACTTTTATCTTGGTAAGTTTTTTTTTTTTGGTAGCTATTTCCTCGGCTCATAGAGTCTCCGAGCTATCTGCCTTACAATGTGATTCTCCTTATCTGATTTTTCATACGGATAAGGTAGTCCTGCGTACCAAACCTGGGTTCTTACCTAAGGTGGTATCTAACAAGAATATCAATCAAGAGATTGTTGTTCCATCCTTATATCCTAATCCTTCTTCGAAGAAGGAACGTTTATTACACAATTTGGACGTGGTCCGTGCTTTAAAGTTTTACTTACAAGCTACTAAAGATTTCGTCAAACATCTGCTTTGTTTGTTGTCTACTCTGGACAGAGGAGAGGTCAAAAGGCTTCGGCAACCTCTTTCTTTTTGGCTAAGAAGCCTAATCCGCTTAGCCTATGAGACTGCTGGACAGCAGCTTCCTGAAAGGATTACAGCGCATTCCACTAGAGCTGTGGCTTCCACTTGGGCCTTTAAAAATGAGGCTTCTGTTGAACAGATTTGCAAGGAGGCGACTTGGTCTTCGCTTCATACTTTCTTTCATGTAATTAGCAAGAGTCCATGAGCTAGTGACGTATGGGATATACATTCCTACCAGGAGGGGCAAAGTTTCCCAAACCTTAAAATGCCTATAAATACACCCCTCACCACACCCACAATTCAGTTTTACAAACTTTGCCTCCCGTGGAGGTGGTGAAGTAAGTGTGTGCTAGATTCTACGTTGATATGCGCTTCACAGCAGGCTGGAGCCCGGTTTTCCTCTCAGAGTGCATTGAATGTCAGAGGGATGTGAAGAGAGTATTGCCTATTTGAATTCAATGGTCTCCTTCTACGGGATCTATTTCATAGGTTCTCTGTTATCGGTCGTAGAGATTCATCTCTTACCTCCCTTTTCAGATCGACGATATACTCTTATATACCATTACCTCTACTGATTCTCGTTTCAGTAGTGGTTTGGCTATCTGCTATATGTAGATGAGTGTCCTGGGGTAAGTAAGTCTTATTTTTTGTGACACTCTAAGCTATGGTTGGGCACTTTATACGTAAAGTTCTAAATATATGTCTTTAAACTTATATTTGCCATGATTCAGGATAATCAGTATTCTTTCTTTCAGACTGTCAGTTTCATTATTTGGGAAAATGCATATGAATAAAATATTTTTTCTTACCATAAAGAAATTTTCTAATTGACTTTTTTCCTTGCGGGCTGTTAGGCTCACGGGGGCAGAAAATGCTTCAATTTATTGCGTCATTCTTGGCGCAAACTTTTTTTGGCGCAAAATTTTGACATTTCCGGCGCCATAGTTGACGCCGGAAGTTTACACGTGGTTGCGTCATTTTTGACGCATTTGTGTTAGTCTTTAGACTGTGACAAAGTATCTCGGATATTTGCTTGGGCTAAATCCAGCTCCTATCTAAATTCTGGGGTCCTTTTCCCAGGTATAGACGTTTGGGAAGCGGATTATCTCTGTTAATCAAGCTTTACATCTGGGAGAATGGTCTTTACCCAGATATGTTTTTCAATTTTTCAGATGTGAGGGCTTCCAGAAATAGATCTGTTGGCCTCTCGTCTTAACAAGGAATTTCCCAGGGGCCTATTTCAGGTCCGGGGATCCTCAGGCGGAAGTAGTGTATGCTTTGACACTTCCTTGGAATTATCATTCTGTCTATATCTTCCGCCTCTAGTTCTTTAAAATTCTAATGGAACGTTCGTTTGTACTGCTGGTGGTTCCAGCATGGCCTCACAGGTTTTGGTATGCGGATCTCATTCGGATGGCCAGTTGCCAACCTTGGACATTTCCGTTAAGACCAGTCCTTTTATCTCAAGGCCCATTTTTCCATCAGGATCTCAAATCATTTATTTTGAAGATATGGAGATTGAACGTTTGATTCTTAGTCATAGAGGTTCTCTGACTCAGTGATTAATACTATGTTACAGGTTTGTAAATCTGTCTCTAGAAAGGTTTATTATCGAGTTTGGAAGACTTTAATTTCTTGGTGTTCTTCTCATAAATTCTTTTGGCATTCTTTTAGAATTCCTAGAATTTTACAATTTTCCAGGTTGGTTTTGTCTGCAAGTTATTTGAAAGGACAAATCTCTACTCTTTCTGTTCTTTTTCACAGAAAGATTGCTATTCATTCTGATATTCATTGTTTTGTGCAGGCTTTGGTTTGTATCAAGCCTGTCATTAAGTCAATATCTCCTCCTTGGAGTCTCAATTTGGTACTGAGGGCTTTACAGGCTCCTCCGTTTGAACCTTTGCGTTCTCTGGACATTAAAATTACTTTCTTGGAAAGTATTGTTCCTTTTGGTTATATCTTCTGCTCGAAGAGTTTGAGTTTTCTGCTCTTTCTTGTGGATCTCCTTTTCTGATTTTTCATCAGGGTAAGGCAGTATTCCTACCTGTTATTCATTATTTTGTTCAGGCTTTGGTTCTTATCAAACCTGTCATTAAGCCAATTTCTCCTCCTTGGAGTTTTAATTTGGTTCTAAAGGCTTTACAGGCTCTTTTATTTGAGCATATGTTTTCTCTAGACATTATTTACTTTCATGGAAAGTATTGTTCTTTTTAGACATCTCTTCAGCTAGAACAATGTTTAATTATCTGTTCTTTCTTGTGAGTCTCCTTCTGATTTTTTCATCAGGATAAGGTGGTTTTTGCTATCCTCATTTCAATTTTTACCTAAAGTTGTGATTTCTATCAACATTAGGGAGGAATTATTGTCTTTTACTAAGACTTCTTTGGTAATATTCTTACATTCTTTGGATATGGTAAGAGTTTTGAAATCTTATGTTGAAGTTATTCAGATTTCAGATAGTCTTCTAGTCTATTTGTTATTTTTTCTGGTGTTAGGAAGGTCAAAAGGCTTCTGCCATTTATTTGGCATCTTGCTTAAACTTTTGATTCATCATGCTTATTTGGAGTTGGGTGGATTCCCGCCTCGGAGGATTATGGCTCATTCTACTAGGTAAGTTTCTACTTCCTGGGCTTTTTTAAGAATGAAGCTTCTGTTGATCAGATTTGCAAAGCAATGACTTGGTCTTCTTTGCATACTTTTACTATGTTCTACCATTTTGATGTTTTCTCTTCTTTAGAAGCAGTTTTGTTAGAATGGTACTTCAGGCAGCTGTTTCAGTTTGATTCTTCTGCTTATATTTTCAGTTTTTTTCATTATAAAAATTGAAACTTTTTTGATTTGGGTAGTGGATTAATTTTTCAGCGAAATTGGCTGTCTTTATTTTATCCCTCCCTCTCTAGTGACTCTTGCGTGGATGTTCCACATCTTGGGTATTTATTATCCCATACGTCACTAGCTCATGGACTCTTGCTAATTACATGAAAGAAAACATAATTTATGTAAGAACTTACCTGATAAATTCATTTCTTTCATATTAGCAAGAGTCCATGAGGCCCACCCTTTTTTGTGGTGGTTATGATTTTTTGTATAAAGGACAATTATTCCAATTCCTTATTATTTTTTTATGCTTTCGCTCCTTTTTTTTTATCACCCCACTTCTTGGCTATTCGTTAAACTGAATTGTGGGTGTGGTGAGGGGTGTATTTATAGGCATTTTAAGGTTTGGGAAACTTTGCCCCTCCTGGTAGGAATGTATATCCCATACGTCACTAGTTCATGGACTCTTGCTAATATGAAAGAAATGAATTTCAGGTAAGTTCTTACATAAATTATGTTTTTTCAAAATTTTGCAAATTTGATACTTTTGCTTCTTCGGAGGCTATATTTGGGAGAGAGGTTTTACAGGCAGTGGTTTCTTCCATTTAAGTACCTGCCTTGTCCCTCCCTTCATCCGTGTACTTTAGCTTTGGTATTGGTATCCCACAAGTAATGCATGATCTGTGGACTGGATACACCTTACAAGAGAAAACACAATTTATGCTTACCTGATAAATTTATTTCTCTTGTGGTGTATCCAGTCCATGGCCCGCCCTGTCATTTTAAGGCAGATAATTTTTAAATTTAAACTACAGTTACCACTGCACCCTATGGTTCCTCCTTTCTCGGCTTGTTTTCGGTCGAATGACTGGCTATGACAGTTAGGGGAGGAGCTATATTACAGCTCTGCTGTGGGTGTCCTCTTGCAACTTCCTGTTGGGAATGAGAATATCCCACAAGTAATGGATGATCCGTGGACTGGATACACCACAAGAGAAATAAATTTATCAGGTAAGCATAAATTGTGTTTTTCTCCAGGATGGACTGGAGAAGGGTTTATCTGCTAGTTCCCTGAAGGGACAGATATCTGCCCTGTCGGTGTTATTGCACAAGAGATTAGCTGAGCTTCTGGATGTGCAGTCCTTTGTTAAGGCACTGACTAGGATCAGACCTGTGTTTAGATCTGGGGCTCAGCCGTGGAGCCTCAATCTTGTTCTTCGTGTTTTGCAGCAGTCTCCGTATGAGCCTATGCATACTGTTGACATTTAAATTGTCTTGGAAGGATCTTTTTTTTTTTGGCTATTGCCTCTGCGCCTAGAGTTTCTTAAATTTCTGCTTTGCAATGTGACCCACCCTTATCTAGTTTTACATGCTGATAAGGCGGTTTTACGTACTAAATTAGGGTTCCTCCCTAAGGTGATGTCGGATCGTAACATTAATCAAGAAATTGTTGTTCCTTCTTTGTGTCCTAATCCTCCTTCAGTGATGGAACGCTTGCTTCACAATCTAGATGTGGTTTGTGCCTTGAAGTTCTATCTTCAGGCTACTAAGGAATTGAGACAATCTTCCTCTTTGTTTGTCATCTAAGCGTAAGGGGCAGAAGGCTGCTGTCTTTCTGGTTGAGGAGTGTCATCCGCATCGCTTATGAGACAGTGGGGCGACATTCCACTAGAGCAGTGGCTTCCTCCTGGGCTTTTAAGAACGAAGCCTCTATGGATCAGATTTGTAAGGCGGCTACCTGGTCCTCCTCACACACTTTTTCAAAATTTTACAAGTTTGATGTGTTTGCTTCGGCTGAATCAGCTTTCGGGAGAAAAGTTTTGCAGGCTGTGGTGCCCTCAGAATAGGGTCCGCCTCTTTTTTGTTTCCTGCTGTTATTCCTTCAGTGTCCTCTGGAGCTTGGGTATAGTTTTCCCAACAGTAAGGAATGAAGTTGTGGACTCTACCTGGAAAACATAATTTATGCTTACCAGATAAATTCCTTTCCTTCCTGGCAGGGAGAGTACACAACCCCGTCCGTAATTTATTTTTGTTCGGCGGCTCCTTTTTTTTTTTTATTATTATTTCTTCTGGCACCTTTTATTACCCTGATGTTTCTCCTACTTTTCCTTGTTCCCTCGGCAGAATGACTGGGGGATAGGGGAAGCGGGAGGGATATTTAAGCCTTTGGCTGGGGTGTCTGCCTCCTCCTGGTGGCCAGGTGTTGTATTTCCCAACAGTAAGGAATGAAGTCGTCAGGAAGGAAAGGAATTTATCTATATAATTTTTATATATTTTTTCCAACCGTTAGGTGCATTTATAGGGTCCCAGTACCAGGGTGCAATATCAATAAATATTAAAGTCCACCACAAATGCACTCACTAGATTTAACTTAGTGAAATTTATTGTATGAACGTTTTCAGAGCCTTCACACCTTCCTCAGACAATCAGTACAAGTGAAACACAATGAATAAATGTGTAACAACTCCTCCCCCAAGTGCACAACCAATCAATGTATCAGGTTACAAATACCACTCTATTAACCCTCGCATATAATTATTCACTGATAGCCATAATATGAATTAAATAACAATGTCGTGATCAACATGTGTAGTGTGATTCATGTAAAGTATAACAACATTAACATCTCACCCAGTTCATAAATCTTAACTAAACTTGCCAAATAAAATTTCTATAGCAATTAAAACTTTTTACATGATACGATGAGTCCATGGATTTCATCCTTACTTGTGGGATATCGCCTCCTGGTCAGCAGGAGGAGGCAAAGAGCACCACAGCAGAGCTGTATATATAGCTCCTCCCTTCCCTCCCACCCCAGTCATTTTCTTTGCCTGTGTTAGTGATAGTAAGAGGTAAAGTGAGGTGTTTAGATTCTTCAATCAAGAGCTTATTATTTTTAAAATGGTACCTAAGTGTGCTATTTTTCTATAGGGTGTAGCCGTATTCCTTGTCAGCCTCTAGAGTAGAGCTACAGGTGGCTTTAAAGCAATGGGAACTGGTGGGGTTTTACCCTCACTGTGCCTCCCATACTAGTGCTGCCCTTTGTATACTGATGGTCTTAGCAGATATTAACTTAAGTCCCTTTTGTGTCCACAGAGCTGCTGGAGGGAGAAGACCTCTTGATCCTGTGGAACTTCTCATGCTGTTGATCAGCACTGAGGTAAGTGCAGTCTTTTATTTTCTGGGACACTGGCAAACTCAGAAGGGACTGTGTACTTATGAGCTGTTGGAACTAGAGCCCTTTGGAACAAATTAAAAGGGCCATTTCTGTAACGGTGTGTGTGAGTTGTCATGGAAGGTCAACCGACACAAAGGGGGTTACATTAGAGGTTAATGTTTATTATGACCTATTGTGATCCTACGAATGGGGCTTGTATAGGTGGTGCCTATATGTTGGACACTGGGAGTGTGTTACCAGAGTCTTGCAATAGGACTCCGGTTTACGGCTGCATGTTTGATTTGGTCTTTTGAGACTGTAGCGCTATTTGGGAGTTAGAGAAGCGGATTTTCATTGCCACGCGGAGAACTTCATAGAATATGGAAGTTCTTTGCCGCGCGGAGTTATGGCCGATGCGACGCCCGCGATGGGTGGGACTTGCTTTGGCACGCTGTTTAGCCGCGCAGACTGTCATTACGCAAGTTCCGGCTGCTGGATCAGACTAAGTACACGCCACAACCGCATGGTTATCGGTGAAAACGAGCGGTCTTAGGAGTTTTGTCTCATTCCTCCGGTTCATTTGTCAAGTGTGGTCGGAAGACCGTGGGGGCAGGTAGGCACCTCAGCAGAGCTGTTGAGGCGAGGTGCTGAATAAAGTCTATACAGAGGGGGGGGCGGAGCCAACCGCTAAGGAGACCAGACGTGTTCTTATACAGCTCCTGGTTTTAAGCTTGAATTTTAAGGATTTACAGCATATAATTAGTTTTAAATCGCCCTGTTCATGGATGAGTACTGAGATATTCTCTTGCTACACAAAATAAGACCACAATTGCACCACTTTGAGAGTTATCAAGATAATTTCAGCCATGTGGTGAGAATTACTACGTTTCATCTTGGACTTCCTGAACTACGGTGAATCAGCTATACTGGCTAAAGTTCGCTCCACAGCTTTATCATGGGGGATTCCTACTGTGAGATAAAGGCTCTTTTGGCCGATTTGGATCATCGCATGACACACCAGTTCCATGAGCTTAAGTACGAGTTGCAGC
This sequence comes from Bombina bombina, assembly GCF_027579735.1. Classification (NCBI taxonomy): domain Eukaryota; kingdom Metazoa; phylum Chordata; class Amphibia; order Anura; family Bombinatoridae; genus Bombina; species Bombina bombina. Next base: position 1,063,318,550 of record NC_069501.1, on the reverse strand, counting down.
GTGGCTTTGAAAGCAGGGAAGAGGTGTCAACAGTTAAAGTTGAGCGAGTGGATTCTGCAGCTCATGTTCCGTTGCCCACTGCTCAATCTTTTATGCAGCTAAGTGAGGTTACTACTGCTGTACACCGATCGCATATATCCTATCTCCCTTTGACCTCCTGTACACTGAGAGATATACTAGAGCCTGAGGACACAGGGGAGAATAGATTACCAGTAAGTACTGCGGCCCGATATGATAACCAGCACCCGGTGAAATCCGGTCAGCGAACATGCAGTTCTTTATATTCTTGTGAGCACGCAGCTGACTCTGTGCCTAACTCGTCCTGTAAGCACCTAAGACATCCACGGTCCCACAGCCCGGCTATGAAGGTATGCATAAGATGGAGGCCCTACTCTGCAGCGGAGCCTTATCTAATGTGCCACACACAGGATCTTACTGACTGGGTATTTGTTAGTCTGTCCTACGGGACACAGGCTAAAGGAAAGGAGCTTCACCTTCTCTGTTTATTCTCCCTAAGCTGTTGGGGAAAAACTTTTAGATCTGGTGTTGGGTGAATTCATATTAACTGTTCCGCCATTTCCTGTGGCTAGATACTGCACAGCAGTGACAGGGCATATAACTACAAAACAGAAATATACTGAACTCTTGATAAAAATGGACTCCTAAATGACGAGTTAATACTCTGAGAACCTGGGATCTTTTCTTTGGCTCTTCAGCCCTGCTAATATCCACATGTCTTGTTTGTTTCTGGACTCATACCCCTAATTTGTTTGAGTAAATGTAAAACCAGAGAGGACAGTTTTGTTTTGTTTTTTTGTTTTTAGCACTAAAATATATCTATATTAAGCTATAAGAGTTTGAAGGGGTATAATATAATGTGTATGCATCTGTCTATTGTATCGCTGCATTTTATACAGAGAAGCGTAGAACAGCCAATTGCTTGTTATATTAATACGCACATGTTATACCCCTGTTGGGAATTATCCTGCACTTTTATTCTCTGTAAGATGTATACTAAAACAAAGTACAGTTATGAAGGAGTGTCCACTAGCATGCTGTTTATGCCTGAACTTTTTACATGTCATACCATGTGCTCACATATTGCTGCCTATACAATCCCACACTAGATACATGGTCTGGCACCATATCCCCATATCTCCCATCTACTCTAATAAGTTACATCCCTGAGCTCTGTGTTCTCTTGTATGGACCTCCTATGGTATAGTTAAATGCACCGATGTTTACACTATGTTCTCTTAGTGCTTTAATGTTTCTAATCTGAAAGAAAGTACCACATCTCTCAGTTTTTTTGTTTTGTTTTTTTTTCCCTCTATTTATATGCAACGCTGCTCCTCCACCAAATTCTGGTAGCTTTAAGTTACATGATTGTATTACCCGCTCCTACCAATCCTGCCAGCTATAGCTAATTTTCCCTTGCTTAGACATGCCTCTGCTGGTTGAAATAATGTCACACTGATAATGGCTGTTTACCTCTAAAATTACACATATGGTCTAGTAGTTGTGCTCTTATATATATATGTGCTTACGATAGTTGATTTAGCACGATTTCTCTATCTGGCCCTTACATGCCTATACTGTTTGATATTCACATCTTTAGCTGAGATTTAGTTTTATTTACCTACAGAGAGTATGTCTAACATTATTTTTTTTAGGAGTTATAATTTTGGTGTTCAGCCTCTCCCCTATACCAGTCCCTCTTCCATATACTATTTTACCTATTGTCCTCATAAGGATCATAAACTGTCGTTATAGGTTATCTACAGACCCAATCTGGACTGAGATGAGTAAACTAGTCTATCTTCTTGGTGCATATTATTTGTTCATGCTGAGCCTCTCTCCTCCCTTTCCCGCTGGTACTGGTTGCCTGCGGGTCATATCCCTACTCCTTTTTCCTACATCGCCTATAGATGGCGCCCCCCTAGGAGAGGGGCTCATCTTTGACATATAGGAGATTTACAGTTCAGGCCTAGAGATTAACCTCATTATGCTCCTATGTCGATATTTATAACTACTTTATACTCTGCCTAGATATCTTTAAGAGTATACTTGGCAGTTAAAACTAATACTCACTTAGTGTCCCGATAATAGTTAATATAAGATGGCCATCCTGACTGGCTCCGCCCTCCATCCCCCATCCCCCCCCCCCCCCATTATATTTCGAGCGGCTCTTGCCCGCTGCATCCCCTCCCCTTCAATCAGTAAAGCTAATTTCCCCCTGGCCCTAATTGTATCAGAGTCGACGCTTGCATTTGCCTTCTATATGGTCCAGGGAGGACAATTTTTGTCTTATTGTTATTACCTTTATTATAAATCTGAAGTCACACTGTACACTGCCCAAGTTATATAACATTGCGTGTGCTATTTGGATACATTAAGCCCTAACTGTAGGGTTATGTTTGTAACACATATGCAACAATATTGTATTTGCACTTTTCTGTATATGTTTTGAGGCATACTTGTTGGCTGTATTTATTTATGACTTCAATAAAAAAATATTATAAAAAAAAAAAAAAAAAAAAGTCTATACAGAGTGCTTATATTGTTAACTCTTTCAGGCTCTGACATTAATACCTGTTTATCTTTTAAAGACACAGTATCTGCCCAGGTTTACAATAATCTGTGCTGCTGTTTCTATGCTAATTGGCTATAAATTAAGTACCTATATTTTTCAGACCAAATTGCTTCTTGCTTTCTATTATGATGGATGCAGATGATATGCAAACTGTAGCGTGTTCAATGTGTTTGGATGCCACTGTAGAACCCCCTGCTCCTTTTTGTCCCTCGTATTGAGAGGGCCTTGCATTTTAGAGACAAAATTGTTTTTGACAAATCTTTGACTAAGTTGAATGTTTCTCAAGAGTCTACAGATGAGATGCAGAGCATGCCGCATCTTTCTCCCCAAGCGTCACAGCCCTTAACACCCGCTCAAGCGGGACCTTTTATTTCACCAGTCTCTGCAGCTTTTACGGAAGTACCCACTCGGGGTTCTGAGTTAGAGAGTACTGCGGTACTCTCAGAAGGTGAACTGTCTGACTCAGGGAGTGCTTTACCTCTAACTGACTCTGACGTAGTTTCTTTCAGGTTTAAACTTCAGCACCTCCGTTTATTACTGAGGGAGGTGTTGGTTACTCTGGATGATTGTGACTCAATAGTGGTCCCACCAGAGAAATTGAGTAAGTTGGACAAATATTTGGAAGTCCCATCTTATTCAGATGCCTTTCCAGTCCAGAAAAGGACTTCAGAGATTATTGCAAAAGAATGGGAGAGACCAGGTATTCCCTTCTCTCCTTCTCCAGTTTTAAAAAAAAATGTATCGTATAGCCGACGCTATTAGAGATTCTTGGCAGCCGGTCCCTAAAGTTGAGGGTGCTGTTTCTACTATGGCAAAGCGTGCGTACTACTATTCCTATTGAGGATAGTTGTGCGTTTAAGGACCCTATGGATAAGAAATTGGAGGGTCTCCTTAAGAAGATTTACGTTCATCAGGGATTCCTGTTACAACCTGCGGCTTGCATTGTCACAGTCACCAGTGCGGCCGCTTATTGGTTTGATGCTCTGGAAGAGTCTCAAGACAGACTCCTTTGGAAGAGATACAGGATCGGATTAAAGCTCTTAAGTTAGCTAATTTGTTTATTACGGATGCTTCCCTGCAGATTACTAAATTGGCGGCTAAGAGTTCGGGCTTTGCCATCTTAGCACGCAGAGCTTTATGGTTAAAATCTTGGTCTGCAAATGTGTCATCCAAATCTAAGCTTTTGGCTATTCCTTACAAGTGGAAGACCCTGTTCGGGTCTGACTTGAAGGAGATAATTTCTGACGGGAGGCAAGGGTCATCTCCTTCCTCAGGATAAAAAGTCCAAACAGAGAGGGCGACAGTAATTTTCGTTCCTTTCGAAATTTCAAGGGAGTTCCCTCTTCCTCTTCCACTAAACAGGAAGGGAATTATTCACAAACCAAGTCCACTTGGCGACCCAACCAGTCCTGGAACAAGGGTAAACAACCCAAGAAGCCTGCTGCTGCTACAAAGTCAGCATGAAGGGTCGGCCCCCGATCCGGGACCAGATCTGGTGGGGGGCAGACTCTCCCTCTTCATCCAGGCCTGGATAAGAGTTGTTCAGGATCCCTGGACACTAGAAATTGTGTCTCAGGGATATCAGTTCCCCCAGAGGAAGGTTTCTTCTTTCTCGATTATCTGCAAACCAGATAAAAAGAGAAGCGTTCTTACGTTGTGTAGAAGACCTTGCTTCCATGGGAGTAATATGTCCCGTTCCAATAACAGGGTCAGGGGTTTTATTCAAATCTCTTGTAGTTCCCAAAAAAGAGGGAACGTTCCGACCTATTCTAGACCTCAAAAGTCTAAACAAGTTTTTCAGAGTTCCAACCTTTAAGATGGAAACTATTCGTACCATTCTTCCATTGATCCAGGAGGGTCAATTTATGACTACCGTGGATCTAAAGGATGCATATCTTCATGTTCCTATCCACAAAGATCATCACAAGTTCTTTCGGGCTGGCCACGGCGCCTAAAATTTTCACAAAGGTTCTGGGGTCTCTGCTGGCGGTTCTCAGACCGCGGGGCATTGCAGTGGCGCCTTATCTGGACGATATTCTGATCCAGGCGTCGTCTTATCGGCTAACAAAGTCTCATACCGACATTATTCTGTCCTTTCTAAGGACTCACGGGTGGAAAGTGAATCTGGAAAAGAGTTTGCTAGTTCCACAGACAAGGGTTCCTTTCTTGGGAACTCTAATCGACTCTCTATCCTTGAAGATCTTTTTGACGGAAGTCAGAAAGTTAAAGATTCTGAATACTTGTCGAACCCTTCAGACCAATCCTCGGCCGTCAGTGGCTCAGTGCATGGAGGCAATTGGATTGATGGTAGCGGCAATGGACATCATTTTGTTTGCTCGTTTTCATCTCAGACCTCTGCAACTGAGCATGCTCAGACAGTGGAATGGAGATTATACAAATTTTTCTCCTCAAATAGATCTAGATCAGGAGACAAGGGACTCTCTTCTATGGTGGTTGTCGCTGGATCATCTATCCCAGGGGACATGCTTCCGAAGACCCTTATGGGTGATAGTGACAACGGACGCCAGCCTGATAGGATGGGGAGCAGTCTGGAACTTCCTGAGAGCTCAGGGTGTAAGAGACTCCGATCGAGTCCAACTTCCCATCAATATCCTAGAGTTGAGAGCAATATTCAATGCGCTTCAGGCTTGACTTCAGTTGGCCTCGGCCAAATTCATCAGATTCCAGTCGGACAACATTACGACTGTAGATTACATCAATCATCAGCGAGGAACAAGGAGTTCCTTAGCGATGACAGAAGTAGCCAAGATAATTCAGTGGGCGGAGGCTCACTCTTATCTGTCGGCGATCCACATCCCAGGTGTGGAAAACTGGGAAGCGGATTTTCTGAGCAGACAGACTTTTCATCTGGGGGAATGGGAACTCCATCCGGAGGTATTTGCCAACCTGATTCTCAGATGGGGCAGGCCGGAGTTGTATCTTATGGCATCTCGTCAGAATGCCAAGCTTCTGAGATACGGGTCCAGGGATCCCCAGGCCGAGCTGATGGATGCCTTGGCAGTGCCTTGGTCATTCAGCCTAGCTTATGTGTTCCCTCCATTTGCTCTCCTTCCCCGGGTGATTGCTCGAGTCAAACAGGAAAGGGCATTGGTGATCCTCATCGCTCCTGCCTGGCCTCGCAGGACTTGGTATGCCGATCTGGTGGACATGTCATCTCAGCCACCATAGAAGCTTCCATTGAGGAAAGACCTTCTCATTCAGGGACCCTTCCATCATCCGAATCTAGTTTCTCTGCAGCTAACTGCTTGGAGATTGAACGCTTGATTTTATCTAAGTGAGGGTTCTCTGATTCGGTCATTGATACCTTGATTCAGGCACGTAAGCCTGTTACTAGAAAGATTTACCATAAGATATGGAGTAAATATCTTTATTGGTCCGAATCCAAGGGCTACTCATGGAGTAGGGTTAGGATTCCCAGGATTTTGTCTTTTCTCCAAGAAGGATTGGAGAAAGGGTTGTCAGCAAGTTCCTTAAAGGGACAGATTTCTGCTTTGTCTATTTTGCTACACAAGCGTCTGACAGGTGTTCCAGATGTTCAATCTTTTTGTCAGGCTCTGACTAGAATCAGGCCTGTGTTTAGACCAATTGCTCCTCCTTAGAGTTTGAATTTAGTTCTTAATGTTCTTCAAGGGGTTCCGTTCGAACCTATGCATTCCATAGATATTAAGTTATTATCTTGGAAAGTTTTATTTTTGGTTGCTATTTCTTCTGCTCGCAGAGTTTCTGAGCTTTTGGCATTACAATGTGATTCTCCTTATCTTATTTTCCATTCCGATAAAGTGGTGTTACGTACCAAACCTGGTTTCCTTCCTAAGGTTGTTTCTAATAAAAATATTAATCAGGAAATTGTTCCTTCCTTGTGTCCTAATCCTTCTTCTAAGAAGGAGCGGCTGTTGCATATTTTGGACGTGGTCCGTGCTTTAAAGTTTTACTTACAGGCAACTAAGGATTTTCGTCAATTGTCTTCCCTGTTTATTGTGTTTTCTGAAAGCTAAGGCTATACCTCTCTTTCATCATCCGTTTTGCATATGAATACGAATTACGGCTCATTCCACTAGAGCTGTGGCTTCCTCATGGGCATTCTGTTGAACAGATTTGCAAAGCTGCAACTTGGTCGTCTCTTCACACTTTTTCCAAATTTTCCAAATTCAATACTTTTGCCTCGTCTGAGGCTGTTTTTGGGAGGAAAGTTCAAGCAGTGGTGCCTTCCGTTTAGGTTCCCTGTCTTGTCCCTCCCGTTTCATCTGTATACAAAGCTTTGGTATTGTATCCCACAAGTAAGGATGAAATCCGTGGACTCATCGTATCTTGTAAAAGAAAAGGAAATGTATTCTTACCTGATAAATTTGTTTCTTTAACGATACGATGAGTCCACGGCCCACCCTGTTTTTATGAGACAGGTCTTTATTTTTGTTAAACTTCAGTCACCTCTGCACCTTGGCTTTTCCTTTCTCTTCCTAACTTCGGTCGAATGACTGCAGTGGGAGGGAAGGGAGGAGCTATATATACAGCTGTAATATTTAGTCAGCGCATCGGGCCAGCTGTATAGTCACAGCCCGGCCCGACCGCGCCATAGCACTAAGTGCAGCTCGCTCCTGTCACAGGAGCGAGCTGCACTTAGTCTTATGGCGCGGTCGGGCCGGGCTGTGACTATACAGCTGGCCCGATGCGCTGACTAAATATTACAGACCCGCTCAGCAGAGAGCAGACAGCGGGTCTGTAAAAGCGCCGTAATTTTTACATATTAAAAGCGAAAAAAGGGTTTTAGAACTATAGCACTTAAATAATGTTATATAATTCTGCACTATGTGCAGAATTAAATAACATTATTTTTAAGGTTTACTGTCCCTTTAAATTCCAAGATGGCGGTGCCCAGTGTGAAGATGCAGAGCTTTACTAACCAGCACTTGTAAAGGGTTAAAATAAGAGATTGGCTTTAAAAAGAAGTGCAGACACAAGAGGAAAAACAATAGCATGGTGAGAAGTAACTGTACTACTGTAGTTGTACTTAACAGTTTAATGTACCTTTAAGTAAGGCAGCCTTTGCAAAAAAAAAGTTACACAATTGTACTGTAAATATCCAAGTGCTGTTATGGCTCAAAGATTTTCTACCAAGGAGTGCAGCATACTTATTTTGTTCACTGCTGCTGAGTTATCGGGATGTCAAGAATAGGAGCACTGTCAATCCTAACAATTCCTGTAAAATTTGTTGTTTGTTTTTTCCAGAAAAGAAAGGAGGGACCCAGAGCCAAAGAGAATGGAGGATGAACATGGAGTTGTAAGATTTTGTTTTTCTTACATTTTTATATACACCACCTTCTTAAGAAAAATGTAAAAGACTGTTAAAATTATTTTATATAAGCATGGGCTAGCATCTGCCCCCTGGGAGCCTGCTTTGAGTTTCTGTGATTCTGTAAAAAAAGGTTTTTTATAATCAAGTGCATTTTAAAAGGGCTTGGAAACCAAAATGCTTTTCATGATTCAGATAGAGCATTTCATGTTAAACAACTGTCTAATTTACTTCTGTTACCAAATTTTCTTCATTCTCTTGTTCTCCTTTGTTGAAAAGCAGGGAGGTAAGCACAGGAGCGGTCACCTACTTGCAGCTCTTTGACAGCAGTTTTGCAAGAATGTTATAAATTTGCAAAGGCAGTAGGTGGCAGCACTTTTTCCTGGCATGTAGTGCTCCAGAGATGTGCACACTACCTACCTTGGTATACCTATTCAACAAAGAATACCATGAGAACAAAGCAAATTGGTTAATAGAATTAAAAAAAAAGTTTCCTATTTACTTCTATTCTCTATCACGAAAAACTTTTTTGTGTTTGTGTCCCTTTTTCATGTAATTGGCAAGAGTCCATGAGCTAGTGACGTATGGCATATACATTCCTACCAGGAGGAGGCAAAGTTTCCCAAACCTCAAATGCCTATAAATACACCCTCACCACACCCACAATTCAGTTTTACAAACTTTGCCTCCTATGGAGGTGGTGAAGTAAGTTTGTGCTCGTCTTCTATGATTTCTTCTATGATGAGCGCTTCTAAGCATGCTGAAGCCCAATTCCTCTCAGAGTACAGTGTTTGTCAGAGGGATGTGAAGAGAGTAACGCCTATTAATTTTATGGTTTTTCTCATGGAAAATCTTTTCAAGGGTTCTCTGTATATCGGTCGTAGGGATTCATCTCCTACCTTCCTTTTCAGATCGATGATATACTCTTATATATCATTACCTCTGCTGATAGTTTTCAGTACTGGTTTGGCTATCTGCTATATGTGGATGGGTGTCTTTCGGTAAGTATATATCATTATTTAAGACACTCAGCTATGGTTGGCGCTTTATGTATTTATATAAAGTGCTAAATATATGTATTTTACTTATATTTGCCATGAGTCCAGTCTATGTGTACTTCCCTTTGCAGTCTGGCAGTTTCAATATGGGAATCATGTTTTAGGAAGTTTTTGTCTTACCTGGGGTTTAGTCTCTTTACTAATTTGACTTGTTTTTCTTTTAAAACTTGCGGCCAAATTAGGCTCGCAAGGGCGTAAAATGTTATTTATTGCGTCAGTCTTTGCGCAATAATTTTTTGGCGCGAATGTGCGTCTATGATGATGCAAGTTCTTAATTTCCTGCGTCTTAGTTGATGCCAGGTTGTTTGGCGCAAAGTTGTGTTTGACGCGAGTTGCGTCATTTCCGGATGTTTGTTGTTGCCAAAAAAAATTATACTTCCTTTTGCGTTGTGCATCATAGTTGGCGCCAAAAAAATGTAGTTTTATTTTGCCTCACTTCCTATATGCTCCTTGCCTTCTTTATGCTCTGAGGGCTATGCTATTTGCTTTTTTGCCAATGTTAGCATTTGCATTTTTTCGCATTCCTGAAACTGCTATATGTGGAAATAAGATATTTTTTTTAAAATGTTATTTTTTTCTTTTACATTTTACAAGATTTCTCAGTTTGATCCTGTCTCAGAAGCTGCTGTAGGAACCATGCTGCCTAAACACAGTTTTACCAAACCTAAGTGTATCTGTTGTAAGCTAGTGGAGATTATATCTCCAGCTGTAGTATGTAACAGTTGTCATGATAAGCTTTTGTATGCAGAAAAAGTTTCTATTAGTGCTAGTACAGTATCTGTTGTTCCCTCAACATCTAATGTACATGATATCCCTGTTGATATGAAAAATTATATTGCTGATGCGATACAGAAGGCTATGTCTGCTATTCCGCCTTCAAATAAACGTAAAAGGTCTTTTTAAAACTTCTCATAATACTGATGAAATTTGCAATGACAGACAACATACTGATATATCCACCTCTGATGAGGATCTCTCTGACTCAGAAGATCCTACTTCAGACATTGTCACTGATAAATCAACTTATCTTTTTAAGATTGAGTATATTCGTTCCTTGTTAAAAGAAGTGTTGATAACTTTGGATATTGAGGAGTCTGGTCCTCTTCATAATAAATCCAGTAAACGTTTAAATTCTGTCTCTAAACCTCCTGTGATTACTCCTGAGGTTTTCCCTGTTCCTGATGCTATTTCTGATGTGATTGCTAAGGAATGGTCTAAGCCTGGTACTTCTTTTGTTCCTTCTTCAAGGTTTTAAAAGTTATATCTTTTGCCAGTGGCTAATTTAGAGTTTTGGGAAAAAGTCCTTAAGGTTGATGGGGCTATTTCTACTCTTGCTAAGTGTACTACTATTCCTATGGAAGATAGTACTTCTTTTAAGGATCCTTTAGATAGGAAAATTGAATCTTATCTAAGAAAGCTTATTTACATTCTGGCTATAGTCTGACCTGCCATTTCTATGGCTGATATTGCGGCTGCATCAACTTTTTGGTTGGATAGCTTGGCACAACGGGAAAAAGATTCTAATTTGCATAGCATTGTTAGTTTGCTTCAACATGCTAATCATTTTATCTGTGATACTATTTTTTATATCATCAAGATTGATGTTAAATCTATGTCTTTAGCTATTTTAGCTAGAAGAACTTTATGGCTCAAATCATGGAATGCTGACATGGTATCTAAATCTAGGTTACTATCTCTATCATTCCAGGGTAATAATTTATTTGGTTCCCAGTTGGATTCTTTTATTTCCACTAATACTAAGGGGAATGTAGTTTTTATAGCCCCAAGATAAAGTCTAAGGGTAAATCTAAAGCTTCTAATCGGTTTTGTTCCTTTTATCAGAATAGAGAACAGAAAACCACTCCTTCCCCTAAGGACTCTGGCTCCAATTGGAAACCATCTTCGAGTTGGAATAAATCCAAGCCTTATAAGAAACCAAAGCCAGCCCCCAAGACTGCATGAAGGTGCGGCCCTCAATCCAGTTCTACTGGTGAAGGGCAGATTGAAATTATTTCAAGACGTTTGGGCAGGTTCCGTTCAGAATCATTGGATTCAGAATATTGTCTCTCGGGGATATCAAATAGGTTTCAAAATTAGACCTCCTTTGAGATTTTTTTCTCTCACGTTCCAACAAATCCTGTGAAAGCTCAGGCCTTTCTGAAGTGTGTTTCAGATCTGGAGCTTTCAGAGGTAATTGTACCAGTTCCACTTCTGGAACAGGGTCTGAGTTTTTATTTAAATCTATTCATTGTCCCGAAGAAGGAAAATTCATTCAGACCCGTTCTGGATCTGAAGTTTTTGAAACAATTTATAAGGGTCCCAACTTTCAAGATGGTGACTATAAGGACTATTCTGCCTTTTGTTCAGCAAGGTGATTATATATCCTCATTAGACTTACAGGATGCATATCTTCACATTCTGATTCATCCAGACCACTATCGGTTTTTGAGATCCTCTTTTCTAGACAAGCATTACCAATTTGTTGCTCTTCCATTTGGCCTAGTGACAGCTCCAAGAATCTTTTCGAAGGTTCTCGATGCCCTTCTATCTGTAATCAGAGAGCAGGGTATTGCAGTGTTTCCTTATTTGGACGATATCTTGGTACTGGCTCAATCTTTTTATTTAGCATAATCTCACATGAATCAACTTGTGTTGTTTCTTCAAAGACATGGTTGGAGGATCAATTTACCAAAGAACATTATCCTAGATAGAAGGAAAGAAAGAGGCGCCCAATAGTTTAATAACAAAAGTACAGATAACAGAACAGATATTGAGTACACCTATATACTCACAAGGCGAGTTGCACATACAGTCCAATAATCAGCAGACCGAGGCTTCAGAGCCGCTCGGCTGACTCAATCACCCAATTGTTCACCCAATCCTCTGAGGTTGATATTCTTGCTAATTTACCAGAGAGTTTCTTGATTCCTCAGACAAGGGTCACCTTTTTTAGGATTCCAGATAGATTCAGTGTCCATGACATGGAAGTTTTAGGTCTCATGACTGCAGCATCGGACGCAATCCCCTTTGCTCGTTTTCATATGAGACCTCTGCAGCTTTGCATGCTGATATCACAATTGATAGTCTTAAATCCCAACACTCAACTCTTTCTGACTTGGTGGTTAGACCATCATCTGATTATTCAAGGGGCCTCTTTTGATCGTCCTTCCTGGACTGTGATTTCAACAGATGCAAGTCTCACAGGTTGGGGGTCTCTGACAGCACAAGGAGTTTGGAATCCTCGAGGCGAGGTTACCAATCAATATTTTAGAACTCTGTGCTATTTTCAGCGCTCTTCAGGCTTGGCTTCTATTAAAGAGAGAATCATTCATTTGTTTTCAGACAGACAATATCACAACTGGGGCATATGTCAATCAAGGTGGGACTCGCAGTCCTTTAGCAATGAAAGAAGTATCTTGGATACTTTTTTTGGGCGGAATCCAACTCCTGTCTAATTTCTGCAATACATATCCCAGGTGTAGACAATTGGGAAGCAGCTTATCTCAGCCGTCAGTCTTTACATCCAGATCCTTGGCCACTTCCTTTAAGGCCAGACCTTCTGTCTCAAGAGCCGTTTTTCCATCAGGATCTCAAATCGCTACATTTGAAGGTATGGAAATTGAACACATAGTGCTTAGTCATCAAGGTTTCTCTGACTCAGTGATTAATACTATGCTACAGGCTTGTAAGTCTTTTTCAAGGAAGATTTATTATCGGGTTTGGAAAAAACTATTTTATGGTGTTCTTCTCATAAAATCTCTTGTCATTCTTTTAGAATTCCTAGAATTTTACAGATTCTTCAGGATGGTTTGCATAAAGGTTTGTCTGCAAGTACTTTGAAGGGACAAATCTCTGCTCTTTCTGTTTTATTTCATAGAAAGATTGCTAAACCTCCTGATATTCACGGTCTTGTTCAGGCTTTGGTTTGGATCAAGCCTGTTATTAAATCAATCTCTCCTCCTTGGAGTCTTAATTTGGTTTTGAAGGCTTTGCAGGCTCCTCCTTTTGAGCCTATGCATTCTTTGGATATTAAACTACTTTATTGGAAAGTGTTGTTCCTTTTGGCTATCTATTCTGCTAGAAGAGTTTCTGAATTATCTGCTCTCTCTTGCGAGTCTCCTTTTCTTATTTTCCATCAGGATAAAGCTGTTTTGCGGACTTCGTTAAATTTCTTCCTAAGGTTGTGAATGCTGACAACATTAGTAGGGAAATTGTTGTTCCTCCTTGGTGTCCTAATCCTAAGAATGCTCTTGGAAGATCTTTACATTCTTTAGATGTTGTAAGAGCTTTGAAATACTATATCAAAGCTACGAAGGATTTCAGAAATACTTCTAGTCTATTTGTTGTTATTTCTGGTTCCAGGAAAGGTCAGAAAGCCCCTGCCATTTCTTTGGCCTCTTGGTTAAAGCTTTTGATTCACAAGGCTTATTTGGAGGCGGGGACAGTCTCCGTCTCAGTGAATTACAGCTCATTCTACTAGATCAGTCGCCACTTCTTGGGCTTTTAAGAATGAAGCTTCAGTTGATCAGATTTGCAAAGCAGCAACTTGGTCTTCTTTGCATACATTTGCTAAATTTTACCATTTTTATGTATTTGCTTCTTCAGAAGCAGTCTTTGGTAGAAAAGTTCGTCAGGCAGCTGTCTCAGTTTGATTCTTCTGCTTTATGATTTAAGTTTTGTTTTTTTTCTTGAAATTTTTAAGAAACTTATTTTTTTGTTTGGATTTCATTTTCTCATCGGAAATAGCTGTTTTTATTTTATCCCTCCCTCTCTAGTGACTCTTCTGTGGACTTCTACATCTTGGGTATTTCCATCCCATACGTCACTAGCTCATAGACTCTTGCCAATTACATGAAAGAAAACATAATTTATGTAAGAACTTACCTCATAAATTCATTTCTTTCATATTGGCAAGAGTCCATGAGGCCCACCCTTTTTCTTGTGGTTATGATTTTTGGTATAAAAGCACAATTATATTTCCAGTTCCTCTTTTTGTATGTTTTTTTACTCTTTATTTTTATCACCTCACTTCTTGGTATTTTGTTAAACTTAGTTGTGGGTGTGGTGGGAGGTGTATTTATAAGCATTTTGAGGTTTGGGAAACTTTGCCCCTCCTGGTAGGATTGTGTATCCCATACGTCACTAGCTCATGGACTCTTGCCAATATGAAAGAAATTAATTTATCAGGTAAACACAAATATTTAAAGGGCCAGTAAACCTAAAAATTTTTTATATTATTCTGCACATAGTGCAGAATTATATAACATATTAGCGTTCGCTTTATACAACCTAATATTCCCTGTGAATTTTTATAAAAAAGACTGTTTTTCAGACCCGCTCTCTGTGCTCTTCTGAGCGGGTCTGTTTTTATCACAGAGAGCATCTGGCCAGCTGTCTAGTCACAGCCCGGCCTGAACGCGCCATTATACTCAGTGCAGCTCGCTCCTGCTTTGTCTGACAGCGGGAGCGAGCTGCACTGAGTTTAATGGCGCAGTCGGGCCAGGCTGTGACTAGACAGCTGGCCAGATGCGCTCTGTGAATAAAACGGACCCGCTCAGAAGAGCACAGAGAGCGGGTCTGAAAAACGGTCTTTTTTTTTTTTTTTATAAAAATTCACAGGGAATATTAGGTTGTATAAAGCTAACATTAATATAATGTTATATAATTCTGCACTATGTGCAGAATTATATAACATTATTTTTTAGGTTTACTGGCCCTTTAAATCACTTAACCTTTCAAGAGCTGATTTGCTATTGTCACACACCACTTAAAAGTTTATAACATAGTTGTTTTCATACAGGTGGTGAGAGTCCACAATTAGTCATATATGGGAATTACTTCTCTCCCACCAGGAGGAGGCAAAGTTTCCCAAACCCCAAGAGCTCTGTAAAACCCCACACGCATACCTTAGTCTTTACTTTTTTTTCCGCTTGAGGTGGTTGAAGAATGAAGATGTGCATGTTCTTCAGTGTCAGGGGTTTTCATTTTCTTGAGGCCCCCCTTCCCCTCAGAGTACAGTGCTTGTCAGAGTGAGGTATTTGGGGTATGGTTTATGATCCAATGGTTTTGCCTCATGGGAAATCCTTCATAGACCCTCTGTAATCGGTGGCAGGGACGTGTCTTCCGCCTCCTTTTACAAAACTAAATTATACTCCTATTCCATTACCTTTGCTGATATGTTTCAGTACTGGTTTGGCTGTCTGCCACTTGTTATAGTGGACAAGTGTCTATGGGTAAGTATGTTTTATTTTTTATATAGACATTCATACAGCTTTGTTATGAGCACTTTTAAATTATTTAAAGTTAATCTATTATGTATGTATATATGGCCCTGGGACAGATTCTCACCATTTCCCTTAATTTTTCGGGGGTCGCAAACAGGGTAATGGCATGCTTTACTTTTTAGGCTCGCTTCAATCGAATTTGTTTTAGAACATAGTGCAAGCGTGCCAAAACTTTTGCCACGTTCTGCCTAATCAAAATGTCAGCGCCTTAATGCGCTTGTCTATTTTGGCACATTTTTAACACATAGGTACGTTGTAGTATTGCACGTCGGTGCCTTATTGTACGGCTATGCGTGCATCAATTTTGCCGTGCGTTCCTCCATTTTAAACTTGTTGTTGGGCGCATGCTGACAGTTATTGCTTAACTTAGGCTGAGCATGCATTAAGTGCTTATTGTCTCTGTAAAGCTGCTTATGTATATGTTTTCCTTTTCTCAAGAGCTTCTTAAAGGTTTTTTTAGTGCTTATTGCATTGCTTTGTGTATGCTATAATGGAGCAGCAAAAATCTGTCCCTAAATTTACCCTAGAAACTGAGTCTCCTGAACACCTTTCTACCATTAAGTGTGCTTATTGTAAAACAACTGAAGTGCCTTCTTAAGGTCATTTATGTGACTCATGTTTAGATTTGTTAATGCATACTGACCAATCTAATGTTTCTACGGGTACTAATGCACCTATCATCTGTTCATTACAGGATGATGCTGATGGAGTAACTCTGGCCATTAAGTTATTTATAATCACAGCTGTCACTAGGGTGTTGGCTGCTCCTCCTGCTTTCAAACAAGTGTAAAAGGTCAGTTCAAAATGTACCTTTTACTGCTATGTGCCCTAATACAGGGGATACTGGGGTATCTTCAGATGGTGATATAGAACCTGATAATTCCTCCTTTTTATTTAAAGTTGAACATATTCATCCTCTTTTAAAAGGTTGTTTAGGGTGTAATTGTTTAAATTCAGAATTTAAAACTGTTACTCTCCCTGAGGTTTTCCCTGTGCCTGATGCTGTCTGACATGATTACTACGGAATGATCTAAACCAGGTGTGCCTTTTTAATCCTTCTGCAAGGTTTAAACATTTATCTCCTTTACCAGCTGCTGCTCTAAAGTTATGGGAAACGGTTCCCAAAGTGGATGGGGCCATTCCACTCTAGCTAAACGTACTACTATTCCTTTAGGGACCCTTTAGACTGTTATTTCTATTGCTGACGTAGCTGCTGCTTCTACTTACTGATTGTCCAGTCTCTCACAGAAGTTTTCTGATGACCCTGTTCTAATCTATTAAGTTTGCTTTAGAGTGCAAATTTCTTTATTTGTGATGCTGTGATTGATATTATGAAAGTTAATGTCAAAAGCATTTATTTAGCTATTCTTACCAGGAGGGCCCTCTAGCTTAAATCTGATATGGTGTCAAAATCTAGATTATCTTTCTATTCAAGGAAAGAAGTTATTTGGGTCTGATTTAGATTCTAATATTTCTACTATTACTGGGGGTAAAGGAGCTTTTCTTCCTCAAGACAAAGTCTAAATGAAAAGCTAAAGCTCCTAATCGTTTTTGTTCCTTTCATTAAAATAAAGAACAGAAAAATGACTCCTGTTCAAAAGCAAGATTCCTCTGGTTCAATCTGGAGACCTAATGCTAATTGGAACAAATCCAAACAGGGTTAGAAGTCTGTTCCCGTCTCCAAGACCGCATGAAGGTATGGCCCCCGACCCAGTAGTTCTGGTAGGGAGCGGATTAAATCTTTCAGGAGGCCTGGGTTCAGAATATTATTTCTCAGGGATGTCTAATTGGTTTCAGAACAAGGCCCCCCCAGAGGAAGTTTTTTTTCTGTCCAATGTTCCAAGGAATCCCATAAAAAGCTAAAATCTTTTCTTCAATCTGTCTCAGAAAGATATGGGAGTAATTGTTCCAGGGGCAGGAACAGGGGATGGGATTTTATTCAAATCTCTTTATGTTCCCAAGAAGGAAGACGCCTTCAGACCAGTTTTGGACCTGTAAACTCTAAACAAGTCTAAGTATACCATCTTTCAGAATGGAAACTATCAGGACTATTCTGCCTTTTGCTCAGCAAGGTTAGTTTATGTCCACAATCGATTTAAAGGATGTTTACCTCCATTTTCCAGTTCACTCAGAACATCATCAATTTCTGAGGTTTGCTTTTCTAGACAAACATTATCAGTTTGTTGCTCTTCCATTTTGGTCTCAATACAATTTTAAGAATATTTACCAAGTTTCTGGGTGCCCATTTGTCTGTAATCAGAGCTCTGGTTATTGCAGCATTTCCTTACCTGGACGATATCTTGATCCTAGCTCAGTCAATTCCTTTAGCAAAATTTTACACAAAACAACTGTTTCTTCAAAGACATGGTTGGAGGATCAATCTGCCAAAGAGTTCTTTGATTCCACAGACAAATGTTACTTTCCTAGGTTAACTTAAAGGGCCATTATACACTCCAAAAAATATAGGCTATTTAAATTAAGCACCAAAAGAAGATAAAGTTTGTATTTGACAAGTATTAGCAATTTTGCTGCTAAATCTCCTAAAAATGATTATAAAGTTTCTAATCCTCTCCACTAGCTTTAGAGCCAGGCTTTTTCTACACTCCCTATCTAGTGTCCTTTACAGCCAGCCCCCATGCTGGGGCTGTCTGTGTAATAGATAAGCCTGTCACAAATCCCCTCACCTCTCTCAGCCATTTCTTCCTGATTGTTTACACTGGCTGGGCACGATCTCACTCCCCCCTGACTCTCTTCTCCTGGTAAGCATTCAGTAGACACAAGGGGAATATTCCACTCACAGCTCTGTGAAACATGATCCTGAGATGTTTTACAGAGCTGTGTGTGAAAATATTCAGAGTGCCGTAGTGAGGACAAAGAGGGAGTCAGATACATGCACAGTTGCACTGTTTTTTTTATATGGGCAGATGTATTTTACATGTATATCAGCTGAGCGTGAGAGATGTAAAGCATTTCATTGTATCTGTAACAAACTGCACATGAGTTAAATCACAGGGATTCTACCCCAGCAGTGTCTTAGTTTTATCTGCACCTCGGCAGCATCCAGAGCTCCGCCCCCAGCTACTCCCACTCTCCTGCCTCCTCATAAATATTCATATTGTAGCTGTAAACTGGGGACGGAGCTCTGGATGCTGCCGAGGTGCAGATAAAACTAAGACACTGCTGGGGTAGAATCCCTGTGATTTAACTCATGTGCAGTTTGTTACAGATACAATGAAATGCTTTACATCTCTCACGCTCAGCTGATATACATGTAAAATACATCTGCCCATATAAAAAAAACAGTGCAACTGTGCATGTATCTGACTCCCTCTTTGTCCTCACTACGGCACTCTGAATATTTTCACACACAGCTCTGTAAAACATCTCAGGATCATGTTTCACAGAGCTGTGAGTGGAATATTCCCCTTGTGTCTACTGAATGCTTACCAGGAGAAGAGAGTCAGGGGGGAGTGAGATCGTGCCCAGCCAGTGTAAACAATCAGGAAGAAATGGCTGAGAGAGGTGAGGGGATTTGTGACAGGCTTATCTATTACACAGACAGCCCCAGCATGGGGGCTGGCTGTAAAGGACACTAGATAGGGAGTGTAGAAAAAGCCTTGCTCTAAAGCTAGTGGAGATTACGTTCGTATTCTCATTCACTGAGAGGATTAGAAACTTTATAATCATTTTTAGGAGATTTAGCAGCAAAATTGCTAATACTTGTCAAATACAAACTTTATCTTCTTTTGGTGCTTAATTTAAATAGCCTATATTTTCTTTCATGTAATTGGCAGGAGTCCATGAGCTAGTGACGTATGGGATATACATTCCTACCAGGAGGGGCAAAGTTTCCCAAACCTCAAAATGCCTATAAATACACCCCTCACCACACCCACAATTCAGTTTTACAAACTTTGCCTCCGATGGAGGTGGTGAAGTAAGTTTGTGCTAGATTCTACGTTGATATGCGCTCCGCAGCAAGTTGGAGCCCGGTTTTCCTCTCAGCGTGCAGTGAATGTCAGAGGGATGTGAGGAGAGTATTGCCTATTTGAATGCAGTGATCTCCTTCTACGGGGTCTATTTCATAGGTTCTCTGTTATCGGTCGTAGAGATTCATCTCTTACCTCCCTTTTCAGATCGACGATATACTCTTATTTATATACCATTACCTCTGCTGATTCTCGTTTCAGTACTGGTTTGGCTTTCTACAAACATGTAGATGAGTGTCCTGGGGTAAGTAAATCTTATTTTCTGACACACTCTAAGCTATGGTTGGGCACTTTGTTTATAAAGTTCTAAATATATGTATTCAAACATTTATTTGCCTTGACTCAGAATGTTCAACTTTCCTTATTTTCAGACAGTCAGTTTCATATTTGGGATAATGCATTTGATTTAATCATTTTTTCTTACCTTCAAAAATTTGACTTTTTTCCCTGTGGGCTGTTAGGCTCGCGGGGGCTGAAAATGCTTCATTTTATTGCGTCATTTTTGGCGCAAAAATTCTTTTCCGTTTCCGGCGTCATACGTGTCGCCGGAAGTTGCGTCATTTTTTTACGTTATTTTGCGCCAAAAATGTCGGCGTTCCGGATGTGGCGTCATTTTGGCGCCAAAAAGCATTTAGGCGCCAAATAATGTGGGCGTCTTATTGGCGCTAAAAAATATGGGCGTCGCTTTTTGTCTCCACATTATTTAAGTCTCATTTTTCATTTGCTTCTGGTTGCTAGAAGCTTGTTTTTTGGCATTTTTTCCCATTCCTGAAACTGTCATTTAAGGAATTTGATCAATTTTGCTTTATATGTTGTTGTTTTTTCTCTTACATATTGCAAGATGTCTCACGTTGCATCTGAGTCAGAAGATACTACAGGAAAATCGCTGTCTAGTGCTGGATCTACCAAAGCTAAGTGTATCTGCTGTAAACTTTTGGTAGCTATTCCTCCAGCTGTTGTTTGTATTGATTGTCATGACAAACTTGTTAAAGCAGATAATATTTCCTTTAGTAAAGTACCATTGCCTGTTGCAGTTCCTTCAACATCTAAGGTGCAGAATGTTCCTGATAACATAAGAGATTTTGTTTCTGAATCCATAAAGAAGGCTATGTCTGTTATTTCTCCTTCTAGTAAACGTAAAAAATCTTTTAAAACTTCTCTCCCTACAGATGAATTTTTAAATGAACATCATCATTCTGATTCTGATAACTCTTCTGGTTCAGAGGATTCTGTCTCAGAGGTTGATGCTGATAAATCTTTATATTTATTTAAAATGGAATTTATTCGTTCTTTACTTAAAGAAGTTCTAATTGCTTTAGAAATAGAGGATTCTGGTCCTCTTGATACTAATTCTAAACGTTTGGATAAGGTATTTAAATCTCCTGTGGTTATTCCAGAAGTTTTTCCTGTTCCTAATGCTATTTCTGCAGTAATTTCCAAAGAATGGGATATATTGGGTAATTCATTTGCTCCCTCTAAACGTTTTAAGCAATTATATCCTGTGCCGTCTGACAGATTAGAATTTTGGGACAAAATCCCTAAAGTTGATGGGTCTATTTCTACCCTTGCTAAACGTACTACTATTCCTACGTCAGATGGTACTTCGTTTAAGGATCCTTTAGATAGGAAAATTGAGTCCTTTCTAAGAAAAACTTATCTGTGTTCAGGTAATCTTCTTAGACCTGCTATATCTTTGGCTGATGTTGCTGCAGCTTCAACTTTTTGGTTGGAAACCTTAGCGCAACAAGTAACACATCATGATTCTCATGATATTATTCTTCTTCTTCAGCATGCTAATAATTTTATCTGTGATGCCATCTTTGATATTATCAGAGTTGATGTCAGGTTTATGTCTCTAGCTATTTTAGCTAGAAGAGCTTTATGGCTTAAGACTTGGAATGCTGATATGGCTTCTAAATCAACTCTACTTTCCATTTCTTTCCAGGGTAACAAATTATTTGGTTCTCAGTTGGATTCTATTATTTCAACTGTTACTGGTGGGAAAGGAACTTTTTTACCACAGGATAAAACATCTAAGGGTAAAAACAGAGCTAATAATCGTTTTCGTTCCTTTCTTTTCAACAAAGAACAAAAACCTGATCCTTCATCCTCAGGAGCAGTTTCAGTTTGGAAACCGTCTCCAATCTGGAATAAATCCAAGCCAGCCAGAAAGGCAAAGCCTGCTTCTAAGTCCACATGAAGGTGCGGCCCTCATTCCAGCTCAGCTGGTAGGGGGCAGGTTACGTTTTTTTCAAAGAAATTTGGACCAATTCTGTTCACAATCTTTGGATTCAGAACATTGTTTCAGAAGGGTACAGAATTGGTTTCAAGATGAGACCTCCTGCAAAGAGATTTTTTCTTTCCCGTGTCCCAGTAAATCCAGTAAAAGCTCAAGCATTTCTGAATTGTGTTTCAGATCTAGAGTTAACTGGAGTAATTATGCCAGTTCCAGTTCAGGAACAGGGGATGGGGTTTTATTCAAATCTCTTCATTGTACCAAAGAAGGAGAATTCCTTCAGACCAGTTCTGGATCTAAAAATATTGAATCGTTATGTAAGGATACCAACGTTCAAGATGGTAACTGTAAGGACTATCTTGCCTTTTGTTCAGCAAGGGAATTATATGTCCACAATAGATTTACAGGATGCATATCTGCATATTCCGATTCATCCAGATCATTATCAGTTCCTGAGATTCTCTTTTCTGGACAAGCATTACCAGTTTGTGGCTCTGCCGTTTGGCCTAGCTACAGCTCCAAGAATTTTTACAAAGGTTCTCGGTGCCCTTCTGTCTGTAATCAGAGAACAGGGTATTGTGGTATTTCCTTATTTGGACGATATCTTGGTACTTGCTCAGTCTTTACATTTAGCAGAATCTCATACGAATCGACTTGTGTTGTTTCTTCAAGATCATGGTTGGAGGATCAATTTACCAAAAAGTTCATTGATTCCTCAGACAAGGGTGACCTTTCTGGGTTTCCAGATAGATTCAGTGTCCATGACTCTGTCTTTAACAGACAAGAGACGTCTAAAATTGATTACAGCTTGTCGAAACCTTCAGTCACAATCATTCCCTTCGGTAGCCTTATGCATGGAAATTCTAGGTCTTATGACTGCTGCATCGGACGCGATCCCCTTTGCTCGTTTTCACATGCGACCTCTTCAGCTCTGTATGCTGAATCAATGGTGCAAGGATTACACAAAGATATCTCAATTAATATCTTTAAAACCGATTGTTCGACACTCTCTAACATGGTGGACAGATCACCATCGTTTAATTCAGGGGGCTTCTTTTGTTCTTCCGACCTGGACTGTAATTTCAACAGATGCAAGTCTCACAGGTTGGGGAGCTGTGTGGAGATCTCTGACGGCACAAGGAGTTTGGGAATCTCAGGAGGTGAGATTACCGATCAATATTTTGGAACTCCGTGCAATTTTCAGAGCTCTTCAGTTTTGGCCTCTTCTGAAGAGAGAATCGTTCATTTGTTTTCAGACAGACAATGTCACAACTGTGGCATACATCAATCATCAAGGAGGGACTCACAGTCCTCTGGCTATGAAAGAAGTATCTCGAATTTTGATTTGGGCGGAATCCAGCTCCTGTCTAATCTCTGCGGTTCATATCCCAGGTATAGACAATTGGGAAGCGGATTATCTCAGTCGCCAAACGTTGCATCCGGGCGAATGGTCTCTTCACCCAGAGGTATTTCTTTAGATTGTTCAAATGTGGGAACTTCCAGAAATAGATCTGATGGCGTCCCATCTAAACAAGAAACTTCCCAGGTATCTGTCCAGATCCCGGGATCCTCAGGCGGAGGCAGTGGATGCATTATCACTTCCTTGGAAGTATCATCCTGCCTATATCTTTCCGCCTCTAGTTCTTCTTCCAAGAGTAATCTCCAAGATTCTGAAGGAATGCTCGTTTGTTCTGCTGGTAGCTCCGGCATGGCCTCACAGGTTTTGGTATACGGATCTTGTCCGGATGGCCTCTTGCCAACCGTGGACTCTTCCGTTAAGACCAGACCTTCTGTCACAAGGTCCTTTTTTCCATCAGGATCTGAAATCCTTAAATTTAAAGGTATGGAGATTGAACGCTTGATTCTTGGTCAAAGAGGTTTCTCTGACTCTGTGATTAATACTATGTTACAGGCTCGTAAATCTGTATCTAGAGAGATATATTATAGAGTCTGGAAGACTTATATTTCTTGGTGTCTTTCTCATCATTTTTCTTGGCATTCTTTTAGAATACCGAGAGTATTACAGTTTCTTCAGGATGGTTTAGATAAGGGTTTGTCTGCAAGTTCCTTGAAAGGACAACTCTCTGCTCTTTCTGTTCTTTTTCACAGAAAGATTGCTATTCTTCCTGATATTCATTGTTTTGTACAAGCTTTGGTTTGTATAAAGCCTGTCATTAAGTCAATTTCTCCTCCTTGGAGTTTGAATTTGGTTCTGGGGGCGCTTCAAGCTCCTCCATTTGAACCTATGCATTCATTGGACATTAAATTACTTTCTTGGAAAGTTTTTTGTTCCTTTTGGCCATCTCTTCTGCCAGAAGAGTTTCTGAATTATCTGCTCTTTCTTGTGAGTCTCCTTTTCTGATTTTTCATCAGGATAAGGCGGTGTTGCGAACTTCTTTTGAATTTTTACCTAAAGTTGTGAATTCCAACAACATTAGTAGAGAAATTGTGGTTCCTTCATTATGTCCTAATCCTAAGAATTCTAAGGAGAAATAGTTGCATTCTTTGGATGTTGTTAGAGCTTTGAAATATTATGTTGAAGCTACTAAATCTTTCCGAAAGACTTCTAGTCTATTTGTTATCTTTTCCGGTTCTAGAAAAGGCCAGAAAGCTTCTGCCATTTCTTTGGCATCTTGGTTGAAATCTTTAATTCATCTTGCCTATGTTGAGTTGGGTAAAACTCTGCCTCAGAAAATTATAGCTCATTCTACTAGGTCAGTTCTACTTCCTGGGCGTTTAGGAATGATGCTTCGGTTGATCAGATTTGCAAAGCAGCAACTTGGTCCTCTTTGCATACTTTTACTAAATTCTACCATTTTGATGTATTTTCTTCTTCTGAAGCAGTTTTTGGTAGAAAAGTACTTCAGGCAGCGGTTTCAGTTTGAATCTTCTGCTTATGTTTTTCATTAAACTTTATTTTGGGTGTGGATTATTTTCAGCAGGAATTGGCTGTCTTTATTTTGTCCCTCCCTCTCTAGTGACTCTTGTGTGGAAAGATCCACATCTTGGGTAGTCATTATCCCATACGTCACTAGCTCATGGACTCTTGCTAATTACATGAAAGAAAACATAATTTATGTAAGAACTTACCTGATAAATTCATTTCTTTCATATTAGCAAGAGTCCATGAGGCCCGCCCTTTTTTTGTGGTGGTTATGATTTTGTATAAAGCACAATTATTCCAATTCCTTATTTTATATGCTTTCGCACTTTTTTATCACCCCACTTCTTGGCTATTCGTTAAACTGAATTGTGGGTGTGGTGAGGGGTGTATTTATAGGCATTTTGAGGTTTGGGAAACTTTGCCCCTCCTGGTAGGAATGTATATCCCATACGTCACTAGCTCATGGACTCTTGCTAATATGAAAGAAATGAATTTATCAGGTAAGTTCTTACATAAATTATGTTTTTTTGAGTGTATAATGGCCCTTTAATGGCATGGAAATTGAACGCTTAATTCTGAGACAGAGGTTTCTCAGATTCTGTGATTGACACACTGATTCAGGCTTGTAAGCCTGTTTCTAGGAAGATTTATTGCAGAGTTTGGAAAACTTAAATTTTTTGGTGATTTTCCCTGCCATTCTTTTAGAATCCTTAGGATTCTTCAGTTTTTGCAGGATAGTTTGGATAAGGGGTTCCCGGAAAGGAAAGATTTCTGCTCCTTTGTTCTTGTTTCACAGGAAGATTGCTAATCTTCCTGATCATTGTTTTGCTCAGGCTTTGGTCCGTATTAAACCTGTTATCAAGCCTATTTCTCCTCCTTGGAATCTTAACCTAGTGTTAAGGATTTTACTGGCTCCTCATTTTGAACCTATGTATAAATTGGACACTTAAACTACTTTCGTGGAAAGTGTTGTTTCTTTTGGCCATCTCTTCTGCTAGAAGGGTTTGTAAATTTTCTGCTCTCTTGTGAGTCTCCTTATCTGATTTTTCATCGGGATAAAGCTGTTTTGTGGACTACATTTATTTTTTTTGCCTAAAGTTGTTTCCTCACACAACTTTGGTAAGGGAGATTGTTGTTCCCTCTTTTTGTGTCCTGATCCTAAGAATGCTTCTGAAAGATCTTTGCATTTTCTGGATGATGTTAGGGCATTGAAATATGTTGATGCTGCTTAAGATTTCAGACAAACTTCCAGTCTGTTTGTTCTTTTGTCTGTGCCTAGGAGAGATTAGAAGGCCTCTGCAATTTCTTTAGCCTCTTGGTTGAAACTTTTTATTCAAAAAGCTCATTTGGAGGCAGGATAGCCTCCACCACAGCAGATTACAGCTCTCACTACTAGGTCAGTTGCCTTTTTCTTGGGCTTTAAAAAATGAGGCTTCAGTTGATCAAATTTGCAAAGCAGCCACTTGGTCTTCTTTGCATACTTTTACTAAATGTTAGTATTTTTGATGTTTTTGCTTCCTCTGCAGCAGCTTTTGGTAGAAAGTTCATTTAGGCAGTTGTCTCAGTCTAATGATTCTGCCAGTTTTTTTGAGTTCGTTATAAGATTTTTTTTTCTTTTTAGGTCGTGGATTTGGTTTATTAGTGGGAAAAAAAATCTTTTTTCAATCCCTCCCTTTGTTGCAGCTCGTGGACTTTCACAGCTTGGGTATTAGTTCCCATATGTAACAGATCGGGGACTCTCACCACCTAATTTATGCTTACCTCATAAATTAGTTTCTTTCATGGTGGTTAGAGCCCACAAGCTCCCATCCTTTGTTTTTTGGGGGGTTGATTTGTTTTGAGCACTTTTTCCATGCTCCCTTTTTTTTTGCTCTTATTTCTTTTTACCTCACTAGCTTGGCTATATGCAAGACTGAGGTATGTTTGAGGTGGGAGGGGTTTTATAGAGCTTTTGGGGTTTGGGAAACTGCTGCCTGCTGGTGCTAGAGAAGTAACTCCCATATGTAACGAATTGTGGACTCTCACCACCATGAAATAAATTAATTTATCAAGCATAAAAATGTTTGTTTTTTTATAATGATTAAACATGTTTTTTTAAGTACTAAAGATGTTGCTTGACTTTGAGCTTTTAAACATTCTGCTATCATCAACCTAAAGCACGCCATTTCAATTATAAAACATTTTCAGGATGTGCTTTAAGGGACACTTTGAGATTGTAAAATAAAATGTTTAATTATGGCTAGTTAAAATATGCTAAGTGATTTCATTGTGTCCCCCCCCCCCCCCCCCTTTGTCTTTAATTTAATCTTTAAAATTGTCAGGGGTTTTCAATTATGGGAAATGAAAATGCATGCTGCAGATGTCACAAGCCTAACCCTGCTACATATCTGTCCTTATGTGGCCCCAGCAGAGTTAGATTTTAATACTTCCAAAAAGCGGTAAGCCTTGTCCAGTTACTAGTCTGAATAGACTCTTGGAATAAGACAAGTTGTGAAGTAGTTTGGCTTTTGAAAAGTCTTAAACTGCAAGATGCTTTGTTCCTTTAAGAATTCCCAGTCTATTAGTGAGGTACTTCTGGTGTCTGGATGGTGCATTTTTAGTGCACTTGACAATCTCTTCCAGTAGTTTTTGTAAAAACATTAAATGAACCAAAAAATGACCTTTTGATCAATAAAAGTGAGGCATGTTACACTTTAAAACCTTGTCTGCATTAAAAACAGGAAATGTAACATATAACCTGGGTGTGGGGCACACTTGTTTGTGTATATATAACTGCATAAAATCTGTCTGTGTGCCCCACTGATTTTCTTTTTAATGCTCTGACTGAGTTCTTAGCGGAACACAACCTCTCAATGTAAGTTTGCTCAGGAAGTAAAAGTACAGTTGCACTGAACAAAGTTGAGAGAATCAACAGACTTTCTGCAGAAAATATGAAAAGGTGCATTTTAGTATACTGAATGAAAGGAGTGGAGAAAAGTGAAATATGAGAGAGGAAAACAGTTTGGAAGAGGAAAGCTATTCATTGCAGCAGTGTTTTTTTTTTTACTTAAAATATGCGACTTTAATAATGAATAATTACTTTGTAATGGGGATAATTTACTAAGTATTTTTGTGTAACGTAGCAGTGTTTTTGGAAAACATGAACAACTCTATTCTGTACTAGATTTCTACAGTAATGCACAGGATTTACAAAAACACACAATGAAATCATGAATATAACCAACTGAACACTATCTTTTTTTTTTTTTTTTTTTTTTTTTTTTTTTCTTTTACATGATTTAAATAAAAGTTAAGTTTTAATGGCATCATGGTTAAATTGAAATATAAATTAAACACGTGCGTACAATTAAAGGGACAGTACACTATAAAATGTTTTCCCTTAATGTGTTTCCAATTACTTTTTTTACTAGCTGCAGAGTATAAAATTATGAGATTTGCTTTTTTAAGGCTTATTTGTGTATAAGAATTAGCTGATTTTGTGTTTTGAAGCCACAATTTAATAAAATGGGTTGAGCTTGTAGGTGTAATCGGATCTTATTACTGTATCACATTGTGTACATATACATGCTTCTTTATCTTATATCTGTCCATAAACCAATCACCAGTACTTGGAGAGAACAATGGAAAATTAAGATTTTATTACCTTATCTCTTCTATAACCCAATGGGAGTGTAATTTCTTATACTGGCTGTGTTTACACAGCTTGGCCTTGAGACCAAAAACTTTCAGGATGGGTTGGCGATACCACAGGATAAATAATCTATTTCAAATTCCAATATAAGGGTACTTTAATACACTCCAGCAGGTAAAGTGGATTATTGGGAACAAATTAAAAGGGAGAACATTTTTAAGTAAACTGTTCCTTTAAGTTTATTCTGCATAGGCCAACTAGGTCTGTTTTATTTCATTTTATTACAAATGAATGATTCCTAGTTTCTCTCTAAGGGGCTGATTATCTAAAGGTCTCTGGGCTGACAAAATTATTTAAGACTGCTCGCCAGTCCTATTTCCCTGGTGGTATTCTATAAAGTCGCTATTTACCCTGAAAACAGGGTGTCTCACTAAGGGATGTATACTGCATTTTAGTATGGGAAGGGAAGGTGATGCATACATTACAAAAGTTAACAATTAAAATCGTAATTTAATAATCATTAAACTAATAATTGAACCATTTGCATAAATACGTAGGAAAAATTGTATTGTTCACCAAAAATCATATTTCTCCAACATAGGTGTGTCCGGTCCACGGCGTCATCCTTACTTGTGGGATATTCTCTTCCCCAACAGGAAATGGCAAAGAGCCCAGCAAAGCTGGTCACATGATCCCTCCTAGGCTCCGCCTTCCCCAGTCATTCTCTTTGCCGTTGCACAGGCAACATCTCCACGGAGATGGCTCAGAGTTTTTTGGTGTTTAAATGTAGTTTTTATTCTTCTATCAAGAGTTTGTTATTTTAAAATAGTGCTGGTATGTACAATTTACTCTGAAACAGAAAAGAGATGAAGATTTCTGTTTGTAAGAGGAAAATGATTTTAGCAACCGTTACTAAAATCGATGGCTGTTTCCACACAGGACTGTTGAGAGGAATTAACTTCAGTTGGGGGAAACAGTGAGCAGACTTTGGCTGCTTGAGGTATGACACATTTCTAACAAGACTTGGTAATGCTGGAAGCTGTCATTTTCCCTATGGGATCCGGTAAGCCATTTTCTTAATTTTCAATATAAGAATAAAAAGGGGTTCACAAGGGCTTTAAAGACTGGTAGACATTTTTCTGGGCTAAAACGATTGATTTATAAGCATTTTTAATAGTTTATAGCTTTGAGGAGTTATTTTATTCTTGGGAATTATGTTAAAAAAACGGCAGGCACTGTATTGGACACCTTTTTCTCTGGGGGCCTTCTCTAATCATAGGCAGAGCCTCATTTTCGCGCCACTAATGCGCAGTTGTTTTTTGGAAGCAAGGCATGCAGATGCATGTGTGAGGAGCTCAGATACATAGAAAAAGCTTACTGAAGGCGTCATTTGGTATCGTATTCCCCTCTGGGCTTGGTTGGGTCTCAGCAAAGCAGATACCAGGGACTGTATAGGGGTTAAATATAAAAACGGCTCCGGTTCCGTTATTTTAAGAGTTAAAGCTTTCAAATTTGGTGTGCAATACTTTTAAGGCTTTAAGACACTGTGGTGAAATTTTTAATACTTTTTCAAATATTCAGTAATAAAGTGTGTTCAGTTTAAAATTTAAAGTGACAGTAACGGTTTTATTTTAAAAACGTTTTTTGTACTTTGTTATCAAGTTTATGCCTGTTTAACATGTCTGAACTATCAGATAGACTATGTTCTGTATGTGAGGAAGCCAAGGTTCCTTCTCATTTAAATAGATGTGATGTATGTGACAAACAATTTAGAGAAAATGATGCCCAAGATGATTCCTCAAGTGAGGGGAGTAAGCATGGTACTGCATCATCCCCTCCTTTGTCTACGCCAGTCTTGCCCACACAGGAGGCCCCTAGTACATCTAGTGCGCCAATACTCCTTACTATGCAACAATTAACGGCTGTAATGGATAATTCTATCAAAAACATTTTAGCCAAAATGCCCACTTATCAGCGAAAGCGCGACTGCTCTGTTTTAGAAAATACTGAAGAGCATGAGGACGCTGATGATAATGGTTCTGACATGCCCCTACACCAGTCTGAGGGGGCCAGGGAGGTTTTGTCTGAGGGAGAAATTTCAGATTCAGGGAAAATTTCTCAACAAGCTGAACCTGATGTGATTACATTCAAATTTAAATTGGAACATCTCCGCGCTCTGCTTAAGGAGGTGTTGTCTACTCTGGATGATTGTGACAATTTGGTCATTCCAGAGAAATTATGTAAGATGGACAAGTTCCTAGAGGTCCCGGTGCCCCCCGAAGCTTTTCCTATACCCAAGCGGGTGGCGGACATTGTAAACAAAGAATGGGAAAGGCCCGGCATACCTTTTGTCCCTCCCCCTATATTTAAGAAATTGTTTCCTATGGTCGACCCCAGAAAGGACTTATGGCAGACAGTCCCCAAGGTCGAGGGGGCGGTTTCTACTCTAAACAAACGCACTACCATCCCTATAGAAGATAGTTGTGCTTTCAAAGATCCTATGGATAAAAAATTAGAGGGTTTGCTTAAAAAGATGTTTGTTCAGCAAGGTTACCTTCTACAACCAATTTCATGCATTTTTCCTGTCACTACAGCAGCGTGTTTCTGGTTCGATGAACTAGAAAAGTCGCTCGATAAAGATTATTCTTATGAGGAGATTATGGACAGAGTTCACGCTCTTAAATTGGCTAACTTTTACTTTAGACGCCACTTTGCAATTAGCTAGATTAGCGGCGAAAAATTCAGGGTTTGCTATTGTGGCGCGCAGAGCGCTTTGGCTAAAGTCTTGGTCAGCGGATGCGTCCTCCGAGAACAAATTGCTTAACATACCTTTCAAGGGGAAAACGCTGTTTGGCCCTGACTTGAACGAGATTATTTCAGATATCACTGGGGGTAAGGGCCACGCCCTTCCTCAGGATAGGTCTTTTAAGGCTAAAAATAAACCAAATTTTCGTCCCTTTCGCAGAAACGGACCAGCCTCAAGTTCTACATCCTCTAAGCAAGAGGGTAATACTTCTCAAACCAAGCCAGCCTGGAGGCCAATGCAAGGCTGGAACAAAGGTAAGCAGGCCAAGAAACCTGCCACTGCTACCAAGACAGCATGAGATGTTGGCCCCCGATCCGGGACCGGATCTGGTGGGGGGCAGACTTCTCTCTTCGCTCAGGCTTGGGCAAGAGATGTTCTGGATCCTTGGGCGCTAGAAATAGTCTCCCAAGGTTATCTTCTGGAATTCAAGGAGCTACCCCCAAGGGGAAGGTTCCACAGGTCTCAATTGTCTTTAGACCACATAAAAAGACAGGCATTCTTACATTGTGTAGAAGACCTGTTAAAAATGGGAGTGATTCATCCTGTTCCATTAGGAGAACAAGGGATGGGATTCTACTCCAATCTGTTCATAGTTCCCAAAAAAGAGGGAACATTCAGACCAATCTTAGATCTCAAGATCCTAAACAAATTTCTCAAGGTTCCATCGTTCAAAATGGAAACCATTCGGACAATTCTTCCTACCATCCAGGAAGGTCAATTCATGACCACGGTGGATTTAAAGGATGCGTATCTACATATTCCTATCCACAAGGAACATCATCGGTTCCTAAGGTTCGCCTTTCTGGACAAGCATTACCAGTTTGTGGCACTTCCATTCGGATTAGCCACTGCTCCAAGAATTTTCACAAAGGTACTAGGGTCCCTTCTAGCGGTGCTAAGACCAAGGGGCATTGCAGTAGTACCTTACTTGGACGACATACTGATTCAAGCGTCGTCTCTGCCACAAGCAAAGGCTCATACGGACATTGTCCTGGCCTTTCTCAGATCTCACGGGTGGAAAGTGAACGTAGAAAAATGTTCTCTATCCCCGTCAACAAGAGTTCCCTTCTTGGGAACAATAATAGACTCCTTAGAAATGAGGATTTTTCTGACACAGTGGAATGGGGATTATACAGACTTGTCTCCGACGATACAAGTAGATCAGAGGACCAGAGATTCACTCCGTTGGTGGCTGACCCTGGACAACCTGTCACAAGGGATGAGCTTCCGCAGACCAGAGTGGGTCATTGTCACGACCGACGCCAGTCTGGTGGGCTGGGGCGCGGTCTGGGAACCCCTGAAAGCTCAGGGTCTTTGGTCTCGGGAAGAATCTCTTCTCCCGATAAATATTCTGGAACTGAGAGCGATATTCAATGCTCTCAAGGCTTGGCCTCAGCTAGCAAAGGCCAAATTCATAAGGTTTCAATCAGACAACATGACGACTGTTGCGTATATCAACCATCAGGGGGGAACAAGGAGTTCCCTGGCGATGGAAGAAGTGACCAAAATAATTCAATGGGCGGAGACTCACTCCTGCCACTTGTCTGCAATCCACATCCCAGGAGTGGAAAATTGGGAAGCGGATTTTCTGAGTCGTCAGACATTTCATCCGGGGGAGTGGGAACTCCATCCGGAAATCTTTGCCCAAATAATTCAATTGTGGGGCATTCCAGACATGGATCTGATGGCGTCTCGTCAGAACTTCAAGGTTCCTTGCTACGGGTCCAGATCCAGGGATCCCAAGGCGACTCTAGTGGATGCACTAGTAGCACCTTGGAGCTTCAACCTAGCTTATGTGTTCCCACCGTTTCCTCTCATTCCCAGGCTGGTAGCCAGGATCAAACAGGAGAGGGTATCGGTGATCTTGATAGCTCCTGCGTGGCCACGCAGGACTTGGTATGCAGATCTGGTGAATATGTCATCGGCTCCACCATGGAAGCTACCTTTGAGACAGGACCTTCTTGTTCAAGGTCCGTTCGAACATCCGAATCTGGCCTCACTCCAACTGACTGCTTGGAGATTGAAAGCTTGATTTTATCAAAGCGAGGGTTCTCAGATTCTGTCATTGATACTCTTGTTCAGGCTAGAAAGCCTGTAACTAGAAAAATCTACCATAAAATATGGAAAAAATATATCTGTTGGTGTGAATCTAAAGGATTCCCATGGAACAAGATAAAAATTCCTAAGATTCTATCCTTTCTTCAAGAAGTTTTGGAGAAAGGATTATCTGCAAGTTCTTTGAAGGGACAGATTTCTGCTTTATCTGTTTTACTTCACAAAAAGCTGGCGGCTGTGCCAGATGTTCAGGCTTTTGTTCAGGCTCTGGTTAGAATCAAGCCTGTTTACAAACCTTTGACTCCTCCTTGGAGTCTCAATTTAGTTCTTTCAGTTCTTCAAGGGGTTCCGTTTGAACCCTTACATTCCGTAGATATTAAGTTATTATCTTGGAAAGTTTTGTTTTTGGTTGCAATTTCTTCTGCTAGAAGAGTTTCAGAGTTATCTGCTCTGCAGTGTTCTCCTCCTTATCTGGTGTTCCATGCAGATAAGGTGGTTTTGCGTACTAAACCTGGTTTTCTTCCAAAAGTTGTTTCTAACAAAAATATTAACCAGGAGATAGTTGTGCCTTCTTTGTGTCCGAATCCAGTTTCAAAGAAGGAACGTTTGTTGCACAATTTGGATGTAGTTCGTGCTCTAAAGTTCTATTTAGAGGCTACAAAGGATTTTAGACAAACATCTTCCTTGTTTGTTGTTTATTCTGGTAAAAGGAGAGGTCAAAAAGCAACTTCTACCTCTCTCTCTTTTTGGCTTAAAAGCATCATCAGATTGGCTTATGAGACTGCCGGACGGCAGCCTCCTGAAAGAATCACAGCTCATTCCACTAGGGCTGTGGCTTCCACATGGGCCTTCAAGAACGAGGCTTCTGTTGATCAGATATGTAAGGCAGCGACTTGGTCTTCACTGCACACTTTTACCAAATTTTACAAATTTGATACTTTTGCTTCTTCTGAGGCTATTTTTGGGAGAAAGGTTTTGCAAGCCGTGGTGCCTTCCATCTAGGTGACCTGATTTGCTCCCTCCCATCATCCGTGTCCTAAAGCTTTGGTATTGGTTCCCACAAGTAAGGATGACGCCGTGGACCGGACACACCTATGTTGGAGAAAACAGAATTTATGTTTACCTGATAAATTACTTTCTCCAACGGTGTGTCCGGTCCACGGCCCGCCCTGGTTTTTTAATCAGGTCTGATGATTTATTTTCTCTAACTACAGTCACCACGGTATCATATGATTTCTCCTATGCAAATATTCCTCCTTTACGTCGGTCGAATGACTGGGGAAGGCGGAGCCTAGGAGGGATCATGTGACCAGCTTTGCTGGGCTCTTTGCCATTTCCTGTTGGGGAAGAGAATATCCCACAAGTAAGGATGACGCCGTGGACCGGACACACCGTTGGAGAAAGTAATTTATCAGGTAAACATAAATTCTGTTTTTTTCAAAAACGTTAGATTTGTATGTAAATTACACAGAAATAAATTGTATTAAAAGGACATTCCATCCAAAATTGGATTCCACATAGATGCATTTCAGTTTTGATTAGAAGCATTTTTGTAATATACATGTAATAGCAAAAACGCTTCTTATAAAAGCTATAGCTGTTTCATAAGTGTATTTAAATATGCACCGTGCACCAGCATTTTAAACACAGCACTTGCTCTGAGAGCCTAAGGTGCTTGTACCATCTGGTAATGACTCAATTTGTTAATTGCTGACATGATTCAAGCCCCACTGATGCTCTGAGCAGTTGCAGTATTTAAAATGCTGGTGCACTGAGAATATCTAGCTATAATTAACATGCACGTGCAGAGAAAAATGCTAACACTGAAAGTGATAACTTACTAGAAGCATTTTTGTAAATAAGTGTATATTGCAAATGTGTTTCTATTAGATGTAATTCATCTATGAGCATTTAAATTTTGACCATAATGTCGCTTTACATATGAGAGAGCTTAAATCGTAATTTAAGTTCACTGGATGTGCACAAACACTTAAAAATTTGTACTTAAATACAAAATACATATCGTAATTGGTTTTTGGTAAAATGGACTGGACATATATGAAATCCCAGCATAATTCTCTAAACATTTCCCCCCTCCAGTTCTCGTGAATGAAAAGGTGCAAGCTTTTGTCAAAATACTTAACACAGTAACAGGAAAAAATATGCCTATGAAAATATAGGGGACTTGTAAGATTCTATTCGCAGACAGCAGCATAATGTGAGTTATATTGGCTGCAGGATTTCATTTTTAAAGTGCGCTTAGTGCTAACTTTGCCCTACACAGTTAAGTTTCCCTTTCCAGCAAGCTCCATTCATTTCAATTAGAAACCTCTTTCTACTCTAAGGGACTGCCCCTTTTTAAGATAAATCCACCAGGGCAGCCCCTGCGAGGGTCAGCATAAAAAGCCACGTCTGATCTGGCAAGGTTTAGATAATCGGCCCCAAGTTCCTAGCTAGCTGTTTTTAAACATATTCTTATGTTTAATTCTTTGGCAAGGGCTAAACACATAGTAAAAGATAGTCGCTTGTGCATGGTATCTAGCTACTCAGAATAGGATATAAAATTGAAAATCTATGAAGAGAAATCACAATACAGAGGGCGCCTCCTAGTATAATACTGTGGTTGCAAGATGATATAGATAGATGTCTTGAATAGGAGTTGTACTCACAAAATTGGCAGCACCCACTTGTGCTGAATCAAGCCTTCTGGGAACTCTGTGTCCCAGCTCACTGTTTCCAGGCCAAGAGATCCCAATCCAAGATGAGGGGTCTGAGGGATAATCATAAGACCAAACACACTTCCTAGTGTAATACTATAATTACAGAGAGGGGTATTGGTGTCTTGAATAAGTGTTATACTCACAAGAGAGGCAGCAGCCACTTGTGCTGAGTCAGACCTACTGGGATCTCTGTGTCCCAGCTCACTGCTCCCAGACACGGGATCGATGGTTTAAAACTCCTGGGGTCAGCTCAAGAGATGCCTGATGAAACAGCTAGCACAACTGAGAAACGCGTTGCAATCTGTATGTGTGTGTGTATATATATGTGTGTGTGTGTGTGTATATATATGTGTGTGTGTGTATATATGTGTGTGTGTGTATTTCTTTCATGTAATTAGCAAGAGTCCATGAGCTAGTGACGTATGGGATATACATTCCTACCAGGAGGGGCAAAGTTTCCCAAACCTTAAAATGCCTATAAATACACCCCTCACCACACCCACAATTCAGTTTTACAAACTTTGCCTCCTATGGAGGTGGTGAAGTAAGTTTGTGCTAGATTCTACGTTGATATGCGCTCCGCAGCAGGTTGGAGCCCGGTTTTCCTCTCAGCGTGCAGTGAATGTCAGAGGGATGTGAGGAGAGTATTGCCTATTTGAATGCAATGATCTCCTTCTACGGGGTCTATTTCATAGGTTCTCTGTTATCGGTCGTAGAGATTCATCTCTTACCTCCCTTTTCAGATCGACGATATACTCTTATATATATACCATTACCTCTGCTGATTTTCGTTTCAGTACTGGTTTGGCTTTCTACAACATGTAGATGAGTGTCCTGGGGTAAGTAAGTAAGCTTATTTTCTGTGACACTCTAAGCTATGGTTAGGCACTTTTTTATAAAGTTCTAAATATATGTATTCAAACATTTATTTGCCTTGACTCAGGATGTTCAACATTCCTTATTTTCAGACAGTCAGTTTCATACTTGGGATAAATTCATTTGTTTCAATCATTTTTTCTTA
This sequence comes from Bombina bombina, assembly GCF_027579735.1. Lineage (NCBI taxonomy): Eukaryota > Metazoa > Chordata > Amphibia > Anura > Bombinatoridae > Bombina > Bombina bombina. Next base: position 1,063,281,962 of record NC_069501.1, on the reverse strand, counting down.
CCTTAAAAAATTTGACTTTTTCCCTGTGGGCTGTTAGGCTCGCGGGGGCAGAAAATGCTTCATTTTATTGCGTCATTCTTGGCGCGGACTTTTTTGGCGCAAAATTGTTTTTCTGTTTCCGGCGTCATACGTGTCGCCGGAAGTTGCGTCATTTTTTGATGTTTTTTTGCGTCAAAAATGTCGGCGTTCCGGATGTGGCGTCATTTTTGGCGCCAAAAGCATTTAGGCGCCAAATAATGTGGGCGCCTTTTTTGGCGCTAAAAAATATGGGCGTCATTTTTGTCTCCACATTATTTAAGTCTCATTATTTATTGCTTCTGGTTGCTAGAAGCTTGTTCACTGGCATTTTTTCCCATTCCTGAAACTGTCATTTAAGGAATTTGATCAATTTTGCTTTATATGTTGTTTCTTTCATGTAATTAGCAAGAGTCCATGAGCTAGTGACGTATGGGATATACATTCCTACCAGGAGGGGCAAAGTTTCCCAAACCTTAAAATGCCTATAAATACACCCCTCACCACACCCACAAATCAGTTTTACAAACTTTGCCTCCGATGGAGGTGGTGAAGTAAGTTTGTGCTAGATTCTACGTTGATATGCGCTCCGCAGCAAGTTGGAGCCCGGTTTTCCTCTTAGCGTGCAGTGAATGTCAGAGGGATGTGAGGAGAGTATTGCCTATTTGAATGCAGTGATCTCCTTCTACGGGGTCTATTTCATAGGTTCTCTGTTATCGGTCGTAGAGATTCATCTCTTACCTCCCTTTTCAGATCGACGATATACTCTTATATATACCATTACCTCTGCTGATTCTCGTTTCAGTACTGGTTTGGCTTTCTACAAACATGTAGATGAGTGTCCTGGGGTAAGTAAATCTTATTTTCTGTGACACTCTAAGCTATGGTTGGGCACTTTGTTTATAAAGTTCTAAATATATGTATTCAAACATTTATTTGCCTTGACTCAGAATGTTCAACATTCCTTATTTTTCAGACAGTCAGTTTCATATTTGGGATAAATGCATTTGTTTCAATCATTTTTTCTTACCTTAAAAAATTTGACTTTTTCCCTGTGGGCTGTTAGGCTCGCGGGGGCAGAAAATGCTTCATTTTATTGCGTCATTCTTGGCGCGGACTTTTTTGGCGCAAAATTTTTTTTCTGTTTCCGGCGTCATACGTGTC